>NC_000083.6:63201987-63576987 GCF_000001635.26 Mus musculus
CACATGTCCTCACTCCCAGCTAGTGCCCAGAGTTGGGACTAGACCTCTCCTCTGCAGACCTCCAAGTCTCACTGAAAACAAGCTCAGAGCTTTGGGTGTGAGCGGTACTCACTAAGCAGCTAGCACAGAGCCAAGAAGATGTGGTGAAGGGTCAAAGATGAAGGTCAATCCAGATTATGCTCCGCTTGCTCTTTATGTTTTCTCCCCAGGCAACAGAGGACACATTTCTGTATGAACCTAACAGTAATAATAAAGATGTTCAAGCTCTACAGGGCTGGAGAGATGGTCCAGCAGTTGAGAGCACTGGCTGCTCCTCTAGAGGACTAGAGTTTAATTCCCAGCACCCACATGGCAGCTCGCAACTGCCTGTAACTCCAGCTCCATGGATCCATCATGACAGGCATGCATGTGGTGCACATATCTACATGCAGGCAAAAATACCCATTCACATAAGTAAAATAAATCAGTCTTTTTAAAAAGTCTACAATTGTTAAGACTGAAAGAGCCAATAAATACTGAACTACCAAGATGCAACCAATTAATATTCTAATAATTCTCCATCGATACCTAAGCAGGTTCATCACAGAGCAAAGCCCACACGTCACACATGCCCACTCTGCAAAGTGAGGCTAATCCACACAGTGACTGTGGCCCTTCCAAGCACTTCAGCTAGGGACTATATTTTCTACTACTTATTACATTAACAGTACCATGGCAAGGACTTCCTGAAAACATCAAGAACTCATTATCCATGCCCCAGAAGGTGTGGCTGCTTTGTCACATGTCAGTAGGTGGGAGAGAGGACACAGGCTGCATCTATGCTGTTTTCTGACCTAGGAACATGGGGATGATTAGTAGCCCAACATTCCCTGAAAAACAGCAAGTCTGAGATGAGCACAGGGGGAAAGATCATGCTCAAGACGACCCCTGCCTGGCAGCATAATGCACGAGCAGGGCATAGCACCCCTGGGGTGACCCCAGACACACAGACCCCGGCTGCCACTAAGAGGAGCAAATAAGTGATAGAAAGATGGGAGAGAGAAACAGAAGGATGTGGGTGGGCACAGTGAAGACAGGCAGAACTGAAGACTCAAAGGTAGTGAGGCACAGGCTGATGTGGGTAGCCAGTTGATGCCACCTGGGACCATGGTGGGATCCTGGCTTGTGCTGCCACCAGGGGCCACATTTAGGTCCGTGGCAGAGATCTGTGACCACCAAAGGCCAGGCAGATGTCCCCAGTCTGGGCTGTCTTCTGGTGATATGCTGATGCCTGAGGGCTTTGTAGAACTGGCCCTACCTCTCACCTGAGCATCATGGAAGAGCTGGCCTTGGGGCCATAAGAGCTGACCACACCACTAGGCAGCTGTAATTTTCAGGAGAGCAGCCTAGCACATTGTAGGAACGTGCGCCACCCCTGAGGTGGATAGCTGCACAGTGGAGAGCTGACCATACCTCTCATCTCCCATGTGGTGGCATTGTCTAGGGAGAGACCCCCCTCACCTACCTTTGCCCTCACCCCCAGGAGCAGAAGACTGGTCAGGAGAACAGGAGAGCAGGCCCTGCACCGCACCTGGGCAGCACAGCAGATTTGGCTCTGGATGTGGGCTTCGGGTGACCTGGGATGGGAGAGCCAGCCCTGCTGCCTGACAGCTATGCAGTGGAACTGATACAGGAGACATGCCTTCCTCCCCTTCCTGGTCCCTCACCATTTATGGCAGGCTGCAGAGCTGGGGGTCATGAGAGTGGGAGAACTGGCCATGGCCCTCACCGGCTGCAGCACTTGGTATAGCAACAGGGTAGACCTGGCCCGGGTAGCAGGGGTTGCTGGTGAGCTGACCCTGAGGGCGTGAAGGCAGGAGAGTCAGCAGAGGGCTGAGCAGCTCAGATAACTCTAAGGTCCAGATCCAGGTCACTGAATTGGTGTACCAGAACATCTGCCCCACTGAGGAACTGCTGGAGTGAATGAAGGTGCCGGCTAGTCCTACAGATCCCCACAATACAGGGCAGCAAGCCAGAGGCCTTGTACCAGACTAATAAGTCAAGCCAGAGGCCTTGTACCAGACTAATAAGTCACTTCGATAAACATTTGCAAGCAGAGAAGTCTATACTGGGGGACGCAACATGACACACTGAAGTTTCCACAGCTAAGTATTTTTTCTCTCTTGGTAAAGAGGTTGCAATGGTAGAGGCCAGGTGCAAGCGGAGGGAAACATGAGTGGGACTGGGGTGTACAATGTGAAATCCACAAAGAACAAATAAAAAGTTAAAGAAAAAGATTTCATTATCCTCCAAACAAGCCAGGAGTCACAGAAGAGGGCAGGAGCTCATGACGCCCCTTTTATTTCTGTCAGCTTTTCCTCTGAGGTATCAGATGCACAGTCGGCTGGATTTATAAATGACAGAACAGCTGAGGACAAAAGGAGGAGATTATAAAAACAGGAAGACCTTGGAAGGGTGGAGTGGAAGACAAACTTAAGTTTCTAACTAGGGAGATAAAGAAAGATTCCAGTCACCAGTGTTGTAAAACAGATGAAAATCTATGTTCGGTGGCTGGTTTCATGTTTGCCACAAAGAAAGTAACCGCCAGTCATTTTCATATTTTATGAAATTATAATGAACCTAGTAAAGGCAGTGAACCTAGAACTGGCCCACCCAGCACAGGTGCCGTAAGCCTGCACAGTGATGAAGCACCTGATACAAGGGCAGTGTACACTGACAAGGGCCAGGAACGCAATACAGATTGTGCTGCATAGGCAGGGTAAGAAAAACTATTTCATAGGCAATATAAGTTGATTATTGGGCTGAAGTGACAGTAGTTTCATTATATTGCATTAAATGCGATTACAATGACTCTTACTAGTGCTTGTTCACGTTTTTCAATGTGATGACTAGAAAATTCTAAATTACTTACTACGAAGCTCTCGTCTGTGACTTGCATTGTATCTCTGAAGGACGAGGCTAGCTTACCGTGAGAATGAGACATACTGCACACAAACAGCAATGCATCACGAGTACTCTCTTTAAACAGGAAAGGGTGAACTTCATTAAGAATTCCACTGGCAAATTGGGATTGAGAAACACATGGTCATGTGATGGTAAGCAGCATGTAATTAGCATGTTAGAGAGCTACAGGAAACGTTTTTACCTTTTAACATCAATGTCCGCAGATCTATGATTTAAGGAATTTAATTCTAGGGGTTGGGGAAATGGCTCAGTGAATAAGGTGTATGAGAGCCTGGGTTCTCAGAACCGGAGTATTCCAGAACCCTCCAAAGAGCCTAATGTGGTAGCCTGTCCCTGTAGTACCAGCACTGTGAAGAAGGAGACAGGGATCTTCTCAGAAAAAGCAGAAAAGGCCAGCTCCAGGCTCAGTGAGAGACACCGTCTCAAACCAAAGGGGCAGGCTGATACAGAAGACTCTTGAAGTAGTCCATTAGCCTATAAATGCACCGGCACTGGACTGTGTGTGTGTGTGCACGCACTGTCCCAAGGATCAGCTCTCCCATGATGCTCCGGTGTGGGTTAGGGTCAGTTCTACAAAGCCCTTAGATATCAAGATATCAGCCCAGATCAGGGATGTAAGTCTGCCTGGCCTTTGGTGATAACAGATCCCTGCTGCTTCAGGGCTACCACCACCTTGCCTTTGTTCTTACGTACTAGATACAAGACTCATGTTTTCATGATTTCTAAATTATACAAATTCTCTGTCTCCCTTCATCCCTCCCTACCTGTCTCTCTCCACAGAAAGAAGATACAAACAGAAGGAGGCAGGCCTGTTTCTGTGTCCATGACGTCTACACACACACACACACACACACACACACACACACACACACACACACATCGCTCAACTCTAAATATAAATGTATATAGATTTATTTGGCTATAAATTCCTCATTCTAAGTTTCTCAACTGAGCCATTTTGACTTTTAAATCCTGAGTACCAGATCACAGTAGCTAGGTGTCAACAGAATAGCACCGTGCAGCACGCAGACGCACTCCTAGGAAACCCTTCTGCATACAGTCCCACTGTCATCACTAATAACGGCTTCCTTGCTAACCTCTTCCCAGCGACACCTATTCCCTATTCACTGCTGACTTTGCCTCTGGAAGACAAACTTGTTTTCTCGCTTTCTGCCTGCACTGTCAGCAACTCCTAAATTTATAGCAGAAAGTCTAACTGCAGCAAAGCTTTTAACATTGCCTTCCAAATCACCTATACCCACCACTTCCGAACTTGTCAATATCTAGTCTGCTACTACACACGATGCCTTGTCCATGAAGGAGTGAGCTCACAGCCCCGCCTCTTCTGCATGCCTGCGTCACATGTAGGCTAGTGGTCTTAGGATGGCCTTCTCTGTGCTGTGCAGGGGGCTGTGAGATGTATTCACATGTCCCACTCATATCGAATTGTGAGGGTCTGCTACCTAAGGAAGATCATTTTGAGAGCAAGTAAGAAGGATAACATTAAGAATAAAATTTTATGCTTTTTTTTTCCATATGGATACGCAGAAGCGATTTAGCGTACTCAACAAGTCAGTACTCAACAAATAACAAAGATATCTGATTACTGTTAAAAATTTAACTTACGAATTTGGTGGAAACATAGATTTCATAGCATCATTTGCACTGAATAAAATCTCTACCCTCAAGTTGTGTAGTCTCAAGACAGCCAAAAAAAGGTATTACACACCACGTACCACAAGCCAAACTCACGTTCAGCTTCTCCAGAGATCCTTCACTGTTTTAATGTAAATTTAAAAACATTTTAAAAACCCTTCTATTCTTAAAATGTCTTGTGAGTGAAACCATCTATTAAAAAGATTTTCCTTACAAAAATAATCTGGCTAAAGAATAAAAGAAAAAAATAGTACAACAAATTATTTTAATGTATGTAGTAATGTCAAATATAACACAGGCTATGATTCTCACACTAAACACGTGTCCACTTTCACTTATCTTCCAGTATGAAATTATGAAATTGTGTACATATTTTCAGTAAACTAATTTGCAAATATAAAACCCCAAGATGCTAATGGCATTAGCATGTTGATCTCAAATCCCTACATGGCCCCAGGATACATGCAAGAGCAATTCCTTCATATGTAGTGGCAGATTTACCGAGTTTTATAATTTCATTTTTTGTAACAACTGTCAAGAATTTACTAGTAGGGATCCAATTTAGAGAAAATAAAATTATTGGCTATGAACCAAAGATAGTTTATATGGAAGTTTCAGCTACAGAGTTAGGTTAAAGGAAATACATTTTTCACTTAGTCAAATATTTATATCTATACTACTAAAATCTACATTACTATTGTAATGAGAATTTACTTTAAAACCTGTAATGATAAGTCACTTAATTTGAAATGTATTTCATTTTGGAGATTTGGTTTTGACTTGTCATGTTGATGAAAATGCATTACATCATGGAAATGAAATTGCAGAATATTATCACATAATGAGAGTTACCTGTACACAGAGCATGTTTCTCACCCTTTCAAGTCAGGTGAATTTCATGAAAAAACCGTGAATGAGGCAGGAAGACAGTGGGAAAAAATGACAGTCACACAGGAAAAGGAGAAGACTCTCAGGCTGGGGGAGAGGACAGCATGGGGCCAGCTGTGGGCCAGTTTCCTCATAGAGAGATGGTGGCCTCAGAGGATCCAACATTTTCTCAGAGTCAGTAAGGCTGGAAACCTTCTAGCCCAACCCCCTCTGATGCCACCAGAACTTCTGCCTGCCATGACCTTAGAACTGGGAGGCACGCTACTGAGAGACACTTCCTGGTAGGAGCCATAGCACATCCTGTGACATTCCTGCAGCCATCTCCACTACCAAGCCTGTTAGCTAGAAAGGTTTCACTCTGCTTCGTCACGCCGGCCCCAGCCTGCAAGATCTTAGGTAACGTACCCAGAGGCTTTGAGGTGTTTGCCGAACTCAAGACTTTCTTATACGAGTGTTTGTCTGGGGGAGACGAGCCAGCACTCTGCCAGTCTCTCCAGGGCAGCAAAGCTACAATGGTACATTACTGGAAAACGGTGGGAGGAAAATAAATTGGGGAATCTCAGAATGAAGGAAATCTAGAGTGGCCTGGTCCTGTGAGTGAGGCCTCAGGCCAGAGCCTAGCCAATCCCGCCTGCATCACCAGCTTCAACAGATGGTTGAGTGTCAGTAGGGTCACAGTCACTGGCTGTGGACAAGCATGCATCTCCTAATACCTACGTGATTATTTTAAAGTCCAATCTGAAGCTGTGTGGGAACTTCCAACAATGGGCAGAGAGCTAATGAAATCTCCTCTCTCTGCATCTGAACCTGACCTCTGGCTAACTTCCCAAACCTGTCTCCACGATAAGTACAGACATATGTCGATTGTGTGTGAAAAAAACCACTACAGACGGAAGCAAAGGCTCTGCCTGGTTGGATGTCGCTGAGAGAGCCATTGGAGTTGTGTCTCTGCACTAAATAAACCTTGTAGGGACATAAGCAGCAATGGGCCTCTCCTCTGTTAGGTGTGGGGGTAAGCTGAGGCACAGGCCATGCAGCTTCCTACAGAAGGGGGCTGCAGGTCAATGCCCTCTAGCAGGTTGACGCTAGCCTTCAAGTACACTGACTGCATTGTTCCAAGGTGCCCCCTAATGATGAACAATGCCTGAGGGTAGTCAGGGCACCTGGATGTTTAAATTTTAACATTCCTTTTGATCTTAGGGCTTCAAACAAGCCAGGATAAAGAATCCAATTCTTCTCCTTTTCTTTCACCTTTTAATTGCCTTTAAAAAAATAAAGGTTTACTATGTAAACTCCACCTTCCTTCAAAACTGGGATCCTCCTGCCTCCACCTCTCCAGTATGGACTACAGATGTATGTTGTGATACCTAGCCTACAACAACAAATAAAGGCATGCACAATTGAATATGTTTTATTTACTCATCTAAAAGCATTTTTAGAAAGTTCATTATAGCTGTTTTGTGACAAAGATTTCCCCACGGCTGCCCATATGAGGAAGTTTCTAATCCTCATGCCGTCCACTGACAACTCCAATTAGGAAAACTACACTGGTGTAAATGAATACTTGTGAGGCTGGCACCTGTTTTTCCAAGAGTACATTATGCTGGGCTGGTGAGGGGATGGACAGACATGCCAGTCTGGTAGGCTAAGACAGAACGGCAGGATCAAAAAAATGGAGAACACAGTTAGGTGCCTGGTGGGTTATCAATAGTTTACTGAAGGTATATTCTGTGAACAGATTGAGCCTGGCTTGGTCATGGTTGCCACGCGAGGTAGGAAGGAGAATGAGGCACTGAGAATACCCAAGTGTGAGCTGAGTAGCGCATGAATTCAAAGCCGAGGAGGCTGGGTGGCTGAGATGAGAGTGTAAACCCACACTGAGAGCCAGCACTCTCCTCTGCATTTAGATGAGCCCACCCACTGAAGAGGAAATAGTTGCACAGAAGCCAGGATAGGGAAAGGAGGCTTGGAAAATGGTGATCATATGGGTCCAGTTTCATAATTGGTGTTACATACTTAATTCTTTTTATAGGAAGCAAGAATGAATGACGGAAAACCACCAGGCAAGACAAGCCAAGGTACAAGCATGAGGCAGGCACATCACGTGTTAAATTGAAACAGCCCCCAAGTTCAACTTCCTTCACTGTTCAAGGAGAAAATCCGCTACTATGTACTTGAGGATAAAGGATTTGCAACTATATGGTGCTTGAGAAATACGCTTTGCTGTAATTTAACTCACTGTGTGTGGGCTTCAAGATGCACAGTGGCATTCCAAACCAACTTTTAAAGAAAATTGCATGGAATTTTCAAGACATCAGGAGCGTTCTTAAAAGTTATGCAGAGAAAACGGATTTCTGATAGTTATGAATTACATTTAGTGCAGCCAGATTGTAGGGAACGCTCTTTTTGCCTCAGTATGGTTAGAATTACTGTTGACAAAGTTTTAATTTAAATTTTTAAGGATTTAAACTGAAGAATATAGGTCAGTGAATTTTCATTCACGTTATAAGTATCACTACTGGCAGAAAGCAAGCTTTGTTAGTAAAGGACCAATTCTGGCCCCAGAATGCATCTTTGTAGTAGCTGGGGCTGAGTATGTCTTAGCAAGAATGATTTGTTTCTCAGTCAGTCAATCAGTAGCCTGCACGTGCAGTTAGAAACATACCTGGCATAGAAGAAAGACTCAGTTCAGAAAATATTAAATGCATTTGTGAGACAGACCAGAGTCCACTGAAATCATTTATTACAGTCAAAAGTTGGAAGAGATTCCATCTTTCCTAGCAGGTTGTAGATTTATATAGATTTATAACAGTAGATTATAACAGCTATGCTATGTAGCTCCTAAGTATAATTCTACAATTGCCAACTGGTTTCCTGTAGCTGAAAAAAATTACAATGAATATTTGTAGAGTCTGCCACACGTATAACACATTTATAGCCTTTCTATAAACCGAGAAACCTCAAGAACTTACAGTCGTTTTCTAATTTAAAGACTATGTCATAAAACAACTAATTTAATAGTATATAGTATTAAAATGAATACTACTTTCATAAATGGAAATTTTACATCTTATTTTTTATAAACTAAGAAAGAACAGATTTCAAATCAATAGTCTATTTAGCAAAAGAGATGAGATTTTGTGGAAAAGGCCTGGTTCTGTAAATGACACACCCTTCAATACATCTACATCATGTGGGGAGGTTCTTTCTTCACTTGTATGCTGTCTGGTGCTTACTGTTCTGAGGTCCCTCAGGAGTTCTGCTGTCAGTCTGTCCTTCTGCACACTAAGGAATATGATGAACACAGGAACATGAAACATACATTCCTATCTATAGTACATTTCCTGACACTGCTTTGGTGCCACACTATTATCCAAGTAAATGAACAGAGGTCTAGGGGACCATGCATTTCTACTATCATTCATTACAATGGTACAGGTTGCAACTATGTAAGTAGCTAATAGCCATTCACAGTGATAAGAACCAGGCACTCAGAGAGCTCCAACATGAGGGAAAGCCACAGTTATGGGTGATTTCAGCAAGCTTGGTAAACTCACCTCTTTTCTTGACATTTAGGGAAAAATATTTTAATCAGAATATGAGAGGGAAAGATATTTGAATCTATACTAATTTATCATATTTTAGAAAGTGAGTCATTTGCAAGCCTTGATTGCAAGGTGTGCTGGAAAGGCAAAGTTGAGAACGAATACTTTGAGGATTTTGCCCAATTTCTTATGTAAACCAGAGCAGACGGCATGATTCTCAAAAAAAGCCAAGTACATTTGCCTCACATAAAATAAGACTGATTAAATTTCACGCTTTTCACTTATTTTATAGAGCTAAAAATTTTTAGTTTCTTTTTGTTGTTCAAGATGGGCAGCTTGAGTCTTCTCCCTCCCTGTGCATAGCATATAGGCATGCTGTTATACCATGCTTATATAGCATCTATAAGCACCCTATTTTATTTTCATTTAACAGGTACATAACACTACAGAATCAAACTCACTTCTAATTTCGAATATATGTCCCTCACGCAGGTTCAGGGTGTCTTTGAAGATGATTCTTAACCATGACCTGTGGGGTGTGTGATGCTCATCAGGGCAGTATCGTGGGGACTCTGCCTTCCTTCCAAGACAAACTATAGGGGAACTTCCAAACAAACAGAGGGCAATGAAGGGGCTGGATCCTATTAGGAGATTATTGTGAATTTTAAAATCTAATAGTAGAAGAGAAGAATCTTTATGGAACAAAAAATATCTTCAAAGCAAAACTGTTTTCTTGGAGAAGCTCCTAATGCCATCTGTGAGCTCAGAGGAGACAGTAGAGAGAAAACCAAGTTGTATGGGGGAGGGGAGAGCTTAACCTAACAACAGGGATGGTTAGAAATACACCAGTATCAACCATCAAAAGTACACACTAACTAGTTTTCTACACACATTTTCTCTGCATCAAAGAATTGTTTACTACATGAAAACACCGTGACCTCTAAAAATTGTATTAGATCTATGGATATTACCAGGATAGACGTGTACTCCAAACACACACACACACACACACACACACACACCCTCACAAAAAAGAAAAGCATCAGAAATTCCTAAAGATAGAGTGGTTTTTGTTTTGTTTATCCCCCTTTTACAGTTTTTAAAAGTTTCCTTTTCTCTGCTATCAGTCACATTCGGCGACAGCCAAGTCACTTTCAGTTTGAAATGCATGGCACATGGCACAGAGGCTGGATCAGCCATGCCAACTCAACTCAATTGTTACAAAAGTTGAAAAGTTCAAACTATTTATTAAATGTCATGCAATAAACTGTAGATGAAAAACACATATGACAGATAAATTCCAGGTGACTGAGTCTTAGAGAATGCTCTGGAAAAAGGGTTAAAATGAACAGTTGAATACCGGAGTTAAAAGTAAGTTTGATTTACTTAATTAGTAAATTAAATTAATAAGTCAGTCTTTTTGCATCACCAAGAGGATCTGTTTTGTGTTTTTTGCTTTTTGTTTTGTTTTGGAGGTAGATGGGACTATTCTCTCTTGATCTGTAGATAACAGAATCAGCACACTTGATAGGCTTGGAAAGGTTGATACCATGGACCCCAAGACACTTACTTCCCAGGTAGTCGCACTGTAATGGACTTGTTCCTACTCCTTCTTGGGCACCTCATTGGCTGGCAGGTCCAGCCTGTCATCTGTACTTTGGGGAAGGTAAAAATTCACAAGAGGTTTACAGATTGTTGTCTGAATATTAAATTCATTTAGTCATAGCTATTGCAACACAAGGAAGTTTGAAGGCTATGGAGGAAAGTGTGTAAAACTATATAAATTGAGTATAAAGTTACTTGTTATATCCAAAAAGTCTCAGCAAACTCTGGAAGCAATGACCAGAAAGTGGACAGAGCAGCAGAAATACAAAACTACCTTTCATTCTTCAGTCCCTTCCCTTTCTCCACAAGCAGGGACAGCAGCTGTGGATGGGAGAAAGGATATAAGAAATCACTAGTGCACTGGGCATTTCCAAATGATGATGCTTTAAAAATGGGTTTTTGGATTACAGAGGTTGGGCGTCTCTTGGAGAACATACTAGGTTTTAGGTAGGAATTTCTAGGCAGAAAATCAGTAAAAGGTTCTGGATACAATTAGATGAAAAATTCATTACATAAACACATATTGTAGAAAAAAATGGCTTATCCATACACCTATCTTGAAGTGAATTAGACAAGCCAGGCAAGTTCAAGGAACAGAGGAACCAACTTGAAATAGCTTCCAATCTTTTACCACAGATAGGACTGTTTGCATATGTGTAAGATAAAAATGGCTACGCTTAAAATGATATTGAGTAATATATCCTTGGTCCCATTTGAAAGATGAAATAAACAACCCAAGATTTTGGAAATTACTAAAGAAAAATGATTATGATCTCTGACCTTTGCTACACAGAGAAAAGCTAGAGCACGTGAGAGAGCAAGAGGCCTGATGGTCAACAAGGAAGGTACACAGGGGATACAACATCCCCTTTCCCTCAACTCTTATTTCAGAAAATGAGTATCCCTAAAGATAAAGCCAAAAGGAGGCAGAGCAGAAAGTCCCCCCAAGGAGGGACTGGGATTTGATCTTTTAAAGACAGTTCATAAATGGAAACCAAGGCAAACAGCAGCACTGAGACTGAAGGCCCTGCGTAGTCCACAGCTGAGAAACCAGAGGGAAGAACAACTACCCATGATGTTTTATGTGACAGCTATGAATTTTCAAATATATGTACATACTACAAATCTATGAAGTATCTTCTGCTACCTGACATTGGTTTAAAATAACCATTAAAATGAAGAAACAATACCTGCCAGAGAGACCAAGAAATTTAAAAGTCACCTGCTGGGAGAGGTGGCAATGGCAGTTGTTTGCAATGGACTAAAATTTATCTGGGCTCCATTTGCTTGTATACTGAAAAGACACAATGGTTCTCTGTCTTTCACAAATATACTGTAATACTTTTAAAAAGGAAATTACAGAAGATTTAATTAATTCATTAGGCTTTTACTACATCAAAAGCTCCAGAAAATTTAATTTATAAAGAATTATTCAAAAATTTGAAATTAAGAAAATAGTTGGGCTGGGGCCATGGCTCAGGTGTAGAATGCTTGGCTACCATGCATGAGGGTCTGGATTTGATTCCTGCCATCAAATATCCTGGACATGGTGGCACACAACTCTAATCCCAGCACCGGAGGTGGAACCAGGAGGTTCAGAAGTTCAAGAACATCTTCAACTACATAGTGAGTGTGGGGGAGGCCTATGGTAGAGAGTCTGCCGAAAGGACAAAAAAGTAGTACATTCATGAAGACCGAGCATAAATTGAGCATTTAAAGGTAATAAATACATGATCTTTCCAAAACTTGTATCGTGAAGGGGTGTTGGATTTTGTCAAATGCATTCTCACCATCTAATGAGATGATCATGAGGTTTTAGATGTCAGAAGATGGGAAGATCTCCCATGCTTGTGGATTGGCAGAATTAATATAGCCAAAATGGCCATCTGGCCAAATGCAATATACAGATTCAATGCAATCCCTATCAAAATTCCAACTCAATTCTTCATAGAGTTAGAAAGAGCAATTTGCAAATACATTTGGAGTAACAAAAAACCCAGGATAGCAAAAACTATTCTCAACAATAAAAGAACTTCTGGGGGAAACAACATTCCTGACATCAAGCTATACTACAGAGCAATTGTGATTAAAAACAAAATAAAACAAAACAAAACAAACAACAACAACAACAAACTGCATAGTATTGGTACAGAGACTGGCAGGTGGATCAATGGAACAGAATTGAAGACCCAGAAATGAACCCACACACCTATGGTCACTTGATTTTTGACAAAAGAGCTAAAACCATCCAGTGGAAAAAAAGACAGCATTTTCAACAAATGGTGCTGGCACAACTAGAGGTCAGCATGTAGAAGAATGCATATTGATCCATTCTTATCTCCTTGTACAAAGCTCAAGTTCAAGTGAATCAAGGACCTCCACATAAAACCAGATACACTGAAACTAATAGAAGAGAAAGGGGGGAAGAGCCTTGAATATATGGGCACAGGGGAAATTTTCCTGAACAGAACACCAATGGCTTATGCTCTAAGATCAAGAATCGACAAATGAGATCTCATAAAATTGCAAAGCTTCTGTAAGGAAAAGGACACTCAATAAAACAAAACGGCAACCAACAGATGGGAAAAGATCTTTACCAACCCTACCTCTGATAGAGGGCTAATATCCAATATATACAAAGAATGAAAGAAGTTAGACTCCAGAGAACCAAAATAACCCTATTAAAAACGGGATACAGAGCTAAACTGAGGCTTACCGAAAGGCTGAAAAGCACCTAAAGAAATGTTCAACATCCTTAGTCATCAGGGAAATGCAAATCAGAAAAACCCTGAGATTTCACCTCACACGAGTCAAAATGGCTAAGATCAAAAACTCAGGTGACAGCAGATGCTGGCGAGGATGTGGAGAAAGAGGAACACTCCTCCATTGCTGGTGGGATTGCAAGCTGGTACAACCACTCTGGAAATCAGTCTGGTGGTTCCTCAGAAAATTGGACATAGTACTACCTGACGACTCAGCAATACCGCTCCTGGGCATATTCCCAGAAGATGCACCAACATTGTAATAAGAACACATGCTCCACTATGTTCATAGCAGCCTTATTTATAATAGCCAGAAGCTGGAAAGAACCCAGATGTCCCTCAACAGAGGAATGGATACAGAAAATGTGGTACATTTATACAATGGAGTACTATTTAGCTATTAAAAACAATGAATTCCTGAAATTCTTAGGCAAATGGATCGAATTAGAAAATATCATCCTGAGTGAGGTAACCTAGTCACAAAAGCACACACATGGTATGCACTGATAAGTGGAACTTAGCCCAAAAGCTTGGAATACCCAAGATACAATTCACAGACCACATGAAGCTCAAGAAGAAGGAAGACCAAAGTGTGGATGCGCCGGTCCTTCTTAGAACAGTGAACAAAGTACTTACAGGAGAAAATACGGAGACAAAGAGTGGAGCAGAGACTAAAGGAAAGGTCATCCAGAGACTGCATCATCTGAGGAACTATCCCATATGTAGACATCAAACCCTGACACTATGGCAGATGCCAAGAAGTGCTTGATGACAGGAGTCTGATATGGCTGTCTCCTGAGAGGCTCTGCCAAAGCCTGACAAATACAGAGGAGGATGCTCACAGCCAACAATCGGAGTGAGCATGGGGTACCCAAAGAAAGGACTGAAGGAGCTGAAGGGGTTTGCAATCCATAGGAAGAGCAACAATATCAACCACCCAGACACCCCAGAGCTCCCAGGGAGTAAACCATCAACCAAAGAGAACACAGGGAGGGACCCATGGCTCCAGCTGCATATGTAGCAGACGATGCCTTGTCAGACATCAATGGGATGAGAGGCCCTTAGTCCTGGGAAGGCTTGATGCCCCAGTGTAGGAGAATGCGAGGATGGGGAGGTGGGAGTGGGTGGGTTGGGGTGCACCCTCATAGAAGCAGGGGGAGGGAGGATGGGATAGGGAGTTTTCAGAGGGGAAACCAGGTAAGGGGATAACATTTGACATGTAAATAAATAAAGTATCCAATAAAAAAAAAAGAGAGAAAAAGAAGTACTATATACTCCACGCATGTCATGACCTAACAGTGAGTATGTAAGAAGTTATCTTGACACTGAATCCATACAGAACACAATTCATAAACTGCGAAATTGCACCATAGCAGATCTCAGTTTCCACATAGGCTACAGTAGTAACAGCAAGTCTTAAAATGGAATGTTTAAGGAATTATTGTCTAAAGAAAATACCAATAAACTGCAATTATTCTACCATTATTATGATGAAGGTATACATTTGTTCTTGGTCGAGCTATATATTTGATTAGTAACTATTGCCCAACATAACATTTAATTCTATATAATGTATGTTAAGTTGTTGCCATGGGGATGATAAATTAGACAGGATAAGTTATAACAAAAAAATTGGAACTTATTTTGAATTTTCAAATAGAATATTTTCATAAGGTTTCTTCAACATTTGCCTGTGTGTGCACAGACAGCTTCATTTTGCATGGTTTCTCTTCTTTCTTTAGATTAACCAATGCATATAAACTTATCCATTCAGACACCATGCTCTGCCTATGCTCCAAATCTTCCCCAGGGCTCCACCCGCTCAGAGGCCCACTTCTGCTGCCTCTCCCCCAAATCCTCCCCCAGCTGGAGCAGTCCATGACAGTTGTCTTCTCATAAGCCCCTATCTCTTGCAGGCTAACTTTTTAAACTGATACCATCATATTACTTAAAATGATGGAAACCTTATTCATATATGACTATTACTTTGTATGAATTTCTCTATTTGGGTTTTTTCTTTTCCCATAACATATCACCAGCAGCATGCACATTTCAGAGTAAAGCTCTGCTCTGTGAAACAGCAGAATAAAGCCTCGGATTAGAAAAGGACTAAAAATCATATAGGGCAAGTATCTTCCCCGGCTTCCCTCCTCCTTCCTCTGCCTTAGACATCAGCTTTGCTTGCATAGATCTTTGCATTGAGAACTCATTACCACTGAGGAAGGCATTTTCAAGAAGCTCTGAACATCCAGATATCCTTTGTCTTTCACTAAATACCACAAGGCAAGAAGCTATGTAACAATCATGGTGCTCAGTGTATGTATTTCAATGCTACTTATAAGCTGCGCATCACTGACTGTGCACCCATGAGAAAGAGTCAGGATTCTATCTGTGCTAAGACTTCCACCACCACTACCACCACCAATGGAAATACTTAGTGTACGGAGAGGAAAGCAGTGAAATCTAAAAGTGGACATGTCTCAAAAATTGATCCCTTGATTTGATGTAAACTTTCTATATCTATAGAAGGAGACTTTTCCATTAAGTGTAATGTTAAAGACAGTTAATTAAAGTTAAACACAATATTTCCATATACAAAAATAATATTAAAAAGTTGGACAGTTCTTATTTTAGATAGTAGTTATCTTAAATGTAGAATTATAATATTCATTTATAAAAAGTTAATTTAGAACTGTATGTATGTATGTATGTATGTATGTATGTATGTGCATATGTGCTTGGAGGTGTAAGACCATTCATATGCCATAATCACCTGAATGGGTTTATTTAGTTTGAAAATATGGTTTAGGCTATTTCTTAACTTAAGAACTCCACTGAGGGAGAGTTGTATTCAGTTGGTTATGGAAATAATTTTTTATACAGATAATTTAATTTTAAAAATGTTAATAGCTAAAGGAGTAAAGTAGAAACAGAAAGGCTGAAAAATACTGAGTCAACATACAAATATTTTACTATATATGAGAAAAATCTATCAAAATATATAACATATTGAAATTAATAGTAGCTGGGCAGTGGTGGCACACACCTTTAATCCCAGCACTTGGGAGGCAGAGGCAGGTGGATTTCTGAGTTTGAGGCCAGCCTGGTCTACAGAATGAGTTTCAGGACAGCCAGGGTTACACTGAGAAACCCTGTCTAGAAAAACGAAAAAAAAAGACAAACAAACAAACAAACAAACAAACAAACAAAACAGCAAATGCATACAATATATGCAGATGAATTTCACCAAAAGGTATAAAGCACTGTTGACAGAAA
Source organism: Mus musculus (assembly GCF_000001635.26). Lineage (NCBI taxonomy): Eukaryota > Metazoa > Chordata > Mammalia > Rodentia > Muridae > Mus > Mus musculus. The sequence continues at coordinate 63,218,684 of NC_000083.6, forward strand.
TTAAATAATAAATACTATATATAAATATATATAATAGGATGCTTAATATTGTTGAGATGGTGGCTCTCCCTTCGCATATCAACAGTAGTATTGTTTGAAGAAGTATTTTTAAAAGTCCTTCTTGCTAAACTGAATACTGTAGTTTAATCATAACAAACAGCATAAATACTGTCATTTTTCAATCTTTTAATTCAAGGGGACCTAACTACAGTCATATAGTGATTTAGTAACCAGGGAAGAAAGTCAAAGATTTCTTTGCTCCAACTAAACAAAAGCATTGAGATAAAGTAATAATTAAATATTTCAGGACAGCAAAAATAGTTTAGTAGGTAATATCTTTGTAAGAGTTTGGTCCTACTCCTGGGCATATACCCAGAAGATGCTCTAACATGAAATAAGGACGCATGCTTCCCTATGTTCATAGCAGCCTTATTTACAATAGCCAGAAGCTGGAAAGAACCCAGATGTCCCTCAACAGAGGAATGGATACAGAAAATGTGGTACATTTACACAATTGAGTACTACGAAGCTATTAAAAACAATGAATTTATGAAATTCTTAGACAAATGGAATCTGGATGAATAGGGAGGATATCATCCTAAGTGAGGTAACCCAATCACAAAAGAACACACATAATATGCACTCACTGATAAGTGGATATTAGTCCAGAAGCTCAGAATCTTTCTTAGAAGGGGTAACAAAATATCCATGGAAGGAGTTACAGAGACAAAGTTTGGAGCAGAGACTGAAGGAACGACCATCCAAAGACTGCCCCACTTGAGGATCCATCCCATACACAACCACTAAATCCAGACACTTTTGTGGATGCCAACAAGAGCTTGTGGATAGGAGCCTGATATAGCTGTCTCCCGAGGGGCTCTGCCAGTGCCTGGCAACCTCAGAAGTGGATGCTCACAGTCATCCACTGGACAGAGCACAGGGTCTCCAATGAAAGAAAGAGAGAAAGTACCCAAGGAGTTGAAGGGGTTTGTAGCCCCGTAGGAGGAACATCAATATGAACTAACCAGTACTCCCAGAGCTCCTTGGAACTAAACCACCAATAAACAAACCAACAAACAAATAAACAAAAAACCCCACATGTTGGGACTTGTTTCTCTAGTTGCATATGTAGCAGAGGATGACCTAGTCAGTCATCAATGAAAAGAGAGGCCCTAGGTCCTGTGAAAGTTCTATGCCCCAGTGTAGGGGAATGCCAGGACCAGGAATGGGAGTGGGAGGGTCGGGGAGCAGGGGGAGGGGATAGGGAATTTTCGGAGGGGAAACTAGGAAATGGGTTAACATTTGAAATGTAAATAAAGAAAATATCTAATTAAAAAGAAAAAGAAAAAAAAAAGTTTGGTCCTAGGGATCCACATGGTAGAAGGAGAGAACTGACTCCCAGAACGTGCTCCCTCAACACTGGAGTAGATGTGCACATGCACACATGTACACACACACACACACACACACACACACACACACACACACACACGCAACCAAGCACACACGGGGGATGGATGGGTGGGAAGTGGTGTAAATTCTGACTCATTCATGTGCTCTGATTTTCTTGTTTCCCTTTCCTTCAAATAACTAAGTGTAGCAAATGCCAAATTTCTGGTGAAAATCAGGCCCATTATTTAGAAGGAAAGGAGATCATGATATCTTCTAAGTGAAGCAGAATGAAGAATTAAGTAAAGAAGTAGGAATAGAGGGAAATATCTAAATGGACATATAAAAAATGAGAATATGCAAAGCAGAGGGTTCAGTAAAGTAGTACTATCTTGCAAGCAACAATGAGTGCTATTTATATTTAAATAACAGAATGAAAAATGAGAATAATAACAGCAAGCAATAGAGCATTCTTTTTGACTTGCAAATATACATTCTAAAGCTCTTCTTTGTCACTTTACAGCTATTAGAGTTACTTCTGCTGACAAAAAGAGGTGCCTCTTACCAGGCAATCTTGGAGCAGTTTAAAATACAATTTAAACTGAAACAAAAAGAAAATGCTAGAAAGTTATTTTAAATGGAACATCACTGGAGGTAATACACACCTAGTAATATGAAAAATAAGATGATATAATAAGAGTAAACTGACTTTGGTTTAAGACTTAAGGAGAGAGGAGCATTTCTGCTGTGGCTCTTGTAGACCCTGTTTTGGATTTCCTTTGTCTCTCCAGCAGCGCTTCTTGGATCCTAATCTGAGTTGACTAACAGCAAAGAGCTCCAGGATCCCAAGCAGGGTGGGGAAGGCACGGCCCATAAATCTTTCAATAGCAGTAGAAGGTCAATATGGCAAGGGTGAAGCATGGGTTATACCCAAGCAAAGATCAATCTTCCCAGACCACCCCTACCATTCTTCTTGCCTGCGAGAAAGAGCTGTGCTGTCATGCCAGCACCAGGACACATAAGGCAGCCTAGCCTCTCGGTCCTTGCGTGACAGCTTCAGGAATAGGAAAAGCTGCACTCTGCTACACAGAAAACAGGGCCTGGCACACTGTGGACTCTGACTTTCTATTCTGACAGAAAGAACATGTATCAGGCCTCTAACTGTTAGGTCAACTGGAAGGACAGCACCTGTGAGTACAATGGGCAGGCACAGTGGTTGGCTCTGATGTAGAAAACCCTTAGTCCTGAGTAATCCAAAAGCATGATTTACTGTCAAGTTAAAAATGCCCCATATCAAAGAAGTAACGTGCCCAAGAGCAGTACTGAGCAGGGAAGAAAGCACCCAGGAGAGCACTTCTGGGCTTCCGAGAGCCACAGAGTAGCTGGTGGAACGGCTGGGAGGAAGCCTATGGGTCTGGGAATGTGGTCCTGCTGTAGTTAAGATCCTGAGTTTGGCGCCAGCACTGACAAGAAAACTCGTCAAAAGCACAGCGATGCTGTGGGTGTAAGCAACCTGTGGAATCTAAACTACAATGGGTAAGAGTTTACTGTCCTTCTCAAAGATCACTTGACAGTTTGAGAATGGAGACAAAGAGATATTTCCAGAATATACTTCTAAGGATCCTCAGCAGTGTTGACGTTTAAAAAGAGAAAATGTGCTAACAACTCTCATGTAACCTGGAGTACCAAGGTCTACAGTGGAGAATTAAGTATGGAGACAAGCGCTTTCCTTATCCTTCCTACATACTGAATCTTAGGGAGGCCTGTGCTGCTGAGATAGTGACCGCTTCTGACCTCTGTGAACCTGGGTGATACAGACCCATTCCCACTTCTATTGTCTTCTTAATTCCAAGAGACACTTTTCTGAATGAGAGTTTTTAGTAGGCTTTAAAAGAGATCAAAAAGATACTAGCTGAGAAACTGTCCTAGAAACATAGTAAGATATGCAAGTAACCCAAAGTGAGTTTCTAGGAAGAAATACAGAGAAAATAGAGGAAATAAGGCCAAGTAAGGATGTGACTTGGATAAGCCAGCCTTCCCTTGGCCCCTTCTTTCTCTCCCTGCTAATCACTTAGTTCTGGAAGTCATCGAGGTAGCTATAGACCAACACAAGTTCAAACTGTGTCAGATGTTTCCTACAAATAGGAAGGCAGGGGCAGTATGTACGTGTGTGGCTGGGGTAATGTCTCAGAAAGGTTAATGAGTGTCCAGTATACCAGTGGGTGCTACATGGAACTTTCTATTTCCACTACCTTCTGTAGAAGGTATCATGTGGCATATAAGATGGCAAAACTCAGGTTAAGTGACACCCTTTAGGCTTATGATGAATGGAAGAGACAGAAGTCTAACTGTCACCTACTTGCTGAATTTCAGTTACACCCCCACCCCCCACCCTCCGGATACCACATTTGTTCAGTGATCGGTGAGTGACCGTAGTGGATTTCTTCTCGGGGAACAATTTCCCAAGGCTGCATTTTCCACTTTGATATTTCTGACTTACTGATTTGTTTATAAATTGTTATCCTTTACTATAAAGATCTGTTTAATTTGAGGAGATAGAAGTATATTAGTATGATGGCTTTCTACCTGACAACTGTATCATGTATCAGTTTAAATGAATATTACTTTATAACAGCTTGGCTAGATATTGCTAAGCATTATAGCCACATTCAACACCTGTAAGAATCTTGACAAAAATGATCCAGGATATGCCTGCCAGGTGAGCTGCTTCTCCTTGGTCAGCGCATCCATCCTGCAACACTGCCAAAAGTATCTGCTTACCCCACCCAAAGCAGGCCCATACCCAGTCACATAGGAAGAGGAAGCAAGGAGGGCATTGTTGAACATGGGTAAAGCAGAAATACATAGTCACCAAAAGAATGACATCCCGTAAGGATCAGGTGTACATAACAATGCCCAATTTTAAAGTGGATTCGATCAATAGTTCCAATGTGCTTGCACAGAAACATCATTTGCACACTATCAGGAAATCTCACTCCAGTCCCACTTCCTAGAAATTTTGCTTTAATTGGTCTTGAACACAGCTCACACAGACATAGGCTTTAACTACTGTAAAGGTATTCCAATAGACATGTACGCAGAGGGGCTGAGAACCTACACAATTCAGAGATACAAGTAACCAAGCCATGGTGGCAAGGACTTAGCATACTGTCACCACACTAAGGGACAAATACTACAAAACACTCACTACCACAAAAGGGCAATGCCATAACTCAATAGGAAGTGAGACAACCACAAGAAAGACTCCTAGGACCCAGGACAGGGAGGTTGTGGGGAGATGTCCAGTGAGTGCTGACTCCATCCACCCACCAGCAGGAGAGCAGTCTTGTCAAGCAGCAAACCCCACTCCGCACTGGACTGGGCATAGTTGCACAGAAGAATTAATTCTCTACTTTACAAATAGATGAGTCTCTAACATGCATGTGAGGGCACTTCCTTAAGGTCTGAGAACAGATGAAAAATTTAATCTTAGATTGTTTCTAATCTAACACCTCTTCTCTTTTCTTAACCTGAATTTTCTGGAGCACTCTCCGCACTTGCTGAATTAACACTTACAAGCTCGACAGGCGTTTTATTATTAAACAAAATAAGCCTCCAAAACACAGTGTAATTTTAGAGACATTTCCACCATAGAGCCACAGAAGAGTCTGTGAAAGGGAGAAGCGATTTAACCCATAGCTCTCCCAGCTACTAGTAAGGTTTTAACTGGCAGAGCTTAGAGGAAGGGGAGTGTGCAACCTGACTGGAGGCGAGAAGAGGCGGGGAACAAGGAAACTCCTGAGCACACACTCTCCACATTCATGCGCTGGGCAGCAGACTCCCCAGGCCTTGAAACCAGGAGCTTTGGGAAGCTCTTGAAAAGTCAGGTAGGTGTGTTAAGTATCAGCTTAACATGCCAAGCAAGGCAAGGGACTGTAGAAAGGAAAACAAAATCAACACATCTTTACAGGGTTTAACTAGAAAAAGACAACAAAATGGAAACAGCGTTTTCTAAAAGTCTGCATAAACTGTATTTGAAATATGACTATTCTAACTTATTTTGAGGGAGTGGCTATAAATTAAGCACAGATGCATGCTAGGCAATCAATGTGCCCCGACGTTGTCCTATTATGCTTTATTAGTTTGTCTAAATGGCAAACTTGGGATCTGACAACGCACCCATCTCCTTCCCAGGGCAGACCCGGCCCGACATGCTAGGATTGGAGTCACAGCAGATATAAAAGCTAAAAATGGAAGACTTGGTAGAATACTGATTTCTCTCAAGAGAAAAAAATTTAAATTTAAATTAAATAAACAATTTAAGCAGTCAGAAGAAAAGGAAACAGTTCTCCCTCATACAGTGACAAATATCTGGCCTCAGCTATACGTAGGTCAAATACATCCTGATTGGGAAAAGATGTGAGGCAGAACAAGACAATTTCAGGAGGGTGGCGCACACTATGCATGGCAATGTGGTTCTTTCTGTTTACAGAGGCTCTGCAGTACTCGGGTTGTGTAGAGCGCTGAGACAATGCACACAGACACTTCATATCCCTCTTAAAGTGTCCCCTAGGATGTGGCATCAGGGCCTGCCATCTGAACACCAGGGACACACCTTACATAGAACTAATGTGAGGCAGCAAACTCAACACACTGATTTTATTAGTCCTGCTCATGAGGTCAGACATTTAATTGACCTGACAATTATTTGCATTTCCTTGCTCTCCAATCTGCACTCTCCTCATATCAGACTGTGCACTGAGCTCACATACACATCCATTCTACTGTGATTTCTAGACTATTATTTTTCTTTTTACTTTTGTTTCATCAGAATTGCATAAGTGAACAATCTGTTTAAAGTAATTCTTGACTTCTCTTTAAATAACTTTTGTTGATTTTTAAGACCTCTGTTCGTCTAAGGGTAAGGGGTTAGGGCAAGGGTCATTACATACCATAATCAGTGATCTTACAGGACACCAGGTACAGCTCTTTCAGGTTCTGTCCTTCCTTTGCAATGACCTCCACACACCTGAAACACACAAAGGGTGGTACTACATCAATGCATCCCAGGCACATCAGCAAGTGTTGGACCACGCATCCTCAGGAAGAGTCAGGATCTTATGTGCTCTGCTTTCAACACACCTCACTGGAGGTATCAGGAAGACTTACAGCTCTGCTTTCAAGTTGAGTGCATTAACTCCTATATGGCTTCATTCCATGCCCTAAAACCCAGGAGCTGGGAGGAGGATATTCCTTTGCGACTGCTGAGTGTTTGGATGCTAAGCCCAACGTGGTATGGTAAGCCCATGATCCATATGAAGTGATATAAAATAATAACCCAGAATTGTGGTATACAGGTGGATAGCTATTTCAAAGGAATAATTATTCAGAGTTCAACTTTTAATTCTGAACATTAAATGCACAATGAAGAAATTTAACTCAACATTCAACCCAAGGCTGTAAAACAGTATAACTGATACAAGACATAAAATTTGAACATACAAGAATGATAAGACTTTCACTTTAAAAATGTTTCATTTTTCGGGGTGATAAATATGGATATATTTGCATTTTCTTCGAGCAGACATCCATTTAGACCAGCACCATTTGTTGAAGATGCTTTCTTTTTTCGATTGTGAGTTTTGGCTTTTTTGTCAAAAATCAAGCATTGATCAGTATGCGGTTTATTTCTGGGTCTTCGATTCTATTCCACTGAACAACCTGTCATGGTATTTATGCCAATACCATGCCGTTTTTATTACTATAGCTCTGTAGTACAGCTTGAAATCAGGGGTAGTGATACCTCCAAGAGTTTTTATTGTACAGGATTTCTTTAACTATCCTGTGGTTTTTGTTTTTCCACATGAAGCCCATAGGAGCTCAAAGAGACTGAACCACCAACCAAAGAGAACTACCATAGAATGGATGTAGGCTCCCTACACATATGTACCAGATATGCAGCTTTGTCTTCATGTGGGACTGCAACAGCTAGAGCAGGGGCTATAATTGACTCTGTAACCTGCCTTTGGACCCCTTCCTCCTAGATGAGCTGCCTTGTCTAAGACTCAAGGAGTCTAGTGCATACCTGACGAAGAACATAAAACCTAGTCCTACTGCAACTTGATATGTTAAGGCTGGCTGATACCCATGGGAGGTCTCCCCTTCTCTGAGGAGAAAGGAAGGTGGATGGGGGAGGGGAGAGTAGAGGAGGAAGCAGAGAGAAAATAAACTAATAAAATTATAAAAAGAAAAGGAAAAATGATTTGTTTTTAATAATTTAAATGAAGTGCTATATAGACTAATTATATAATTACATATTTTAAAATCATCTTTGATTTTCACTTACATTAAAACATTTTTCAATATAGCCTTCGCAGAACTCTGGTAGAGAATTCAGTGAATTTTAAAAATAATGATCATCCACACTAGCTGTTCCAAAGCTCAGTCTGCTCTAACAACAGCAAGCTGTACTGACAGAATCGCAGGCATGGGTGCCCTTCAATGCAGCCCCTGGTTAATCTGTATAGATAGCAGTTAAGCTAAAGGGTAAAAAGCAAAAGGAGTCATTAACCTTTTCTAGGAAGTGAGGTTCAAGCAATTTGATACCTGTGTGTACAATCCATCAAAACTCACTCAGCATCCATCTCTGTCTTTCAGATATTTCATTTGCTGTCTGGCTTATTTGTAGGGAGCTTCATAAAATGTCAGGGAATTTTATATAATTTTATCCTGTACAATTCATTACTGAAGGTTAAATTAGTAAGAAAGGCATATTTTTCTTTTAAAGTACTTTTATAGAATTCTGTCCTAACAGAATGATAAACATTTCAGGCTTCCTAGGGCAGCCAGGGAAACACGCTTCTTTGGCTATTTTATATAAAAAGATTTATGATTAAAACAGGATTTTTTTTTGTAACTACAATAGAAATCTTGAAAGAGTAACATAATACAAGTGTGACTGACACGGATTATTGTGAAGGGAAACATAACACCTAGCTTTGTATCATTTGGCTTTATGCAACGTTTTAATAAGTTCACAAGAAAGAAAAGCTAAAAGAAGAAATCAAACAGCTCAAACAAAGCCCAAATATTTCGTATGACTTAAAATGAATAAAATATTTTCTTGTGCTAAGAATAAAAAGATAAAAGCCATACATTGTTACGTAATCCTAATGATTTAAAATTTCCTGACCACGTCCTGCAAGAATGAAGATCCATTATTTTACCGTCCTTACTAGATTAAAAAAACAGCTAATCCAATATGTTGTGGCGACAACAGGAAGAAAAAACAATGCAATAATTGTATTTTATTCCCATGCTTCATACAGATAGCTCAAAATGCCTGACCTCATATTTGGCTGTGGAAGATGCTAAACAAATGCAGCTTCCATTGGATGCTTTCCTCTCCAATTTACTACTAGATGTGGCCCAAGCCCACACAAGCATTCCAGACTCACAGAGGGCAGGAGGGAGCAAGAGAGAACGGTACTATACCAGAGAGTCAGGCACTGTCTCACAGCGGAAAACCAGCATACGCATCAAATAAGACATGCCCCAAATCACTGAACATTAAGGGTTTTCTCCAAAAGACAGAGAGACAGACAGGATGTATAAATTAGTATGTGTAGATATTGCAAAATTAGGAAGTTTGCTCAAGAGCTGGTAAGCAGCTACAAGGTCATGAATGACTATAACCTTTCAAACTAGATAATGAGAGGAAAACGTAAGCGAAGGTTCCGTAAGTGAAGAATCACCTGCTCTTAAAGGTTCAGTCATGTGAGTTTCTAGACACATATCTGTATTTATATAAATACACATACTTAATATATTTATGTGACATAAATATATTATCATATGATATAAACATATTTATATGCATAAAACCATCCGGCACATAATAGATATTATAGAAATTTATACGATAGGTACTTATGAAAAACTTAACAATGGTGTCAAATACTTTTAAAAGGTAATGATGTTTTTAAAGGATCATCTTGTTAATCCTGAGCAGTGTGACAGAAGTGACATTTAGATGTTCCACTTCTCCATTCCTGTCCCTATCCATATATCCCACAAGAAAATGCTTTGTTCAACATGGTAAGAGAATTACATCAGTACACAAAGGCAGGGCATGAGTACGCACCTACAATCAGAATCAAGAGTTTAAAACATCCCCAATTCTTTTACGTCCTGCCCCCATCATGCCCAAATACCATTTAAAAGCCTTCTACACAGATCCAGGGATACGCACGGCAGTATGGGAATTAAAAAGGGGCAGTTACGAATTCTTAGGGGAAGTATGATAAAGGGTAAATGAATGGCATGGAAAATACCAAAAGGTATCATAGCCATTAGGCCTAGGTGGTCCTTCTGAGCTCTAGACCTCACAGGGAGGCAAATCCTTAACAAGGGAAAGGAAAGACCCAAGCCCAGCCTTGCCTGGAAAGAACCTAGGGACAGACCTTGACCTTGGCTGGAGGTCCTACATCATTTGCTTCAAAATGCAGCTCCCTGCAAACCCTTTCCTCCAGAGCAAGCATCTCATGTCCATGTAGATACTCGTTAGTTTATTCTGAATTGTCTGCCCTCAGATTGTTTTCTTGCTTTTATGCTTTGGCAGGGGTGTGAAGAAAAAAGAATTGAAGTCTTATGATTGTAAATTACTAAGAAACAGCTATTCTGTTGAGAATGAGATATGTGTGTGTGTGTGTGTGTGTGTGTGTGTGTGTGTGTGTGTTCTTTCTTTTAGAATGGAGAAAAGTGCCAGAAAACCTGTTCTAAGACAGTCAAAGTGTCCAAAATTATTTTCAATAATTTTATACTCACTTGCTTTGGAGAATGTTCTAAAATACACCTGAAGCATTTTCTAAAATTTAAAAAACAAAAGGTTATTTTGTGAGCTATGTAAGGTGTTTTCTTTCTTTCATTTTTTTTTAAGAAAAGAAAGCATTTCTCAGTTTCAAAGGAAGAAAAAAAATCTCTCTTCTTAGAAATAGATTCCTAATCATCTGATTTATAAGAAGGTTAAAGGTTAATGAATTAAGCTGTGCAAGCCTCAAAATTATCAAAGGACTTCAAAAGAGCCTGACTTATGGAAAACAATGACCCATTCTACATGCTACCGAGTTGTTATGCTTCTTGTCTCCTTCTCACAAGCCAGAGCATGGCATTAGTGACAATGAAAGGAACTAATGAGGAAATATGACTGCACTGTTTGTAGGAGGAGTGTCCTGGGAGACCTTGTTACTGTGTGTGATGTGCTTCAAACCAGAAAGAAGCTAATTGGAGCTGCCAGACACTGGTGTGCAAATCTTCCTGTAAAGGACGGACTCAATCACCTTCGAGGTGTGAAAAGAAATATCCCCATTAGATGCATTAGCACAGGGAGTGGTGGAGCTCTAAGGACGCTTTGGGATGGTTTCTCCCAAGCCACAATCCTATTTGAATAGCAGACATATATTCAAAGAGAGAAAAACTGCAACAAGACAAAACAACACCACAGGTGAAAAAGGAGAAAAGATATAGAAAGAGTGCCGTAAAGAAGTTGGTAAATACGTACAAAGACTTGGTGTGTTGAAGGCTGAATAAACATGTCGCTGAAACCTCACAGTGCCAAACATGCCCAGAAAGTCATCTATGTAAAGGCTGTAGAAACAGAATTGGATTTTGGCCATTTCTAAAACTAAGCAAGCTAGTAAGTTCACTTAAATTGTGTGGACTGTAGACAGACAAACTGCAGTGTGTGTGAGTGGACACACAACCCCAAGGAAGGCATTAAAGGGGTTGACAAGGTCTACACATGGTAGCAAGGTGGAAGGAAGCGAGACCCCTGTGAACATCAGAGGGTGCCATGCTGGTTCATGGGTGGGCCATTTAAGCTCGTACTGTCATACTGCAGGATCCCGGAAAACAAGGCAGCCCCGAGGAAAGCATAGTGACAGCGGATTGACTCTCTTTCTAAGTATGGGATGGAGTTCTGATCTCAGTGGACATGACTTACATGCTTTCAGAAAACGTGAAACATTACATGGTTTAAAGGAAGGAAAAGAGACACCATCTATGTCCATTAAACAATCTACGACTAGCATATTTTCCCTTATTTGAATAAGATTTATGAGTTATAGGTAATTTTTAAGTAACAGGATAGCTTAGCTTATAGAAACAGAGTAATATAGTTATTTTTGTCTTCAGACTAAGCAACTGAACTAGATGGACAAATATTAAATTATTTCAGGAATTTAACATATGTCACCAAGTTGATATATTGAGAACGTTCTGGCTCTGTATTCTCCATGTCCTTTCTTTTTGTTTGTTTTTTTTGTTTTGTTTTTTGTTTTGTCGAGAAAGGGTTTCTCTATGTAGTCCTGGCTGTCCTGGAATTCACTCTGTAGACCAGGCTGGCCTCGAACTCAGAAATTAGCCTGCCTCTGCCTCCCGAGTGCTGGGATTAAAGGCGTGCACCACCACTGCCCAGCTCTCCATATCCTTTCTTATGAATGCTCTTCTGTGTAACACCAGTAACTGCAGAGTACCATGTAGAAACTCACTGCTAACTCTTACAAACACTTGTGGAAATATTCTCATAGACGATATATAAGCTGATTTTTTTTTTTAAAAAGATTGATTTGCAATTAAAATGCTAACTCATTTTCTCAAAGAACATTCTTAATATACCACAGGGGTAGAAACTAGGAGTGACATGCAAAATGTCACCAGCTCCACCAGTTAGCAACAATTATCTTGGGACACCAATTAAGTTCTCACTTACCAAATGCCATTCTCTAGAAAGCCAGTGACTGATTTGTGAATCTGAGATTTGGGTAGACATTTCCCACTTAACTGGGGGCCTACTCCAGCCTGTTCTGTCCCTCAGGAAGGCACTGAAAGGTTACAAAATGACCACTATAGGAACTTGTTCCTGTGGTTTTATACACGGGAAGCATGCCAGAAGGTAAGGCTAGGCTTCAGCTCCTGCAGCTTGCAGCCCTTCTGAAGGGTTAGAAGCTTCTGAGGATGAGAAAGCAGGGCTCATGTTAACTCCTGCTTCTTTCTAGGCATGGCCACTCGCCCTGAAGGACTCTAAGCAACAGGTAGATTTCTTCTTGAGTCACAGAGCTCAGCAAGGAAAGAACAATAATACTACAGCCAAACGGGTTTTCCTAGTCCATTTATAAATGTCGCCATGAACAACTTACATGGAGGAATAGTTGTCTCTAGCTATAATTTAATTTAAATGTTTAGTATTTAATTTTTTCCTCAGGCAGAAAGAGGCCTACATATAAATAGCACATTTCTTTGAACTATCAAAAAAGAAAATGGCTGAAGTTTCTCTGAGGGGTAGAAACGGAGACTTGACCTAACTGGCTTATAATAAATTTGACTCTGCCATTAATGTTTTAGAAATTATTTTGGAAATCTCATTTTTAATTTAGCCATTGCATAGTACTTCGTACTAACAAACTGAGCTAGCTTTTGGGAAGCATTCCACAGAGTGAGCAAGGAGACTGGAAATAGGCTAACATCTATCTATTGAAAACCAACACTTTCTCCATGTAAAGTGGGACCAAGGTATGATCGTGTATAATGTTGAACATAAGGCTTGCACTTGTGAAGGATCAAACACTGTTCACTTCTGCTCTTGATATCAGTATTCATAACCGTGAACAGAGAGCCAGTACTATCTTCAAAATTACTAAGATTTAAATAAAGATAGGCATTGCTTTCAGGGTGAATGGAAACACTAGGAAGAAAGGTTAAGAAAGAAATTATAGAGGAGAAAGTAGGGAAAACCCTCGAAGATATGGGTACAGGGGAAAAATTCCTGAATAGAACTGCAATGGCTTGTGCTGTAAGATAGAGAATGGACAAATGGGACCTCATAAAATTGCAAAGCTTCTGCAAGGCAAAAGACACCGTCAGTAAGACAAAAAGACCACCAATAGATTGGGAAAGGATCTTTACCTATCCTAAATCAGATAGGGGACTGATATCCAATATATATAAAGAACTCAAGAAGGTAGACTCCAGAAAATCAAATAACCCCATTTAAAAATGGGGCTCAGAGCTAAACAAAGAATTCTCACCTGAGGAATACTGAATGGCTGAGAAGCACCTGAAAAAAATGTTCAATATCCTTAATCATCGGGGAAATGCAAATCAAAACAACCCTGAGATTCACCTCACACCAGTCAGAATGGCTAAGATCAAAAATTCAGGTGACAACAGATGCTGGCGAGGATGTGGAAAAAGAGGAACACTCCTCCATTGTTGGTGGGATTGCAAGCTTGTACAACCACTCTGGAAATCAGTCTGGCGGTTCCTCAGAAAATTGGACATAGTACTACCGGAGGATCCCACAATACCTCTCCTTGGCATATATCCAGAAGATGATCCAACCGGTAAGAAGGACACATGCTCCACTATGTTCATAGCAGCCTTATTGATAATAGCCAGAAGCTGGAAAGAACCCAGATGCCCCTCAACAGAAGAATGGATACAGAAAATATGGTACATTTACACAATGGAGTACTACTCAGCTATTAAAAAGAATGAATTTATGAAATTCCTAGGCAAATGGTTGGACCTGGAGGGCATCATCCTGAGTGAGGTAACCCAATCACAAAAAAACAAAAAAAACTCGCACAATATGTACTCACTGATAAGTGGATATTAGCCCAGAAACTTAGAATACCCAAGATATAAGATACAATTTGCTAAACGCATGACACTCAAGAAGAACGAAGACCAAAGTGTGGACACTTTGCCCCTTCTTAGAATTGGGAACAAAACGCTCATGGAAGGAATTGCAGAGACAAAGTTTGGAGCTGAGACGAAAGGATGGACCATCTAGAGACTGCCATATCCGGGGATCCATCCCATAATCAGCTTCCAAACGCTGACACCATTGCATACACTAGCAAGATTTTGCTGAAAGAACCCAGATATGGCTGTCTCTTGTGAGACTATGCCGGGGCCTGGCAAACACAGAAGTGGATGCTCACAGTCAGCTATTGGATGGATCACAGGGCCCTCAATGGAGGAGCTAGAGAAAATACCCAAGGAGCTGAAGGAATCTGCAATCCTATAGGTGGAACAACAATATGAACTAACCAGTTCCCCCCAGAGCTGTGTCTCTAGTTGCATATGAATCAGAAGATGGCCTAGTCGGCCATCAGGCCCATTGGTCTTGCAAACTTTATATGCCTTAGCACAGGGGAATGCCAGGGCCAAGAAGTGGGAGTGGGTGGGTGGGGGAGCGTGTGGGGGACTTTGGGGATAGCATTGGAAATGTAAGTGAAATAAATAACCAGTTTAAAAAAAAAGAAATTAAAGGAGAGACTTCCTCTATTAAAGACCTTCCAACTGATCATTTTTTCCCCTGGGAGAGAAAGAAAGAAAGTAGTGTGGAAATGGTGATTGTTGAAAACCTTCTTTTGTTTATTTTCTATTTTTTGGTTCAAGGAGCTCTATCAGTTCATCCTCAGTGACTCGAGGGGAGTCCAGACACCGTACAACTCGGATAAAGCTACCACTGGTGCTTTTCTTTGGTATCCTGACAGTTCAATACACCAAGCAGTAAAAAGGTCTTATTTGCTTACAAGGTACACAAGTTTACTATGTGTGGCAAAAGTTCAGGCCCTTAAAAACCAACCAACCAACCAACCAAACAAACCAAAAACAAAAACCCAAGACGATCAAACACAAAAGCACTACTGTCTACTGGAACGAGTTGTAGTCCGTCAGAGTGAACAGCTTTCCAGCAAAACATCAGTCAGGGACAGTCCTGCTCAGCTCACCCATCCCTACCACTGACAGCGAGTAATATCAACTATAGTAGCCAGCAATATTTCCAAGCTATTTGTCAGGGTTCTGACTTGTCTGAAAGTCTGAAATCTATGTAGAAGCAGAGGTCAAAACACCTAACTGAGGACTGTCTCCCTCTCCTTCTTGACCTTTATCCAAACTGTCACATATTGATATGAGAGCCTCGTTTGTATTTCGCATAAAACGGATATTTTATTTTGACTCATCTTTAATTTAAAATGACTGAGTACGTTATTTTAGTGGACGATTAAAGCATTCAGGAGACGAGATTCCAGGCCTCATTTACAAGAGAGTTAAACATGTCCTCACCTCAAGATATCCACAACTACACTATGCAGTGACAAATTACCCCTTCACAGAACTCTCTGCAAGTCAGCCCACCTCCACAGGAGTTTTGTGAAACAGCAAAATGCTGATGTTCAATACGGACCACTCTTGACCTTTGTATTCAAGGAGGTAATTCAGACAACACTCGGCCCAAAGGTTTCCTTCTCTTTTGGGAAGGCAGAGAACCTCGGAACTCTACAGAACATGGGACATAAAGACAAAAGGGACTGTTGGAGATGACTTCCCACTTTAGCTAACAATAGTTCTAAGCATCCCAAAACAGTACTCAAAATTTTGTTTGAGCAAACAGTTGTAGTGATAAGAAAAAAGTTGTTTAGTAGTTTTCTAGGGAAATTAAGAGAGTGGCAGTTTGATATCCATGAAGGTTGGAATTAGATAGCTCAAATCAAACACAAGGGGAAGAGGGCGAAGCTTCCACGCCACGTGCCCTTATCCTCAAGTCCGCAACTCCTCCTTAGCTTCTAAGCCCAAGTAACCCTCTGGCCATCCAAGAAACTAGTAAAAGGGGTCTTGGAGTGATTTATAAATGGAGATTATATGCAAGCAATTAATCCTGAAATTAGGAGAATGTAAGAGTCAAATTATCTTCTTAGTTCCTAAAACAGTAGCAGTAAAAAATTGGTCTAGATCAGAGACTGGGAACAAAATGATGGGTGCACGCTTTCCGAAAGAGGAAGGAGAAAGATCACCCAGGCAGAGACACCACACCAATTTCACCCAACTGATGCTCTGTGAGGTTGAACTCTTAGTGTTCTGAGGCTCAATGATCATCACTGCTGAACACACTGCTTCCAAAGCTCTGGGCGGCCACAGCTCTGCTGCCTGGCCCTGCACCATTACATTCTACTGTTTGGATCAGAGGTCAATCATCTTTGTTCTAGTATTTATAGGAAATTGGCCAAATTTTTATATTTATACAACCAAAAAAGATCTTACTTAAAAGAAATAACAATTATACTTGTAGTAAATGTTCATATATGTCTATAAGTGAAAATATTGACCTCAATCAAAAATTACTAATGTCAGAAATACAATTCAAGATTTAAATATAAAGGGAAGATGGTTAATTTAATTTGACATGTATTTATCTGGAGTTTGGGGAAACAAAGCCCTCTACATCTCAGCTTTCAGTCAGTGTGGGTGGGTAGGGTTTAGAAATGACAGGGGAAACCTCTGGAATTGACACTTCTCTGTCAAGGTGGTACAATAAGCCCTAGATCCCCAAACTCCACTGGCCAACAAAATATGTCCAAGGATAGTCCTGCAAACTTTTAATTTATTCAACAACACAGAGAGTTACAATTGGAGAAGTAAGTAATGTATCTGGTAGTTATATTTATGTCTATCTATAATTCTTGACAAACATATGTGTTCATTGCCAACACTGTCACTAAATTAAGAAAAAAATATGGAAATGCACTAGACAAAAGAATTAAGCAACTGAAATACCATAATCACTAAAATTCAGGTGGCTTTGCCTGGACCAGTCATCAAAGGATTCCCCATAAAGGAAAAAAAGCATCTCTGATCTTAGGAAAAGTTGCAGAAAGCTAATGAAACTAGCCCTCAAGAGCGACAGAAACGTGTGTGTGTGTGTGTGTGTGTGTGTGTGTGTGTGTGTGTGTGTGTGTGTTGGGGGAAGCATTACCCAGGTTCTCCTAGCAGCAACTTGCAGAGGCGAGGCAGTGAATAAACATGGAGACTGGAGAAGGCTCATTTCACTGTTTGTTACAGGACAGTGGTGCTCTCTGCAGGAAATAGTAAAGCTGAGCAGCAGGAGGAGCCAATAATGCTCACAGGGCAGCACTCCCTTGTTTATGGGATGGATGGATGAACATGAGAAGGGCAACTTTCTCTATGCCACACTATAGGTCATTACACTGGCATCAACAGCCAGGAGGAGACGTGGAATGAAAGTATTCAGGCTTTGCTTTTCTTCTCTTAGTTTCCTTCCTTCCTTCCTTCCTTCCTCCCTCCCTCCCTCCCTCCCTCCCTCTCTCCCTTCCAGACAGTTACTCTGTCCTGAAACTTGCTTTGTAGACCAGACTAGCCTCGAACTCACAGAGCTCTGCCTGTCTCTGTCTCCCAAGCGCTGGGAATTTGAGCATACACCACCATGCCCAACGAATATTCAGGTTTCTGCTCTACATAGGAAAACACAAGTGCCTAACAAGATACATGAACACGTCCAGGCATTCAGAGTACATTGGACGGATCAGGGGAAACAGTTTACTTTCAAAAGTGATCAGTGGAATGAAGTGGTGCCAAGAAAGCCAGACATTAAAAAGGATGTCCGGCAAATATGCTATGAGTCGGGTTTATGCTTCTACGAGTCCTGAAGGAATTATATGATTTATACCTCAGTGATAATGAGAAATTAGAATTTTTTTTTTGAGGTGTTAACTTTGTGCTGATATCAGATATACAATACATTTAGGACACTTGACAACCTTAGAGACTTTGGGGAAAGTAATGGTAATTTAAAGCCATGGCATAGTCCAGAAAGGGGAAACTATGAGAAGTTATTGTTTTAAGCAAAACTGTGCAACATTCAGGCAAGCATTAACTGGCATACTGGTTCGATTTAAACCACAGACAGACTATGCAAATGAAAGGAACAATACAGCCACAGACTAAATAGTTACTGATGGCTCTAAATTTATCATCTGTTTATCCATATCCAGTCATATTCTAAAAAAGCATACAAGTCTAAAAGAGAAGTATCTGAGAAAGGCCAAGTAGGTTTAAAATAAAGGCAAAAAAAAGTACAGTCTGGGATTACTGGAATTCAGATGTGCAAGTTTCCACAGGTGGTGGGAGACTTTAGAATCAGCCTTCAAGGAGGCAGAGAAGGAGCAGAAGTATTCATAAGATTCACAATGCAGGTGCATCTCTAACAAGATCTGAAACTCAAAATGAGCTAACAAGAGAGCAGGTGTGCTTAAGGTGTCTCTAAGGAAAGGTTACAGCTTTAAAAAGTATTAAAATATCCCTGACACTTACGAATTCTCCTCCCACTTTGTAATACCATGGTGCCCTTGATCTGTGAGAAACTGACCTCTAGGAGGAGTTGGTAGGGTGAGACACTGAGATATGACACAGGAATAAAACAGAGATATTCAACGGCTTGAGAATTTTATACATTTTTAATGTCTCATGTAGAAAATCTATGAGCCAGAAGGATGGCTTAGTGGGTAGAAACACTTGCCACCTAGTCTGGGAACCCAAGATCAGTCCCCAGGACACACGTGGTATAAAACAGAGAACCAGCTCCTGACTATTATCCTCCCCTGTCCCCGTGCACACTGTAGCAAGCCTTCATCTCTGTGAAATACACACACAAAACAAACAAAACAAAACAGAAACAACCCTTTGAAAACCTACTGGTTTTGATAATAGACATGTTTCCAATGTTCAGGTGTGAGCTCTCCATGTTTCTCTGCACATGAGTGATACAGTTCTGAGACTGAGGGGTAACTTCCGCCAGTCTCCTCTGGTGGTCATGCAAGCAAGCATGTCATGTCCAAACACCAAAGTTTCCACTGGATATGCAAACTGAAGATGAAGGAGTCTCTTCCCAATGGAATTCATAATCTCGTCGACTTTCAGTCCTCCGCATGAGTACTGTGGTGTCATTTAGAACAGAGTAGAATTCCCTAGAGCGCATTTTTCATAGTGCCGACACTTTGAACACTGGCACCCCACACACCTTTTTGTTTATTTTTTTGATCACATTGAAACATTAAGAGATAACATACACAAAAAAGAAATGTATGGTCTAGTAAGTGAATTTATGGAAACTATGCCCATTCCCCCCGGTTAAATAAATACATAAAATATATAGCGAACATATATAGCATAACTTAGCAGACAGTGTGCAGTTAAATGTTAAATATTATTTTAAGTCTTTGCACATTTCAGTTAGAAGAGTGCGCACACACAAACACACACACACAGAGACAGACAGAGAGCAAGAGAGAGAGAGAGAGAGAGAGAGAGAGGAAAAGAAAGAGAGAGGGAGAAAGGGAGAGAAAAAGAGAGAGAGATTGATTCTTCAGTAGGTTAAACAATGGCTTCCAATATGTCAGGTCAAAGTTCCCAGAGCCTATAAATAATATCTTAAATGAAACATTATCCTGTATTGTATATCTGGGCCTTCGTGCTGACCAGAGGGTACTTGCAAGTTGGATGGCAATGGCTCTAGCAGAGAGAAGGCTTCATCACCATGGAGGCAGCCTGCAGTGATGCAGCCATGCCACAATACTTGCCAGCAGCCACCAGACCTAAAAGGAAACCATCAGCAGGCCGGCACTTTTGACTTCCTCCCAGTGAAAGTGACTTCAGTACACCAATCCACTACCACTGTGAGAGAATAAACTCCGGTTCTGTTTTCTGTTTTAAACAAGCTGCTAGTCATTTGCTATAGCAGTGACAGGCAATTACCACAGAGCATTAAAAATGTTCTTAATCAATGGATTGCCTATATGGAGTTTTTATTTTAAAAGGTATTAACGTAGTGAGATCAAAGATCGTTTATATATCACAAACTTTTAAGCTGTGATAGACAAAAAAGGGAGAAATTCCTATCTTCAGTATATATCAGAATAAATCACAAAAGTAAGTCTTCTATATTTTTTTCACATAAAAACTTTTCTATAGAATATTTCAAAAGCTTAAAGAATTCTGCAGTGACAATCCTACTGCCTACCATTTAATTCTGTAAGTGAGTTTCTTCATTTTCTTCATATGGGGTGTGTCCTGCTTTCTCTATCCACACTTCCATGTTTTCACAGGTTCATCTTTGTTTATGCATTATAACACAAATGAAGACTAATGCACTTCATGCCTAAACACTTTAGCATACAGCATTAGTTAGAGTTCATAGTATGCGTATGGATCACTTTTTAAATTAAAACAAGATTTACCTATTGTGCATGGAATAAATCACAAATGCTATCAGTTCTGACATGTGCTTAGGTTTATCTAGCTTGAACTGCTACTGAGTTTAGACTACTCTTGGCAGCTGGTGAGTTCTTCCGTACCCTTCTGAGTGAATGCTATCGATCCCATTCCTGCTTACAAGGTCAAGGACTCTGTAGACACCCTTGTCATCACAGTAACTTAGAATGCTCCAAGACACCACTGCAGCTTGCGTACTCACTTCTCAGTGGGAAGAGTTGCTTTCCCATTATTATAAAGTCTATCCATCCTCCCTCCTTCCTTTCATCCCTTCCTGCCTCTCTCCCTCTCTCCCTCTCTCCCTCCCTCCCTCCCTCCCTCCCTCCCTCCCTCCCTCCCTCCTTCCTTCCTTCATCTCTGTAACTCAGGCTGTCCAAGAAGCCCTATATACCCCAGGCTTGCCTCAAACTTGCTCTTATTTTCCTGCCCTGGCCCCCAAGTGCAGGAGTACAGTCATGCACAAGGATGCCCGAAGTCCTGCTTGTCTCTTTTTAAGAACACATCTATGTTTGGCTACAGATGTACACAGTTGCAAATGAATCAAACTAATATAACCAAGCACACCAAATAATTTTGAATCTGAGAATTTCTGCTATGTAGGAAGAATATTTTGTATAGAATAAAAAAATAAGGAGAAAAATATCTGGCACATGACTACACACTTCATATTTCCAAAATCAAGTAGTTAAAGATAGAAAAAAAAGATATACCATTAGTTTTCAAGTATGTAAAAACACACTAAAAATTCTATGAGCCACTATTTTATTTTTCACAAGATTAATATTTAAAAACACAGGCCCCCGAGAATAATTACAAAATTATTAACTGTATGAAAGCAATTTATACTTTTATATTCTTCAGTGATGATATGTAAATTTCAGGCCATTAGGGCTAACTGTTTCTAAAGTATACTTAGCATCATTCTCAGCACAGCCTTGTTAACAAGGAGGTCACTCCATCTTCTCTCTGCGCTTTATAGGCCTTGGCATTCCTGAGCAATGAAAATGCTATTTTTAGGTTCGCTCTTCCCCAATGCATTACCCTCCGCCCATTTTTGGCTAAAGACTTAATTTTGAAAGAGGCATGAAAAGTGACCCAAAATACCCTTTCTCTTTCTGTTTACAGTTTCCTCTAAGCTAATTATGAAAATAAACGTCTACAAAGACACTAAGATTAAATGTGCCTACTGACCAAAAAGATTGATAAAGTCCAAATGTGAGTATGCAAATATCCCACAAGAGCACAACCAATGTCAGGCAGCATGTACTAAGAGGCACTCGCAGCATTACATAGAGGGTGTATTCTCTCAAACCTAGAAGGCAATGCGTTCATGCGAACAGGGAGGGGCTGCATTCATTAGTAAGCCTGGTTTCTGATGCCTCGACCAAACTAGTACAGCTTGAAATCTGATATTTTACAGTGTGATCCAGGCCACAGCAGGTGTGAAGGAGCCGCAAAGTCCTATGGGAAAATATTTCTCCTCTCACCTATAATTTAACAACCATCAAACATTAAACTGAGGATTCACAATGGTAATATGAAGTCTTCATTTTTTTCTGCAGAGAGGATTTTTCTGTTTTGGTCAGGCTAAGATGATGATGTGCTGATCGGCTGCACACTGCAGACCTGCAGGCAAACCTCATCTTGTCACTCTGGCCCGCTCCCTAGCAATGCACCACACACATCTGTATGCTCTCCCACTTGGTCAGCTAAGCTCCATACAGTGCTCTTTTAGGATTGCCCACTTGTAAACTTCGACCACTGGAGCGGTATGTCAGCATGAAACCTGAGTTCAAGCCCTGGCCAGGATGTTTGGTTCATATTGGATGCTCTGCTCACGAAAGGTTTGATGAATGAATGGGAGAGAGAGTGCCACATGCTAATAAAACATCATGCCATTTTACAAAACTGACACCGGGGGAAAGAACAGAAATTTATCCATTTTTTTATTGAGAATATTTCAGCCAAGGAGGGCATTATTTTTTGAATAAGAACTAAATAGAATGTAGATTAAAAAGAGAAATATCCATGTAAAACCCTTTTAATAGTGTGAATTAAAGTAAATAGCAACAAAGTACACAGGGGCTTAAAAAGAGAAAGAAAAAGATGTCACATGTGAAGAGTTCCAGGGCTAAGAATGTCAGTAGGGCAAGAGGGAGTTTGTGGTCTGGACACAACAGAGGTCGTTCTGAAGTTTCCTCAGTAAAACTCCTTCCACACTGGGCCTGCTAGGCTGAGGGAGAGGCACATTAACATGCACATGCACCCAGTGTAAGAGACACCGAAAAAACCCAAGAGTAGTTTTTTAAAATACTGTGGTTGCTGAAAATTTATATAGTGCAACCAGTTCCAAAAAGTTCATTTTAAACTTCTTCGTATCAGAAAAGAAACATTTAAAGGAAAATAAATTTAGTTTCCCTAAAATGTTCCAATCAATGCTGGGAAAGGAAAGTACACAGTTTCCGAGCAGGAGAGGAAGGCTGCAAAAGAAGACGGGACTGGAAGAAGATATGCGGGACAAACAAATAATCTCTAGTTCAAAAACACTTTAACTGACATGATTTCAACATTTATTTCCTTGGAGAGTCAAGACAGTGCCTGTACTGGAGTGTCCTGGACCATGACTAGCAGTGTGCCTCAGATATGCTCCGTCTTCCCAGAAAAGAAAGGCCGCCATGCACCTGGGTGGACTCAAGGGTCCCCATGCACGAGTCCAGCATGTGGGGAACCAGCAAGCTAATCACTACCCCTGGGTCTCAGATCCCTTATGTATAGGCCAACTCCCATCTCTGTAAGGATTAGAAGAACTGATATATCTGAGTATATTAATACATGCCTTGGCCACTGAAACTTAGTATTTCAATTCTTTTAAAACAGTATGTCCCTTATAGCAATACAGTAAGACAGCACACAGGGTATGGGGGGGTTCCACGATATACTTCAAGTGCTCAAGAGGCCGAGGCAAGGATCATGAGTTGAAAAAGAACAGGGAGGAAAGAAAGAAAGGAGAGACAACCGCCATGATTTATGAATTATTTTTCTTCCAACCTGGAAGCTAGTACTTATTGTCTGAATTTACTGATCTATCTGAAGGAAATAAAAACATGGAGAGCAGGACACAGTGAGTGGCAGCCTAACAAAGCAAAGCAATTCCTAATCTAGATTCTTCTCAAACTAATGGGCCCCGTTCTTTAACAAACAAACGACATGCAAGGGAAGGGAGGAACAGCAGCAGTCACTAAGAGATGGCATGGGGGGTGGGGGTGGGGCAAAGACTCCCAGACACCCTCCATGGGCGCCATTATGATGGGTGTGATAGGAGATGGAAAAAGACAAGGAACAAGGTTGAGAGAAGGGAGAGGAAGTGAAGCCAAGGGCTTTGTCGTGGAGCAAGGTGGAACCAGAGACTTGAAGGCATGGAGCAAGGTGGAACCAGAGACTTGAAGGCGTGGAGCAAGGTGGAACCAGAGACTTGAAGGTGGTAAGGAGCAGGCTGATGTGAGGAGCCTTCACATCCACATGACGTCTTGATCGGGATCCACAGTCCTGCTGCACCTAGGATCTATGTCAAGGTCTGGGACCCAACGGCCAAGAGGATGCCTGCTGTCTGGGTTGCCACCAGAGACCATGTGCATGTTTGAGGGCCATGATGCTGTGGGGAGACATGCTGATCTGAGTGGCCTGCATTGCCACCTGAGGCCCTGGTTACATCTGGGCCCAGGCTGCTACAAGGGGTGGGGTGGGTGGTATCCGGGTCCACAATCCAACAGCAGGCAGTGTCTATGTCGATGTCCCAGGCCTGTGGTACTACCAAAGGCCATGCAGATGTCACTGGACTGGAATGTCATCTGAGGTACTGTGCTGAGCTGGCTCACTCCTGGCTGGCCAACACACTCAGGGGAGCTAGCCCTGACCCTCATCTGCCTTTGGGTGGCATGGGTGAGATACCTTCCTCCCCTGACACTGTGGTAGGTGAGAGGGCTGGCCCAGAGGTCATGAGAGCAGGAAAGCTGACCCCTGCTCATTGATGGCTGTGGCACTGGGTGAGCTAGCATGGGCAGTGCTAGAGAGCTTGCCCTGGTGGTACGGGTATAGCAGACCTGGCAGCTCAGCTATCACACAGGTCCATAACTAAGCCTTTGAGGTGGTCCACCCTAATATCTACCCCATCTGTGATCTGCTAGAGTGCGGGAGAAGGCTTGTCCTGCAGTTCCAAAGCTGCAGGATCTCTATGACACAGGACAACAACAGGATATCCAAGAGGAGTCCAGGTGAGGATGCAGTATTGACAGTGTAGTGAAGCCAAAGGCCTTAAAACAGACCAATGACTCACTGCAATGAACATTTGCAAGTAAAGAAGTGTGGACAAACCAGGTTGGCATACGTGGCGCATGCCTTTAATCCCAGCACTTGGGAGGCAGAGGCAGGCAGCTTTCTGAGTTCAAGGCCAGCCTGGTCTGCAGAGTGAGTTCTAGGACAGCCAGAGCTACACAGAGAAACCCTGTCTCAAAAAAAAAAAAACAAAAACAAAAAAACAACAACAATAAAACAAAACAAACAAACAAAACCTCCGAAAACCAAAAACACAAAAGTGTGGACAAAGGGTATAGTATGGGACACACTGTGCCATACTACATCTCCATGACAATCAAGAATCTTTTTTTATTCTATCTTACTTTATTTTGTGGGGGAGATTTTAAGGGTAGAGGGTGGACACGAAGGAATGGGGAGATGAATGGGATTGAAGGGCATGATGTGAAATTCACAAAGAATAACAAGTTTTTTTTTTAAAAAAAATCAAAAGCAAATCATAACAAATAAGAAAAGAAAGGGAAAAAAAGATGGCATGGACCAACAAAATGAGACCTTTCATCTCATCTGGATACTCACTCAGACAACAGAGGCCCACCCTCAGTGAACATCAGTGAACATTCAACAGAGGCTGTGTGCATGTTCCACACCAAACTTTCTAAATTTTAAGAGCTAATTAAAAAGTATAATAATAAAATCCCGTGTGGTGGTTTGAATGAGAGTGGCCTCCGGAGGCTCATATATTTGAATGTTTGGTCCTTGGTTACTGGAACTGTTTGGAAGGGATTGGGAGGTGTGGCTTTGCTGAAGTGGGTGAGGCCTTCTTGGGAACAGCTCAGTTAAAAAGAAGAAGGGGAAGATCTTGGAGAAGTTGTATACTTCACAAATGCAAATATGAGAAAAGGACATCCCTATTTTATTGAGAAAATTTTTTTCCTTTTTTTTTTTTAATTTATTTGTTTTTTGTGTTTTTTGTTTGTTTGTTTGTTTTTTGGCTTTTCGAGACAGGATTTCTCTGTGTAGCCCTGGCTGTCCTGGAACTCACTCTGTAGACCAGGCTGGCCTCGAACTCAGAAATCCACCTGCCTCTGCCTCCCAAGTGCTGGGATTAAAGGCGTGCGCCACCACTGCCTGGCTTTATTTGTTTGTTGATTTCATATGTCTTTCTGTGCGTGGGAGCAGAGTCTACACAGGTGGTCATGGTCACTTCTGTCTTTGCACTACATGAGTTTTGTAGATCAAACTCAGGTAACCAGGATTGGTGCCAAACACCCCTAGCTACTGAACCATCTCACTGGCAAAGTCTTTTTATTTTTATATTTATGTTGAATGTCTATACACGAAGTCAGTATTTTGATAATGCAATTTCATGAAATCTGATTTGCAAAATGTGTAAAAAAATTAGAATTTTCTAAAACAACGAATACCATTTATAACTCTAGTATAACACATGAAACTAAGAATGAATACATAGCATGACGAATTGTGAAAAACAACTGGTTAAAGAAAGACAACAACGAAGAAAACCGAAGAGAAATAATGTGACAAAAAGAAAGTAGATTACAGGGAGAACGCAGGGCAGGTACACAGACATACTCTATGAGCCGTCCTGCAGTCTTGACTGTTCCCTATAGTTTGAAGTCTTTGAACTACTGCCTTTTCTTTTGATGCCCAGCTCGCCTCAGGAACAAAACTCTATTCACTTTATACTCCCCATATCCACAAAGATTCACACCACCCACTCTGCACACCATACAGGGCTTCTAGGTTTTCTTTCTACCCAGTGATACCTATGCTGTGTACTGGGGAAGAGACACTGACCCCTCCCCCAACTGACAACTGCTGTTTCACAGCAGACAGTAAATTCTGTTTGGTTGGTTGGATTTTTAGGATTTGGGATTTTAGTATTTCTACACTGGGACTTTAGATGCTAGACTGTGGGGACTATGATCATTGTGACCAGTCACAGAGATGTTCACTGAGGGTGGGCATCAGGCTGTGAGAAGCCATAGGACTCTGCTGGGGGGGGGGGGGAGGAACGGGGGTGCAGTCTGAGGTCCCTGAGGACCTGCTGGAATTGGCTCAGGGTCCCCGGGGCCTGCACGGAGGCCAGGGACGGCAGGTTCTAGCTCCTGGACACTGCAGACACCGGATGTCTTGGAAGAGCTGGGAACTGAGTGTAGGCCTGTGGCGGGCTCTAGCTGGGGGCCTAAAGGGAAAAGGGCAGGAGGAGAGAGCTCTGGCTGGGTCCTGTGGGCAGGATGTGGCTTGGTCTGAGGGTTACTTGGCTTGGCAGAAACCATGTCTGGGAATGCAGAGGTCTCCCGTTGGAGAACAGACGATGAAGACCTGCTCCGTTGCTCCAACACAGAGGATCCCAATGAGAAGAAGCAGTTCATGGTTTTAAGGCATTTATTGTAGAAAGGCAGAGAGAGGGAGAGAGTAGCGAAGCCGGGGCAGGTTATGACCACATGGAGAGAGGGGAGAAGGGAAGGCAGGGAGCAAGGGAGCAAGAGCAAGAGCAAGAGGATAAGAGCAAGAGAGGAAGAGAGGAAGGAGAGGACACACAGCCCCCTTCTATAGTGGGCTGGCCTACATTGCTGTTGCCAGGTAACTATGGTGGGGTAGCAAACCTGGCTCTTGCCAGGTAACTGTGGGGTGGAGTCCAGACAGAATACCAGGAGCTTGGAGCTTTGCCCTACATAACTGATGGCCACATACCTCTCTGCAGGCGGCTGTGGGAGACTATAGCTGCGACAGGAGCCAGGGTCCAAAGGGGCATGACTGAACACCTGCCGTCCCTTGCAGGCAATCAGTCACCTGTCGGGTCTTGGGGTTCAAAGCCTGTGCTCCACCAGGAACCAGGCTGCCTGTGCACAGCTCACCACCCCGCCGGTTTGTTAAACATTATTTTGAGGCAGGGAATGTAGATTAGAGTACCTGCCTGGCACAGACAAGCCGGAGTTTGATCCTAGCATCAGTTCACAAATCTTTTGTGAGAAGCAGACTGGCAGGCTGGCTCAGGCTGATAACCTGAGCTTGATCTCAGACTCTCATGGCAGAAGGAGAGAGCAGACCCTGACTTCCACACACACTTTGCCCTGTGCAATCTCTACACTCCCTCCCCCACAGACAAATGATAAACGGGAAAAAATTTAAAAGTCAGTGTGAGTCCGTCCCTGGCCCTGTTTTCTCCATAAAATTGTCACAATCTTTCCTGTAGCCACTTTAATTTTAAAAATCAAGAAATGGATATGGCTTCCTTATTTTTTAATTTGCCTTAGTCACTTTTTGGCTTTCCATGTATGTTTTAGGGTAAGTGCCTACATGTACTAAAGAACTATCAGGGTTTTCATATAAGAATTTTGTTAAACTCTTATTAATTTTGGAAAGTTGCCAGCATGGCTACACTGACTTCCAATAAATGAACAGGGCATTTCAACGTATTTAGGGTTTTGTTGTTTGTTTTGTTTTTCTGAGTGTTGGTCAAACTCGGGACTTCTTACAAGCTGGGAAATGTTCTGCCACACTTGATACCCCACCTGGGTTTTTATTTTTAAGGGTTGTACAGTATTTGAGACATGCTTCTTGGGCATGTTTTGTTAGCTTTGCACTTACAAATTTCTTCCTTTTTATTCTTTGTTGTGAATAGAAATAATCTGTGATTTTAATTTTGGTATCCATATGTTCATTACTACTTTGTAGAAGTAACAATTGATTTTTGCATATATATTTTGTATTCTGAAGTCTTGATTATTGATTCAAAGAATGTGTTACACATATAATCAAGTCCCTTAGAAACACTCTATGCAGACTCTCTGTTACTTCTAGATTACCAATCTCCAGAGCTCAAAGTCTGAGACGGATGAAAGGAAAACTCTGGGAATTACCAAATTTGTTCCTCAGAGCCCAAGGAAGGTTCCTCTTCTTCCCAGTCTTTGGCATTTTTTTGTTGTTTGTTTAAGTTCCGGATGCAGTATGCAATTTCTAAGGATATAAACTGTTATTTAAGAGGGATTAGGAGGCGCCGGCGGGAGCCTTCTTGGCTCCGGGATTCCGCGGAGGGCAGGCTGCACGGGTGACCGTGTGGAATACAGAGTGCCAGCCGTTTCTGGGACGGGCGAGAGTCGCAGAGCTTCTGGGCGGCGCCATCTTCAGCTCCAGACAGCCGGCCACCTTCCTGGTGAGAGCACGGGGGTCTGCCTGGCCTGAGAGGTTTGTGGCACAGGCGCCGGCGGGAGCCTTCTTGGCTCCGGGACTCCGCGGAGGGCAGGCTGCACGGGTGACCGTGTGGAATACAGAGTGCCAGCCGTTTCTGGGACGGGCGAGAGTCGCAGAGCTTCTGGGCGGCGCCATCTTCAGCTCCAGACAGCCGGCCACCTTCCTGGTGAGAGCACGGGGGTCTGCCAGGCCTGAGAGATTTGTGGCACAGGCGCCGGCGGGAGCCTTCTTGGCTCCGGGACTCCGCGGAGGGCAGGCTGCACGGGTGACCGTGTGGAATACAGAGTGCCAGCCGTTTCTGGGACGGGCGAGAGTCGCAGAGCTTCTGGGCGGCGCCATCTTCAGCTCCAGACAACCAGCCACCTTCCCGGCAAGAGCCACAGAGCTTCTAAGACAGCGCCATCCTCAGCTCCAGACGGCCGGCCTCCTTCCGGACAAGAGCCACAGAGCTTCTCAGGCGGCGACATCTTCGACTCCAGACAACTGGCCACCTTCCTGGCCAAAGCAACACAGCTTCTGGGAAAGATCCTGTTTTGGGCCTTCACCTTCAGCCAGGAGGAGGTCCAAACACCAGATAACTGTACACCTTCCCTGAAAGAGGAGAGCTTGCCTACAGAGACTGCTCTGACCACTGAAACTCAGAGAAGAGAGCTTGTCTCCCACGCCTGCTGATAGAGGGTAACAAAATCAACAGAGGAACAATCTCTTAACAAAGACAACTATAACAACTAACTCCAGAGATTGCCAGATGGCGAAAGGTAAACGTAAGAATCCTACTAACAGAAGCCAGGACCACTCACCATCATCAGAACCCAGAACGCCCACTTCGCCCAATCCAGGACACCCTAACACACCTGAAAAGGTAGACCTGGATTTAAAAGCATATCTCATGATGATGGTAGAGGACATAAAGAAGGAATTCAATAACTCACTTAAAGAAATACAGGAGAACACTGCTAAAGAGTTACAAGCCCTTAAAGAAAAACAGGAAAACACTGCTAAAGAGTTAAAGTCCTTAAAGAAAAACAGGAAAACACAACCAAACAGGTAGAAGTCCTTATAGAAAAACAGGAAAACACATCCAAACAGGTGATGGAAATGAACAAAACCATACTAGACCTAAAAAGGGAAGTAGACACAATAAAGAAAACCCAAAGTGAGGCGACGCTGGAGATAGAAACCCTAGGAAAGAAATCTGGAACCATAGATGCCAGCATCAGCAACAGAATACAAGAGATGGAAGAGAGAATCTCAGGTGCAGAAGACTCCATAGAGAACATCAGCACAACAATCAAAGAAAATGCAAAATGCAAAAAGATCCTAACTCAAAACATCCAGGAAATCCAGGACACAATGAGAAGACCAAACCTACGGATAATAGGAGTGGATGAGAATGAAGATTTTCAACTCAAAGGACCAGCAAACATCTTCAACAAAATTATTGAAGAAAACTTCCCAAATCTAAAGAAAGAGATGCCCATGAACATACAAGAAGCCTACAGAACTCCAAATAGACTGGACCAGAAAAGAAATTCCTCCCGACACATAATAATCAGAACACCAAATGCACTAAATAAAGATAGAATACTAAAAGCAGTAAGGGAAAAAGGTCAAGTAACATATAAAGGCAAGCCTATCAGAATTACACCAGATTTTTCACCAGAGACTATGAAAGCCAGAAGAGCCTGGACAGATGTTATACAGACACTAAGAGAACACAAATGCCAGCCCAGGCTACTATACCCAGCCAAACTCTCAATTACCATAGATGGAGAAACCAAAGTATTCCACGACAAAACTAAATTCACCCATTATCTCTCCACGAATCCAGCCCTTCAAAGGATAATAACAGAAAAAAACCAATACAAGGACGGGAACCACGCCCTAGAAAAAACAAGAAGATAATCCCTCAACAAACCTAAAAGAAGACAGCCACAAGAACAGAATGCCAACTTTAACAACAAAAATAACAGGAAGCAACAATTACCTTTCCTTAATATCTCTTAATATCAATGGACTCAATTCCCCAATAAAAAGACATAGACTAACAGACTGGCTACACAAACAGGACCCAACATTCTGCTGCTTACAGGAAACCCATCTCAGGGAAAAAGACAGACACTACCTCAGAGTGAAAGGCTGGAAAACAATTTTCCAAGCAAATGGTCTGAAGAAACAGGCTGGAGTAGCCATTCTAATATCGGATAAAATCGACTTCCAACCCAAAGTTATCAAAAAAGACAAGGAGGGACACTTCATACTCATCAAAGGTAAAATCCTCCAAGAGGAACTCTCAATTCTGAATATCTACGCTCCAAATGCAAGGGCAGCCACATTCATTAAAGACACTTTAGTAAAGCTCAAAGCACACATTGCACCTCACACAATAATAGTGGGAGACCTCAACACACCACTTTCATCAATGGACAGATCGTGGAAACAGAAACTAAACAGGGACACAGTGAAACTAACAGAAGTTATGAAACAAATGGACCTGACAGATATCTACAGAATATTTAATCCTAAAACAAAAGGATATACCTTCTTCTCAGCACCTCACGGGACCTTCTCCAAAATTGACCATATAATTGGTCACAAAATAGGCCTCAACAGATACAAAAATATTGAAATTGTCCCATGTATCCTATCAGACCACCATGGCCTAAGACTGATCTTCAATAACAACATTAAGAATGGAAAGCCAACATTCACGTGGAAACTGAACAACACTCTTCTCAATGATACCTTGGTCAAGGAAGGAATAAAGAAAGAAATTAAAGACTTTTTAGAGTTTAATGAAAATGAAGCCACAACGTACCCAAACCTTTGGGACACAATGAAAGCATTTCTAAGAGGGAAACTCATAGCTCTGAGTACCTCCAAGAAGAAACGGGAGAGAGCACATACTAGCAGCTTGACAACACATCTAAAAGCTCTAGAAAAAAAGGAAGCAAATTCACCCAAGAGGAGTAGACGGCAGGAAATAATCAAACTCAGGGGTGAAATTAACCAAGTGGAAACAAGAAGAACTATTCAAAGAATTAACCAAACGAGGAGTTGGTTCTTTGAGAAAATCAACAAGATAGATAAGCCCTTAGCTAGACTCACTAGAGGGCAAAGGGACAAAATCCTAATCAACAAAATCAGAAATGAAAAGGGAGACATAACAACAGATCCTGAAGAAATCCAAAACACCATCAGATCCTTCTACAAAAGCTTATACTCAACAAAACTGGAAAACCTGGACAAAATGGACAAATTTCTGGACAGATACCAGGTACCAAAGTTGAATCAGGATCAAGTTGACCTTCTAAACAGTCCCATATCCCCTAAAGAAATAGAAGCAGTTATTAATAGTCTCCCAGCCAAAAAAAGCCCAGGACCAGATGGGTTTAGTGCAGAGTTCTATCAGACCTTCAAAGAAGATCTAATTCCAGTTCTGCACAAACTATTTCACAAGATAGAAGTAGAAGGTACTCTACCCAACTCATTTTATGAAGCCACTATTACTCTGATACCTAAACCACAGAAAGATCCAACAAAGATAGAGAACTTCAGACCAATTTCTCTTATGAATATCGATGCAAAAATCCTTAATAAAATTCTCGCTAACCGAATCCAAGAACACATTAAAGAAATCATCCATCCTGACCAAGTAGGTTTTATTCCAGGGATGCAGGGATGGTTTAATATACGAAAATCCATCAATGTAATCCATTATATAAACAAACTCAAAGACAAAAACCACATGATCATCTCGTTAGATGCAGAAAAAGCATTTGACAAGATCCAACACCCATTCATGATAAAAGTTTTGGAAAGATCAGGAATTCAAGGCCCATACCTAAACATAATAAAAGCAATCTACAGCAAACCAGTAGCCAACATCAAAGTAAATGGAGAGAAGCTGGAAGCAATCCCACTAAAATCAGGGACTAGACAAGGTTGCCCACTTTCTCCCTACCTTTTCAACATAGTACTTGAAGTATTAGCCAGAGCAATTCGACAACAAAAGGAGATCAAGGGGATACAAATTGGAAAAGAGGAAGTCAAAATATCACTTTTTGCAGATGATATGATAGTATATATAAGTGACCCTAAAAATTCCACCAGAGAACTCCTAAACCTGATAAACAGCTTTGGTGAAGTAGCTGGATATAAAATTAACTCAAACAAGTCAATGGCCTTTCTGTACACAAAGAATAAACAGGCTGAGAAAGAAATTAGGGAAACAACACCCTTCTCAATAGTCACAAATAATATAAAATATCTCGGCGTGACTCTAACTAAGGAAGTAAAAGATCTGTATGATAAAAACTTCAAGTCTCTGAAGAAAGAAATTAAAGAAGATCTCAGAAGATGGAAAGATCTCCCATGCTCATGGATTGGCAGGATCAACATTGTAAAAATGGCTATCTTGCCAAAAGCAATCTACAGATTCAATGCAATCCCCATCAAAATTCCAACTCAATTCTTCAACGAATTAGAAGGAGCAATTTGCAAATTCATCTGGAATAACAAAAAACCTAGGATAGCAAAAACTCTTCTCAAGGATAAAAGAACCTCTGGTGGAATCACCATGCCTGACCTAAAGCTTTACTACAGGGCAATTGTGATAAAAACTGCATGGTACTGGTATAGAGACAGACAAGTAGACCAATGGAATAGAATTGAAGACCCAGAAATGAACCCACACACCTATGGTCACTTGATCTTCGACAAGGGAGCTAAAACCATCCAGTGGAAGAAAGACAGCATTTTCAACAATTGGTGCTGGCACAACTGGTTGTTATCATGTAGAAGAATGCGAATCGATCCATACTTATCTCCTTGTACTAAGGTCAAATCTAAGTGGATCAAGGAACTTCACATAAAACCAGAGACACTGAAACTTATAGAGGAGAAAGTGGGGAAAAGCCTTGAAGATATGGGTACAGGGGAAAAATTCCTGAACAGAACAGCAATGGCTTGCTCTGTAAGATCGAGAATTGACAAATGGGACCTAATGAAACTCCAAAGTTTCTGCAAGGCAAAAGACACCGTCAATAAGACAAAAAGACCACCAACAGATTGGGAAAGGATCTTTACCTATCCTAAATCAGATAGGGGACTAATATCCAACATATATAAAGAACTCAAGAAGGTGGACTTCAGAAAATCAAATAACCCCATTAAAAAATGGGGCTCAGAACTGAACAAAGAATTCTCACCTGAGGAATACCGAATGGCAGAGAAGCACCTGAAAAAATGCTCAACATCCTTAATCATCAGGGAAATGCAAATCAAAACAACCCTGAGATTCCACCTCACACCAGTCAGAATGGCTAAGATCAAAAATTCAGGTGACAGCAGATGCTGGCGTGGATGTGGAGAAAGAGGAACACTCCTCCATTGTTGGTGGGATTGCAGGCTTGTACAACCACTATGGAAATCAGTCTGGCGGTTCCTCAGAAAACTGGATATAGTACTACCGGAGGATCCAGCAATACCTCTCCTGGGCATATATCCAGAAGATGCCCCAACTGGTAAGAAGGACACATGCTCCACTATGTTCAAAGCAGCCTTATTTATAATAGCCAGAAGCTGGAAGGAACCCAGATGCCCCTCAACAGAGGAATGGATACAGAAAATGTGGTACATCTACACAATGGAGTACTACTCAGCTATTAAAAAGAATGAATTTATGAAATTCCTAGCCAAATGGATGGACCTGGAGGGCATCATCCTGAGTGAGGTAACACATTCACAAAGGAACTCACACAATATGTACTCACTGATAAGTGGATATTAGCCCAAAACCTAAGATACCCAAGATATAAGATACAATTTCCTAAACACATGAAACTCAAGAAAAATGAAGACTGAAGTGTGAACACTATGCCCCTCCTTAGAAGTGGGAACAAAACACCCTTGGAAGGAGTTACAGAGACAAAGTTTGGAGCTGAGATAAAAGGATGGACCATGTAGACACTAGCATATCCGGGGATCCATCCCATAATCAGCTTCCAAATGCTGACACCATTGCATACACTAGCAAGATTATGCTGAAAGGACCCTGATATAGCTGTCTCTTGTCAGAGTATTCCTGGGCCTAGCAAACATAGAAGTGGATGCTCACAGTCGGCTATTGGATGGATCACATGGCCCCCAATGAAGGAGCTAGAGAAAGTACCAAAGAAGCTAAAGGGATCTGCAACCCTATAGGTGGAACAACATTATGAACTAACCAGTACCCCGGAGCTCTTGACTCTAGCTGCATATGCATCAAAAGATGGCCTAGTCGGCCATCACTGGAAAGAGAGGCCCATTGGACACGCAAACTTTATATGCCCCAGTACAGGGGAACGCCAGGGCCATAAAAGGGGAGTGGGTGGGTAGGGGAGAGGGGGTGGGTGGCTATGGGGGACTTTTGGTATAGCATTGCAAATGTAAATGAGCGAAATACCTAATAAAAAATGGAAAAAAAAAAAAAAAAGAGGGATTAGGAGCCAGGTGTGTGGCCCTTCTAGGCCATGAGAGCCCTGTGAGCATAAGGCTAGCCTGGCTTGCCTCGTCTTCACAGTGACTTCTGAGCCAGTGTTAAACAGTTCCATCTTGTCCCCCCTCTCACCCCCCCAAAAAAATAAACAACCTCAACAACAAAAAGGGAATAGAAAACATATATTTCTCTGTCTCTGGAAGTAGAAGCCAGTAATAAAAAGAAACTTGATTATTTAAATACTAAAACCTGTTTAAGGACTTTCACGTTTAATAACAAAGAAAAAAAGAACTGTTCTTTTTCTAAAGAAAAAAATCTTATTAATAGTCAGTATGTTATATATTATTACAAGAAAAACCTACTCCAAATTGATTTTAAAAATTCAGGCTGTTGCTAGATTTGTTTTTTAATGGGCTAGATTAAAAAAAAGATAATAAATGATCCATAAAAACAAAACAAAAAATAATATTTACCATGTGTAAAACTGGTCTGCAATAGAAAATGATTTTTTTTTCTGTTTTTGGTTTTTTGAGACAGGGTTTCTCTATGTAGCCCTGGCTGTCCTGGAACTCACCCTGTAGACCAGGCTGGCTCGAACTCAGAAATCCGCCCGCTTCTGCTGGGATTAAAGGCCTGCACCAACACTGCCTGGCTAGAAAATGAATTTTAATGAGAAGTGGGACTGGAGTAATTGTGTCCCCAGCATGAATTAGGTATCTCAAGTAAAAGTTACTAAGTAAATAAAACTTAAGGTGTCGACTTGCAGGGTTAAAGTTCTGTGTCATTATCTTTTCTCTGAGAAATCAAATGAACCACAGGACACACTTTGTTAAAAGATTGGCAACATTAACTCTTGCCTGATCCCTTTTTGGGGAGAGAGATAAAGGGAGCATGATACATGTTTGTTTGGTTTTAGTCTTCCCCAATCTCATTTTCAGATCAAGTTGGAAATAACGATTTATAACTAAGGTAAATCTCATAATGACCAGAACCCTCAGCCCTACTAGGAGTTAGACGCCTTTATTTCTCTGGCTCTGACCTTGCTGCCTTCCTAAAAATTTTATATTTATTTTCCAAAATGAATGCCTGTCTAATACAAAATGGCCTCATTAAAATCTTCCACTGGGCTTAGGGCCATAGTCTGGGGTAGAGCATCCATAGAGCACACGGGAGCTCTCCTAACTCCCCGCCACACAACACACTGCTCAGGCACAAGGAAACCACTCATAGATTCCTTCAGCACGTCAGTGTTCCACTCTGTCCTGGAAACTCCATTAGAGAAAGCCAGAGACTTGCTCTCATGTGCTGTAGAGTATTTGAGGGTAGTGTGCAATCGCACTAAACTGGAAACCTCAGTCCCATATTCCAGAGAGTCCAAAGTAAATATTCTATAACTAATTCTCCGAGTTTGAGTCACCTTCTTCCTGCAATCGCTTATCCTCCCATTCCCAAATCCTAATGTGGTACTTGCTATGAGGAATAGCTATCTGGGTGTGTAAACTCTGGTCAACACAAGATGGGTTTTTACAAACACACAGAGTAGGCAAGCCTAACACACTGAAGCACATCATAAGCTACTCTCGCTGAGATATAGGCGGTTACAGGACTGGGATGGAGTTGCCTAGAAACGGAACTGAGTTTATAAACCCCACAAGGACCTCTAGAAACCCATCTCAAGATCCACTATCAACACTCAGGGCCTGAACTGATACTCTGTTATGTCACCAATGTAATTACATCTAATATGGGGCATCAATTTACATGCCTATAAAGTAGGTTTTCTTCCTTTTTAAGTGTCTCTTCTATCTACACACAGAATTCCCACAGTAAATCATAGCCCTCCATTTCACTGTCCTCATGTGGAATGCGATCAACAGACAGATGAGACAGACAGGGTGACAAGTCAGATTTTGGAGGTGGGTGGTAATGTAGCCTCAGTCTCTCTGCATGTCCACTTCAGAACCTGGTATTTAACAAAGGGACAGGTAAGCTGGAGACAGTACAGCAGGGCTCTGTGAGTGCTATCAAATTATTAGTCTGTTTCAAAGGAAAACATCAATGAAAATCTTAGGCAAAATACATGTGACATAATGTGAAATAAAAACAGTATGCCTCAAAATAAAGTTTACAAAAGAAAGGGTCTACGGTTCAGCACAGTGGCACACAGCTGAGATACTAGCACTGTGCTAGGCCCCGTGAAACCCACGTTTACTGCCTTGCTCGAACATGCGCAGTGAAACTGCATGAGTAAGCTGCCTGCCAAGTTGGATCTGTCAGCCTATCTGTGACCGACCTGAGCTCGTGCCTGGAGCGTGTGTGATTCTGATTGGATGAGGTGGTGTGGAGCGAGATGAGGTCAGTTGCTGCTACTGTATAAATAGCCCTTGCCCTAAGTGAAGAGAGCTGTGCCCCAAGTAAAAAAGTTGTAAGTAGAGCTACGGAAGCAGCAAGTAAAGCAGAAGCTGCGTGAACCTGCCTTGGCGACTGTGTCGTTCTTGTCTCTGTGAGTCGGAGACTGTGGCAAGCGGAGACACTGAGCACTGGAAAGATGAGCCAGGGAGATCATGACTGTGAGACTAGCCTGGGCTACATAGTGAGTTCCAGATGAGTGGGCCATAAACGGAGGTATTGCCTAAAAATTTAAAATGCCTATAATTTCAATATTGTTTGTGTTAAAACGTTTAAAATTTCACAAGAGATTAATTTTAACAAAGCGTTACTATTAATAGCACCTTTGAATTATGAAATCAATAGGTTTAGTAATGGCACACTTTAAATATGACAGGAAAACAGTATAACATTCCAGGGGGCCCAGGGGCCCCAACGTTCTGAAGCGCAGCCTATAAGGCTCTCAAGACCACACTCTTCATCCTTCGCATGCATTTAAGGACTGCAGAGATTTATGAACCTTTACCTCTGTCTCTCAAGCTCTATACACTCCTGCAGTGCTTCTGGTGCCTGGATTTCATCTTATACACCTCAGCTAAAAATCTAGAAGCTCTCAATCTTTTACAGTTGTGCAGTTAAAGATGAAAGAACTTGTGTACCAACATTTCGATGCATGTTAACCTCCCCATCGGAGAGAAACCAGGAGGCGTAGGATGCTTTCTCGAGTCCACGGTAAGGGATTCTGTTAAAAATAAGATGCTTCAGCAAATCCATTACAACAGCTAGGTAACTGGAAACAGTAAGTTCTGTTGGGGCGCTAATAGTAATACCTTGACGCCTAGTGATACTAGGCACAATTAGCTGATATCGTTTCAATCTCAAGTTAATCACATAACTGCTTGTCAGTTTATCCTTATAACTTCCCCCTGAAGTGGTTTTATCTTTATCTGATAAATGATTGAGCTAATTAAACAATGATTTGGTCCTAACATGAATAGTTTATGTTAGTATGTATGCTAGTAATGGGTGAAGAACACTGCCTAAATTCAGGAGAACCTGCTAGAAAAAACATCAGGCTGACATAGCACAGGAGCTATGCAGTGTGTGTGTGTGTGTGTGTGTGTGTGTGTGTGTATGTGTGTGTGTATTGATTGACTGAACTACGATTCTTACTGGATTACTTTACTGTGATCTCTTTCACAATCATGCAAAGAGCCTTAGCTACCATTGTTTTTCTGGTGAATAGCAGATTTGGGCATATTACAGAGTGTATGGAGTTTTCCTGAGTGAAACAATTTAAAGCTAGGAATAATTCAAAGGCTAAAGATGTATCCCTTTCTCATAATTTGTCTACATGCTTGTCCTCTTATCTGAGAAAAAAAGATTTTATTATATACAGATTTTATTATAGACTCTGCCTCTTGGAGCTCAAGTAAGTTACAAAGACTGTATTCACTATATTTGATGATTGCTTAGCTGACTATATTGTGAATAGATTGAAAACAATCAAAACCATCATTTCCAAAACTTGAGAGCCTTCCCACACAATAAAGAAAGCTTCAGTCAAATCACCTGGAGAAACACCGTCGGACTCAGAACTGGGAGCCGTGGTAAAGCATGCACAAGCAGGGAGGGAGCTAAGAGTGCTTGACTGTGGTGTCTCCGGAGGATGAAGCTCAGGGATGCCCCATCCTGCCCGGTGGAATTCTCTGCTGGCCGGACCCTAGGCTGCTGTGGGAAAGGCTACAGGAACATGGCTGTAAGTGAAGACCACTATTTCAGGACACTGGTATACTGCCTGCCTCCTTTGCTGTTTTTCTCTAAAGGGGATTGTACTGGCTAGTTTTCTGTCAACTTGACACAGCTGGGGTTATCACAGAGAAAGGAGCTTCAGTTGGGGAAGTGCCTCCATGAGATCCAGCTGTAAGGCATTTTCTCAATTAGTGATCAAGGGGGAAAGGCCCCTTGTGGGTGGAACCATCTCTGGGCTGGTATCCTGGGTTCTATAAGAGAGCAGGCTGAGCAAGCCAGGGGAAGCAAGCCAGTAAGGAACATCCCTCTGTGGCCTCTGCATCAGCTCCTGCTTCCTGCCCTGTGTGAGTTCCAGTCCTGACTTCCTTGGTGATGAACAGCAGTATGGAAGTGTAAGCCGAATAAACCCTTTCCTCCCCAACTGCTTCTTGGTCATGGTGTTTGTGCAGGAATAGAAACCCTAAGACAGGGACCACCTAAAACATCATGGTCAGGCTTCAAGTTTGAATATACATTACCACACAGGTGTCTGGTATCCTGAAATGTTCATGTCTCTAAGCAAATACTCTCACATTTCCCATAAAACAGCTGTACTGACAGGCACTTAAAATACCTGGGATGTGTCTAAATGTAACAAGGGAAAAATTGAGGGAGCAAACAAAAATATTCTCATAATCTTATATAAAGCCTGACTTTAAAGTAAGTTTGTGTGTTTGTGTGTATGTGCTTGTGTACACATATGTGCATTGAGACTTGGAAAGAAATCCAGTTTTTACATATTTAGCAAAATGCTAAGTGTATTTTACATGTTACCTAAACATTTCTATAAATTCTATATGGTATTTATAGACATAAAATTAAAAATATATTGACTGGAATTAGTGAATTCTGATCAAGCAATTTCATTGAAAATGGAATGAACTCTTCCTGCAGTCCTGACTCAGCAGTTTTACTAAGATGCTAAAGAAGATTAAGTGCAAGTCCTTATAGGTTCAGACTAGCCTTTGATTTCATCTGTCCTTCGCTGCCCCTGCTAATGACCCCACGGAAAGTGCTCTGCATCAGGGGAAAAGTGTTTCCTGCTGGTGCTTTTGGTGATCGCTCACCTGTTGGTACTGACATCATGTCTGTAACTGTCTAGCTATACACTGCCGAAAACCCTTCTCGTCAACCTGTGCTCCTCAAGTCCTGATTCATGGGAAGCCACCCACACTCTCTTCTCCCTTCACCCCCATCTCCCAGGTCTCCTGCTGCTCTCTTGCAGACTGCTGTGTCCCAGGGTGTAACTTCACCCACCCTCCTCCTCACTATAATACGACACATGGACGTGATTCACTCTTACCCACCCTTTCATACTGACATCTACACATATCAGCTGAGTCTGCACTAATTAAGGGTGGATATAAGACAGACCTAACTCATCCCCACACCTTTAACTTTCCCACTAACACCATCAAAGGCAGGCAGCAGACCACACACCTACATTCACTCATACAACTTTCCAGAAAAATGTGCTTTCTTAGATTAAAAGTTTATCTTCATTAATCTCTTTCTTCTCCACAATGAATTTAGTTACACTAAGATGGCTTACCCTTAGCAAGGAGAACAAGGCAGAAGCCTCATTCCACAGAGAGCTTCTCTTGCTGCCATGGCTCAGCCCCACCTCTTGGATGCTCATTCTCTGGTCTGACCATCTATAGTCACATGACGCCTAAGAAAATGATTCTGAGACATGCATTTTAAATGCCCAGGTGAATTATTTTTCTGATTTGCATACTGAGAGGCCGGCAGACTTCTCCACAGCTGATCTCTGTTGTTGTTCTTTCCCTCACTGGGCTAGTGTTAGAATGGTCTAGAACAATTTCTGGCTGTCCACAGTTTTGTTACTCATCCAGTAGGGTTTATAACTTGAAATCCAGGTCAAGAAATTAAGTATGTTCACGGATACATATTTAATTAAAGTCTCGGTTGCTGGTGGTGCAGGTGTGGGCTTCCCTCAGTCACTTAAGCTCTCTGGGCTGCATTCTTCCTTTTTAAAAGCCATGGGAAATGTTCCTTACACATCAAGAACTCTGAGCTCCCCAGATAAAAGCACGCATGTGCGTGTGATGTGTATTTATTGCCTGTCTACTGATGAGAGGTGGTGGTCTTCTGCTGGAAATGGGATTGGAGATTTTGACTATAACAGAGAAGAAAGGGCCACAAATGAGTAACAAGCAGTCAGAATAAAGAAAATTGAAAAAAAGGGCAGTGTTTTTAACAAACGAAACATCAGTTATGAAACTGGTGGTTTAATTTGGTATGCTTTCCACTTTTAAAAAATTGAGCTCAACTGCATGTATAATGAGCTACAAGCAGAAGGTACATTAAGTAGTACATGAATAAAAAATGACCTTTTCATTTGCTCTTCCGTAGCTTGGCATTCCTATATTATTAAAATATAATGTATTAAAGATTAAGTAAGCATATTAGCATACAGACATCATGCTTCTGTGGCCATGGACATGACGGCTAGCCAATATAAAGACAGAAATCCACCCATGTATATTCATAGTTTAATAAAGTAAGTATCAATTAAAGTGAACACAGGCCTTCTAACAACAATTAACGTCAATTATTTCTCCGGGTATTGGGAAGAAGGCAGTGAGCAGAGACTCCTGAAGGGAGCCACAAATAATAATCACAAAGCAGTCAGTTGCAGGGAGAAGCTGAATTTCATGCTATAGAAAACTATTAAAGAGCTAAAGTCCCTGGCCTAATGCAATGTATCACAACAGTCCAGAAATTAAAAGACTGAAACAATTTTCATGATAATATTTTTGAAACTCAGCCACTTATTAATTACATTTCATCAAAAAATCATTATTTTCCTGTCACTTAAAATATATAATAGATGTGCAGTGTTGAGAAAGTGCACAAAGAATTGTAAAAGCATGATGTAAAGTTATCAAATCCCACAGGCGAGGTTTCCCTTTCACCTCGCGTATAAACAGAACAGGCTCATAAAAGGAAACACAGAATTAAGAAAAATGAAAAAACAAAGCAAAACAACAAAACAAACAAAACAACGCAGAGAACTGACACCGCAAGTTTACTGCAATTGCTGCCACCTACATATACTCTTTTTTATTTCACTTTCTTTTGTGTTTTGCTTTTCCTCTTTTTACATCTCAATTATCGTTATATTATAAAGACACAATCTTCTGGCATGCTCTTTTCAGTTATGTGAAGAGTATTTTTTAAAGGGTGCATGTTCATGGAAAGTTATTTTTATTTTTCTCTCTGAGCACTGCTTTCGCCTCTCATGGTGGAGAGTAGACATGTCTTAATGTACACAGAGGAGGTTCTGTGGGACCCGGGAAGGAAAGGACACAGTGCCAGTGACCATCCGGAAGGTCTGCCTTCGCCAGGTCACGTTCTGAAGATTTTAGCCCTGTACTTCCATTACTACAAAATGTTGTGGAGTAACCAAGAATAACCTAACAGGTAGCTAGCAACTTCCCAGTGCTGAGCTGAGCTTCCACAGACCTGAGCTGTCTACTCCCTCCACTGTAGACCCTGCCGTGTGTTCAAGGAACGGCAGCACAACCCTTAGTCAGCAACTAGATAAGACAGCGCATCTCTGAACTGCTCCTGGTCTGTGCATCCAAAGGGCGGGCCTGTGTGAAATTGATAAAGTGTGTGCCAGAGAACAGAACTCATTCAAATATGTACTTACTAAAATCAGTCAAGTTGATACTTAATGTCTTTAAAAGGAAAGTGAGTAGGAATCACACAAAGCATGCTACACTGAAATCGAAGGTCCATGTTGTGGGGTACACTTCTGTTTGCACTGATGTAGACGTGAGCAGAGCGTTAAAATAGATATGGCTGTCTTATGTTCTCTATGGTTTCCTTGGATGGAAAAAAAAGTGATTTTATTTTTAAAAGTCAGCTTGCTATAAATAAAATTTATCATGTACTGATGTATTATTTCTCAATTTCTTCTTCATATTATCTCTTGGAGATAGATGGCAATAACAGACACATTAAAATGACACTAAAAGCC
The DNA here is from genome assembly GCF_000001635.26 of Mus musculus. NCBI lineage: Eukaryota > Metazoa > Chordata > Mammalia > Rodentia > Muridae > Mus > Mus musculus. The sequence goes on from NC_000083.6 coordinate 63,262,402, forward strand.
GCTTTTTATAGTTTTAATTATTTTTTCCTCTTTGGTAATAAAAATGATGGGGTGTGTTTGCATGTGTTATATATTGAGAGGCTATAATACTGTTTAAATATTCATAATTGTGGAAATAACTCTCACTTGGTATTTTGAAAATAAAATAGACTGTTTGTACTCCATTTATATTCTGCCCCTCTATTAATGCATATTGTGGGCACACCTATATTGATGTCGATCAATCACTACCGTGCCTCTTATTAAGCCCTGAAGAATGCTGCAGAAGGACAATTTTCCTTTACGAGTCCATTAGGTTTCACTTTCTGAGAAATAATTTCACAATTAGTAATATAGGTAATGAGCATTGTTTTTCCACTGCTCTTGGAACTCGGACTTTAGTAAAGCCATTGCACATGTTCACTCCGTGTGCAGGCCCTCCTCCTTGGCACATGTTCACTCCGTGTGCAGGCCCTCTGCCTTAGAGTTCCTTCTAAGAAACAAAGACCACATGGATGACCCCATAGCCATGGAGCAGACATGCCTCCTGAAGTCCCACAGGGTCTCACAGGTCTCCTGAGAGCTGCATTTTAACAGGGTTTCCAGTGAGGCTGCATCCCTCCATGGTCCAGAAGACAGAAATATGGAGTTATTGATGTGCGTGCTTGTGTGTGTGTGCATGTATGTATGTGGGTGTGTCTATGTATGTGTGTATTTATGTGTATGTATGTATGTTTATATCTATGTACATGTGTGTAATATATACTTCACTCACTGCATTATAAGATTATAGGACTTATGATAACCATGAATTTAATATTAAAGTACTTGAAATAGTTCACATACTATTCTTAAAGATAATAGTATCTTTTATTAACTACATATAAATTTTTCTAAATAAAATGAAATCTGTAAAACATGTTTCAGTTGTATAGTTTGAATCTACAACTTGAGAGCACTATCAAATATTCAAGCTTCTTTTTAATATATCATTTTAGGAGGCAAATTGTTATAAATTTCCTCCATTTATTACTTTGTCATTTAGATTATCTTGCATATTTTCACAAATCTGTAAGACTTATGATTTTTAAATATTTAGCTGAAATAACAAATTTCTTATTTGGATTCTTAGCTCTTCAAAACAGAATGGATATAGCTTTAAGATATCTTACTGATTGATATAAAAAGTAATTTTGACAATTAAGTATGAGATAAAATAAGATATTCATATCTTGAAATTAAGCAGGAAACATTTAAAATGTAAAGGCTGAGTATCAGTATAAATAAAATACATTGTATTATTAAGGAAAATTATTTTCCAAAAATGAATTATTTTCTTCTTATATTCATGATAAAGGTCATGATGATATGATATAACATTGATTCTACACTGTGTTTTTAAAAAGACCACTATAATATATCTTATTTTTACTAACTGAATATTTTAAAAGAGATGTGATATACTCCATTAATAAATTATATAAAATAGAGTAAGCTCATTATATAAGTATATTAATTTTGTATTCATACAACATATGGGATTGAGTCATACGAAATGGAGTTAATATTCACCTCGTATTAATTTATTATTATATGTATATATAATTTATTATCATATATACATACATATATATTCTTTTACCTTCTTTCTCAGAAGTAATTTTACTCCTATGAGTTAATGCTCTCATACACAGTTTGAATTCAAACATTACTGGATAAATGGGCAAACTGAAAACACTCCTAAGGTAGTGATAAAATGAAAAAAAATTTCTGTGCATGCGTCAGTAGAAAAGTAAAGGGATAATTGAATTCACTCGTATCTCTGTTCATATAACATCTGTCCCCAAAAACCGGAAACTGAACTTACGGCCCGCGTATGCAGCAAGCGCTCTATTCTAGGTTGCATCCTCAGCCTCCATCTCTTGCTCTATTCATGCATTGTTGTAAGATTTTCAACCCCTTAAAGACCACAGCATCTTTAATAGATTTCCTATTCATAATTTTGTGCTTAATTCCTTAAGGTGATAGGGTAAATGTAATAAGTTATAGGCCTCAAGACTTAGGTTTGCTCCTCTCTATTTCTTAAATACAGTAAGTCCACCTTACATGACGGGTCATTCAGGCAGGAAAAAAAAAGAATTCATTTACAATGGTAAATATCTGTCACTTGTGAGGAAATTAAAATAAAGTCAACGGTAAACTGAGGACTTACCATTAAGAGTATAGTTCTGAAGTACATTTTATAGTCTAACCAATTATGCAGTGAGATCTAACTACGTATCAGTGTGTCTTCTCCAGTGGGAGCTTCCTCTTCTACCTACCATGCTTGGACACTTCCTGATGGTTAGTGGCTAGTCTATGATGCCACTTTGACTACGTGGGCCCACATTTCACAGCCCCTCATTGCCCAGACAGACTATGGAACTCAAGAGAACAAACTGAACAAACCAATCTGTCATTTCTCACCATTTTACTCAGCATGCTAAAATATCATAACCGTGTTCATTTTTTGGCTGTGTGACCTAATGTGTTCACTTTAAGATGTGCATTAATTAAAGGATACATAGAATGTTTGATAGCAATTAAATATTTTGACATATTCATTTTAGTAAATTACCAAAACTCAATTATTTTGAAATACTTTCAGTCAAAGATGTTTTTGTTAAAGCTAGCAAAAAAAAAAAAAAAAAAAAAAAAAAGAAAGAAAGAAAGAGAAAAAAATTAGTGTTTTTAACAACAATAAAATATATATAGTTCTAATGGCAGCAGACATTTTCTGAGAAGTCTTAACCCAAAGTGAAGGCTTATGCTAGTGGGAGCAGCGGATCCCTGGAGGATAGCATTTATAATGGTAATACTGGCTTAGGTCAAAATAAAATTTAGGGAAAATACCAATCTTGGACATGGATAGCTGAGGGCATGGTGAGAATACTTTCAGCATGGGAACTCTCAATGCCTGATTTGTAGATAAAAGAGATCCCCAGCAGACCCTGTCGAATGAGCACCTGCAACACAGAAACAGCCACTGCACACATCTTTAGCTTTTTATTTTCTTAAGCTTTAGAGGCAAGGCTATGAGAAATAAGAATTACAGGTATCCTAACGATTAGTACTCAGATAAACTTTGGTAAACACTCATCTTAGTAGATGTTAACCTCTTTTGATTTTGGGTGACCTGCATCTGCTGAGTGACTGACTGTCTTCGGGGTTGCTAGGATGGAGCTTTGTAGTAGAGCTTACCTAGCGTTCAGTGTCAACAGCATGGACAATTTGCCTTTTGGTTTGTTGGTTTGTTTGCTTGCTTGCTTGCTTGCTTGCTTGCTTGCTTGAAATGTAGATAAGAATTAGAAGAGGCCAAGCTGTGGCCTACGTAGAGCCTTCAGCCCTATGGACTATAGCATTCACAGTACTAGAAGGTGCCCAGTCTGCTAAGGAAGGAGAAAACACCAACTCAGCTACAAATTCTTCAATCTACAATGATATACTAGTGCATTAGTGGTATAAAACTTGTGAGTAACCAGCCAATATGGGGTTGGATTTAAGGCCGACTTCATGGGAACTCATCCCTGCCAATGCTCAGTTGGCCAAGAACCTCAGAGCAGATAGGCCAGGGACTTAGGGAAAACAAAACAGTTTGGTTCTGCTATCAGAACACAGCCACAAAATGAAACCTAATGGAATTCTGCTCTATTCATGTTGATAGACATACATATAGGTCAGTATTTCGACCAGCCATCATCAGTGAAATTTTCTTCTGCAGCAAATGGAAACACATACAGAGTCTCACAACTGGACAGTATACAGAGAGTGAGCACTCAGTCCTAAATGGCACCAAAGCCCTCTTCTCTGGGTTCAGGAAACCTTGTGGAAAAGGAAGCCAAGAGTCTAAGAGGATGGAAGGTATGAAGAGAATAGGGTGTCTAAGCACACCATCAATGATGCACATAGAAACCAAAGACACTGTGGCAGCATGCACAGTTCTTTCATAAGCCTGCGCCAGATGAAGTCCCAGCACTGAGAGAAGTGAACACAAGCCCCCATGCCTAATCCAGAAGCTACCTCCAACTAATAATCACTACAAATGAAAACTCAGTTTTCTCCATGGGAGTCTCAGTGGGGACAGGAACCACTCTTAAAAGCAGGCCCCATACCCAGAAGTAGACGGTTGAAGTAAAGCAAACCCAATGACATCATTTGATGGTCTCTGTCTCAAAAGGTTTTGCTAGGGCTGGTTTGTTCTCTCCCTCTCTCTGTTTGGTCCTATTCTGGTATATTTAGATCGTTAACCTCATTTTACACACACACACACATATATATATATCCTGCTTGCTTCCTAAGGAGGGACAGAAAGGATGTAAATTCTAATGGGAAAAAGGTGAGGGAGAAACTTGGAGAAGTTGTGAGAGGGGAAACCATATCAGAATATACTGTATGAAAAAAGAAATGATTTTCAGTAAAAGAAAAATAGAGGGAAAAATACTGCCATAGGTAAATGACTCTAAAATCTATCTTTTACTTTCATAGAATGAATACAAAGAATTAGAGGCAGCCAAAGTCAAAAGGACAATTGTTAATAAACTGGGGGACAAATTTCTATAACGATCGCCAGTCATTTTTTGTCATCTAGATGAACTTTAAAATGTTATGAATTATTCTTCTTTTAATTTGTGTTCTTCAAAATAAAATTTTTATTTCTATAAGCAGGGAGAAAAACTAATTAGGAGACCTAGAGTTAATTTAACAAGTTAGCATATGTCTATATCTAGGCTAGACAAGAATGCATATTTTATTTTGAAAACATGAATGTGACGTACATATATTTAAGTCAAAGAAGATAATGAGAAATGAGTGGTGTGTGTGTGTGTGTGTGTGTGTGCGCGCATGTGCAAAAACAAGGGGACTTTTCAAACAAAGGGGACTTTTCAATTTTGGGAGGAAATAATTATTAAAGGCTACTTTTTATTGTATGTATTAATAGATTTTCATGTACATGTTTTGTGCCACAACAGGCATGAAGCAGAAACATAAGCTCAGTTAAGAGTAACAATGGGAATCATTTTCATTAGAAAGCCAGAAACTGTAATTCAAGTGAGAGATCTGCCTGACCAGGGAGGAAGTCAGACCTCTTCTTCCTCTTAAACTAACCAGCTGGTAAAGCAGATGTCTCTTTGCCTCCTTCGTTTCAAAAGACGCCATGCCCCTAACAGCTGGGGGAAGACAGAATGAGAGCTGGTGACTCCTAATGTTGATCACTGTTCTTTTAAAACTCCCCCCATGCAGATGCCTGAAAATAAGGTTACAGTGCTGAGGACCTAAAAACATCTTGAAGATAGAGGACACTCCCTTGGTCTGTAGAAACAGTCTCATACAGAAACTGTCCCCTCTAAGTTAGTGCCTTCCTTTTGGTGTCTGAGTGACTGCTCTACTGTGAAGAGACACCATGATCATTCAAGGCTTACAAATGAAAGCATTTAACTTGCTTGCTTACAGTTTTGGAGGTTTAGTTCGTTATCCTCAAGGCAGAAGCACAATGGGATGTTAGAGAAGCAGCCACATCCTGATTCACAATTGGGAGGTGTGGGGGAGGGGTCGCACTGGAAGAAAGTAAAGAGAAACTGTGCCTGGCACAGGTTTCTGAATCCTCAACACCCCCCCCCCCCACACACACACACACACTCTTTCTCCAACAAAGCCACACCTCCTAATCTTTCTCAAATATTGTCATTCCCTGATGCCTAACCCATCAAAGATCTGAGCCTATGGGGATCACTCATATTCAAACCACCACACTGTCCTAAAGGTGTTTGTTTGAATACATGGCATATATATCAAATTAAAATACTTTGAAGTTATGGTATTTAAGTATAAGTATTTCCTAAATGTGTTGACTTGATTAGCACTGACAGTTTTCATGAGGACAGTGCTAATCTCTAAGAAGTGTACAAAGCTCTTGAAAACCACTGCAGTCTTCAGAAACATTCATTATTAGAAGGTATTTAACAGACTGTCTCTATTACTTACAGTTTTATTTTTCATGCTGAGAAATCCAGAGTCCTTTTCATCACCACATTTAGAAAGAAAAGTCCAGAAAATGAAAAGTCAACAGAGGTGACTTAATCAGGATGTACCATATCACTACAACTGCTTTGGAGCCAGGGAATGAGAAGCAGCTGCCTGTGTTCCTGTCATAGCTATTGAGTAAATCAAACAGAGCTCGTTATGGTAAACCCATTAGGGCACACCGTCCTCAACTGCTAACATCTCAGCACTTCTAACAACAGAGATGTATTGACGTTAACATCACTTAATTAAAACACAGAGCTTGCTTTGGACAGCTTCCTCTACCTCTGGTCCTTATTATGTGCACAGGGGAGCCTGAGAGAATTAAGTCTGACTAGTTCCAGAGTGAGCAAACCATAAACTCCTCCAAACACTGAGATCCAGGCCCAGAGCATTCACCACCCCGTGCCTGCACGTGCAGTGTGGCTTTCCTTTAAGGAAGCACCTTCCTGGAAATAAAACGCAATCCTCAAAGAACGAGTTCAGATATATAAACCCTAGATGTTCCATAATTTTGCTGAAAAAGCAGATAGAGAATGTCTGAAACATTTTATTTAATAAGCTGAATAGCTGAGGTTTCTCAGTAGTGAAAATGCAGCCGCAATTACATAGAAACTCAAACACTTAGACCAAAACTCTCAAAGCGTTAGGACTTCCTCAGTTCCACCACTGAGACCCAGCTCCACTACTGCATGCATGACCTGAGCGCTAAATCAGTGCACTACTCAAGTGTAGCCTGTGACTTGACTGCCATGCAAGAGGCTTCAAGGCACGTCTCCAAACAAGGAGTGCAGGTCTGAGGATTGCAAGTTCACCACATTTTACCTATCCTTATGGTGTCTGAGGTATAACACTGCTCTATAATGGCAGAACAACCCACTTCAGAACGGAACAACTGAAAACCAAAAGCTCCATTTGTGTTCTATGTCCAGTAAGCTTATTCCAAATTAGACACGGAACAGAAGCCATCACTGCCGTCTCTGCCTGTGAGGGTCGCTGGAATGCCTGCTAGCCATCCACTGTTCATCAGCCACCTGATACCACTTTAGTTCCAAAGCACTTGGTCCTCGGCTCTCCCTCCTCCCCTCCCCTTGTTCTTCTCCTCCTCCTCTCCCCATTTACTCCCTTTCTTCTTTTTTTACTCTTTTCTTTGATTCTCAAAACATACTTATTAAACTGTTCTTTGCATCAAAGCAAGACCAGTACAGAAAAACCACAACTGAAATGGAGACTTAGACAGCCAAGTCCCAGTGGATATATCCAGGAAATGCTCACGTGCCTAGGGTTCAGGGAACATGGCAGAAGACAGGAAGGCAAGAGCCAGAGGACCAGGGACTTGGCTGTGATGTCATATCTCCTAGTGATGTCAGAAGTTATACTCATATTCCCACCAACTTACCAGCCAAGCGAGGGTGTCACAGGGAGCACACCAAACCCGACAGAGGCCCAAGCCCTACTGAAAGAACCATAGCAACAGAGTAAAGCAGGGAACAGGAAAGGTGGTCGCTCCTCTCAAGGGAAGAGCACACCAACTGGCTATCCAGGGCGAAATGATCACTCCTAAAAACACATACCACCATATGGACTCAACAGCTAGGAACATGCATGCTTATACAAATACCTATAAGCATGCAATAGCAATTAGTGAAAAGGAGCCCATGGATTTGATGGAGAGTGGAGAGGGGTATATGGGAGAGTTTGGGGGAGGAAAGGGATGGAGAAATGTAATTAAATACTAACCTCCAAAACAAACAACTAAATGAAAACTTGCTTCCTAAACCCTAAGAGAAACTCCCGTCACACTTGCCCATGCCTTTGTGAGTGTAAACTAAGTCATTCAGAGTGCAGCCCTTTCTTCCCTGTCTTCTGTTTACTCATCCCTACATTAAAAGTCAAGTTCCAGCAGCAGGAGAGATGGCTCAGAGGGATTTTGTTCCTGCAGAAGTTACAGGTTCCATTCCCAACTCTCATACAGTGGCTGACAACGTAACTCCAGTTCCAGGAGATTTGACCTTGACCACCTTGTGTACCAGGCACACATGAGATGCACATACATGTACACGCAGGGAAAACACCCCTACAGATAAAATAATCTAAATTTTAAAATATGTAAGTTCTACATCCTACCTTTTAGAGTATAACTCCACTCAAGTTGCCTAAATAACAGGATTTCTTAAATTAAAGGCACACTTTGGGCTTTCATCCTACACAACTTCTGCAGAATCGGAATTTGCCAAATTTCTCCTACAGAAAGACACATTTTCCTCTGGCAGCCTCAGACTTAACTCCATGCCTGCTTTTGCTGTCCTCGTGTGGTGTTAGTGTCTTGCTGCCAGAAGGGTGCACAAATGCATCCTGGGCGCTGCTGAGCTTTTTCTTGATATTCTTATTTGTTTCCACGGGCTTTGGTTTTCACTTAGAATTCCGTGTGTTTAAAAGCCAACATCTTTGTCATTTCCTCCACCAATTTAGTTTTATGCAGCTAAGTTTTAAAGAGATCATTTGGCAAAACATAAAGAGTTACGATTACCACAGAAGCTTCGTGTAAAATCTCTGAAGCTGTTACAACACAATGTTGAAATGAGACAGTTGTTAGACACTCGAATGCAAGCAACAGGCAGAAAAGGACAGTCTCAAGATGCAAACGGCAGAAATGACCCACGGGAGTGTAATAAAGGAATCCTCACTTCAGAAACAGAGGGATCTGCAATGTGCTGCCTGTTTGCTTGCTCTTCCTTGGCATATGTATCCCACGGTGGTGGGTGGAGCCAGAGACTTGTGTATTGCGGGCATTTGAATACTTGCTTCTCAGGCAGTGGTGCTATTTGAGCAGGCTTAGGGTGTGCGGTCTTGCTGGAGAGAGTATGTTCCTAGCTTGCTCTCTCTGCTTTGAGGTTGTGGCTCAAGGTGTGAGGTCTCAGCTTCTGCTCTGGCTGCCATGCCTGCTGCTGCTGACTCCGCCCCACCATCATGCACTCAAACCACCTGGAACTAGACGCCCAAAGAAACTCTTCTATAAGCTGCTTTGTTCATGGTGGGTTTTTTTTTTCTTCTTGCTTTTGTTTTTGTTTTGTTTTTAACAACAGAAAAAGTAACTGACATCCCTATTCACTTAACTTCCAGACTCTGTCAAGAAACAGTAAAGACAGGACTTTTCCTTACAGAGATGAGTATCAAGCAATGGCCAACTAGGAATTCCATCAGGTTGAATTCTGTGGAAATGCAGGGAGATGTGTCTAATCCAGTCAGCATCTGATGAATGCAAGAGAAATTCCCATTGAACTAATGTATTAGTGCCAGTTACTGTATTCCATGGAAAGGAAAACTCATTCCAAAAAGTGGAAAGCAAGATCCTAAGCCCTATTTTCTTCCTTTGTCTTTCTAGTCCTACAAAAAATATTTTTCTACAGCCTGAAACCATGAAGGAAGCCCTACATCTCCATGATCTGGTCTTCCTCTAGACTAGATTGATCTGTATCGCAATCACTAATGAGATATGGTGGTTTGACTGGGAACGGTCCCCACAAGTTTGAATACTTGGTCCCAGGCTGGTGGAACTGTTTAGGAAGGTTTAGAAGGTTTAGCCTTGTTGGAGGAGGTGAGTTGTTAAAGCAGACTTTAAGGTTTTGAAGTCCCAGAAGCCCTATGTCATTCCCAGGTGTCTCTCTCTCTGCCTAGTGTTTGTGATCCTGGCTGCTGTTGCAGCGCCGTGCCTGCCTGCTTCTGTGTTTCCCACCAGGATGGGAACCTATGCAACAGTGGATCACAAATGAAATAAACACGGTACTTAAGTGAGTTGCCTTCATCATGGTTTTGCTCTGTTTTGGTTCTGTTGTTCTTATCTTAGAAACCTGAGGGTCAACACCATTGGTATCTGAGCAATGGTGATATAGGAATAACACCATCCAACTTTAGCAAAATGTATTAAGAATCCCTACTAGAAATCTTGGCTGTTCCCTTTCATGAGAACGGGGAGGCCATCGATTAACAGCTTTGACCAGGATGTGGAAAAATAATTCAGATGAAGATGAAGTAAAGTGATTCTAAAACACTTTCCAGAAGAGGCCTTTACAGAAAGTTGGATACATTCCTACAATACAGACAGCTCAAGATATAACTGTTGGCTCCTAGTTAAAAATGAAAACAGAACTGATGTATCTGGTGTGATGAAAACCACTGGGTGGAGCTTTAATTCTATTAAATGGGAAGAATTCTTTGCTCATTTTTATATTATCTCAGTATTATACAAGGACCAGACAAAGTCATTAGAGAAAAGTAAAATACCTTCAAACTCAAAAATCCCATCATTATTAACCTGTGCTTTAAAAAGTTAAATGTGTAATTATAGGCTCTCTAGGGAAAAACATAACCAATGTGATTATTTTGAAAAATGAATAGTTATTTGTGGGTGCCAGCAATGAGGTTTTAAGGATTATCTCACAGGGGTTAGAGGGAGAGAGCCTGTAAGTATTGCAGGTTGCAGAAGCCAAGTGTGTACCTTGTTTACTACCCAGCAATTGCAATGGGCCTAATTTATACAACAATTACTTAGCAGTAATTCCTTTGAAATGTGTTGTGTGATTAATTGACTGGGTTCCAGGAATGTAATGTTGTTCCCACACTGTTGTTCACTTCAACCTAATGCCCCCCTAGAGCACAGATCCAATTAAGAAACAAGGTAGGGAGGCAGATATTAAGCATGGTGTTTCTATATTGCACAGCACTTTGTAGAGAATTGAACACCACCACCTACTGACTGCAGGCACCTGAGTTATTTAATAGATCTCAGAGAAACAGTGATATGGCTGATGCAAATGAACATACAGGATTTAAAGCAAACATAATTGAGAAAAGCTAAAACTAAGTAAATGTAACTGCTGATTAAATAAATGAGGCTTTAAAAAAGGACTAACTATAGTTCAAGCCTTATTTTCCTGTAGAAATACAATAGAGCTATCTTGCCATATAGACTTTTGACACCACTGACTGCCTGAAGGGTCCCCCCACCCCCTTCCCAACCTGCCTCCATTCTCTGGGGACTCTATATCTTGGTGTGGACCCAGGGCCCCCTATATATTTCCAACTGCCCTTCCTCTCTAGCCCACCTCCACTCCTGAGTCTGGTGCAGTCTACAGACACACTGTCTACAGAGACGCTCTGTAGTCACACTGAGCTGAGATGCAGTTCAATCCATTTCTCCATTCATATCAAAGAAGCTTCTTGCAGTGGGGGGGAAAGTGACAGTGAGACCCACAGCTGGGCATGATGCAGGGACGGAAGGACTTTACAACACTCAGTACTAAATGGGATGTCTTCAACAGAGCCCTCCCTGCTGGCTCAGAGGTCTAGAAGAGACAGAAAGACTGTAAGAGCCAGAGGTGACTGACATGACACCAAGGAAACAATGTCTACTGAACACAACAGGACTTGAGCCTGAAACTTGAGGGAAATAATAGGCATACATTTAACATATGATATCCCAGCTGATTTTTTGGTCAACCTGATTCCCCACCACCACTACCCCCCCCCAAAAAAAAGGCATCTGGAAAGAGGGAATCACAACCAAAAAAATGCTTTCAGAAGACGGCCTGTAGTCAATTTTGTGGGGATCTTTGATTAATGATCAAAGTGGGAGGACCTAGCCCAATGTGGGTGGAGTCAATCCTGAGAAAATTGGTAACCAGCATCCCCCCAAGGCCAACACTTGTGTTCCTGCCTTGTGTTCTGGCCCTGACATTCTCTGATGACAAACCAAATGTGATATGGAAGTATAAGCCAAACAAACCTTTCCCTCCTCAAACTGTCTTAGAAATCTTAACTAAGACATTTGGTTTATTTCTTTTTAAGTTAAAACACTGGAACATTATTTATTGACAACAAGCTTATATTTAAATTCTTTGGTACTGTGTTTTTTCCAGGTATATAGAAGTTTCCTTGACTTGGATTTGCTAATAATATAAAAATTTGAGGAGACATAATATTTATAAAATGGTCACTGCTAATGTAAGAAAATGTTCACTAGTTTTCATAAAAATGAGTAAGTGTATGTGTCAGGAACTATGAAAGCAGTATATTCCCACCTTTCATTGTTATCTAACACATATAGTTGCATAGTCCCCACAGAGATGTTATTATGAATCAAAAATGATAATTTAAATGGGGTAATTAAAACTAGAAACACCGTGGAAAGCAATTCCACCTCCTAGGAAGTTAAGGACAAGTTATGTGACAAGTTATCAGGGATTGGAGAAAAAGTACTTATTTGTTCTAAAGTAGTGTTCTAAGAAAAGAAGAATGTGGCTGCATTAATTCACTTTCTGTAACCATAACAATGTAGCTGAGGCTGGGTACAGGAAACAGGGTTACATCTCTGTCTGCTGTGTAGGTTCCTGGCCATGGCACCGGTGCCAGCTCCGCTTGGGTGAGAGCCTCTTGATGGGAGGTGTGGGGGCTACTCTGGGCTGTCAACTAGACTGCAACTAGAATTCACAAAAAGGCAAATGGCTAGGCACAACTGTGAGGGGTTTCTCTTAATTAATTCATTTGAAGTGGGAAGGCCCACTTCTAATTCGGATCTTAGACCTGGGAAGATCCACCCGTAATCTGGGCCACAGCTTCTGCTGGCAGCCTGGATAAAAGACATGGAAAACGGAAGCTTGCTCTCTTTACCTCCTTGTCTCGCTCTCACTGGCAAGTCACTCCTTTACTGCCTGCAGAGCCCACTTCTTAGAATTCTGGGTACACTGAAGACCAGCTGAGACATCCAGCATCATGGACTGAACTACTCATTCCTTGGTAGACAACCATTGTAGAACTAGATGGAGCACAGCCTGTAAGCCATTGTAATATAACACACACACACACACGTGTGTGTGTGTGTGTGTGTGTGTGTGTGTGTGTGTGTGTGTGTGTGTGTATGTATGTGTATATGTATGTATATAGGAAATACCAAAAAGATGGAGTGAATGTAGGAAGACATTACATCCTATGACGAAACCTGAAGAGTCACTCCAGCCTGCCTAGGGACTCAAGAAAAAGCAAAAGGCTTGTACATACTCAGTGACCTATGACCCTCTCACTATGCTCTGATGTCAAAGGTCCCACCATTCAGACAGTGCAACACAGAGGTGCAAGGCTCTCTAGCAGAGTAAACAATTAGTTATTTCACCCTTGTATAGGAATGCAAGCTTATACAGAAGCGTTGCTCAAAGCTTAGGAAATTGATCAGAATGGGTAAAGACATAAGGAAAAAAGTGAAAAGTAATCAATGTTTAAGTAGGGATGAAATCTGAAAAATCTTTACTGTGGAAAGCATCCCTTAGCATGAAGGAAATAAAGCAAGCTTCTTAATGGCTTGCCCACACCCCCGTCACAGAGAGCAGACGTTAAGGCAGTGACTGTCTCACCAGACACACAGGAAGATCACCCTCCCTTCCTCCTGCTCTCTACGATTTGCCAACCTGTAAAACAAAACTTCAATCTCAGGGTTTATGAAAAAAAATCCATAGATACCTTTTAAAAGTTTGTGAGGTATGTATACACTCTAAAAACCATGAAGCCATATATGACTGAGAATACATCATTGTACACACGGAGTCCTTACCAAGTCTCCACCAATGCATACATCTAATCAGTAAGAGGGGAGGTGAAAAGCAATTTTGGAAATATAAAAGAGTTCTGGAGTATTCTTATTAAAAAGGTGTTAAGATTCACTGTGTTTAGTCATTTCTACTTAGCAAAAAACTCATCTTTCATATTCTTATAAAGTGGCTTTCTTCTGTATTATCAATAAAAGTTAACACTGACCTTCCTCCTGGAAGGTTAAACTGCTGGCTTCTGTTTGAAAAGCAGGAGTGCCTTTTCTCAGAAGAAACGCTACACATCCGTGCTTCATGCCTCAAGCAATGAGAAAGAACACAGCGTCTCTGCGACCCTTCATTAGGAAGAGGATCCTGGCAACAGCGATGCTGCTTGTATAGGGTCTCTGCAGGAAAAAACTGTTTTCAAAGGTAACCTTGCCAAAGGCTATGTTCTGTCTTGGCAAAAAAGAAAAAAGAAAGCAAATTTTACTTATCTGCCAATTGGTTTGCTCTGCATGAGAAACAGGTGTTAAGGTAGGAAATGGGGCTGTGAGGGGAGTGAAATAAAACTTACCTAAAATAATTGTCATGTTACACACACACACACACACACACACACACACACACACGCACACCTCTGAAAGACAGTAAGCCTGCAGGGCCAACATATTTTTGCAAAATGCAAATTATGAAAAGTGGTTACAGGTTAAATGCTCTTTTGCAAAAATGACCATGGAGATTATAATCATTAATTAAAATCATGTAAATAATTTTCTGAAAGAACTCTCCCTTTTTATCTCACAGGTTTCAACCAGCCTAATGGTAAAAGGTTTGGTCTCAGAAGAGAGTCTCTAATTAAAACTAGAAATCTGGTATAATTAATAAGTGTCACTCTGCAATCTTAACCATTTAGTATAGGCATGGCAATCAAGCGCTGTCAGTTTACAAAAATGAAATAAAATAAACTCTCATAAGCAAATGAAACTTTCCTAGGGTCTAGTTCCCTTCCATACAGCAGGTGCCCAGAATGAACACAGCATCTCGCTACAGCAGGTAAACATCTCAATGCAGCTCAAGGTGAGGGAGTTGTGTTCATTTTTCTTTTATCCTTAGAGTTGCAAATTGACCCAAAAGTCAGCTTTTAGGGACTTAACTGTGCCCACACCTTGAATTATCTAAACTCCTTGATTCCTCATTTTTCCTGATTATTATCTTCACCCGGAGGTAAACCAGAACAAAACAGACAAGATGAAAGTCAAACATCAATTTCAAGTTTTGATTACCAGTCCTGTGCCCTGCCTCCCTCAGGTGGATGTCCAACTCTGAGACAGCTTTACAGCTAACAAGTTTAAGTTTAGCTCCATGCAACAGCCAAAGACCAAGAAGCGCCAGTCACTACAATACAGCAGCCCGACAGCCAGAGATGTTTATCCCCAACTCTGTCTCATGATTTCTAGGTATCTTCCTCTCCCTCGTTCACAAGCCCTGCCTGGCATCTACTTGCAGGCCATGGGTACCTAGCAGAAGATGAATTCACCCTAGACCCAAGAGTAGAGGGTGGAGTCTAGGTTTAGCCACCTAGCCTTCTCTAGTTACTCTGACCTACATCAAGGCTGAGTCTGTACAAAAATTGCCTAACAACAGATTCTCCATCTTGCTACAGATCATATGCTATACAGTGGAGAACCATTGCACTTGGTCACATCAGAGAATAAGGCCCATTCATCAAAGAGAATTGAGTAATGAAAAATCTCAGAGGGTGGAGCTGGAATTACAGAATGAAGGAAAATCTGAAACCTACTCAATTTCTGAGATTATTCACAAGAACCAGTTAAGTCCTTGACTGAATGAGTGTGAGTTGTTCTTGTTGCTTGTCATAGAGATAATTCAACTCAAAGTTAAGATATGAAAAGAGTTCAGTCAATTAAGAGTAGGCTTACAATGCACTGGGGTGGAGATAGACAGCCAATCTCCCTTCACGCATGGACCCAGGCTCACTGACTTGGAGGCAGCATACAGCCTTAGCTGATGACTTCTTCAGGGTCAACCATGGCTGCACAGAACGACCTGACTGGAGAGCTGGCCTGCAACAGTGAGGGAGCCACAAGAAACTAAGAGTAAGTCTATTTCACCAGGAAGAATATTCTAACAAGCAAAACTTGCTCCAAACTTCTGCCTGGTTGGATCCATGGTGTTAGTTACCTATGGAAAAAAAATGCCTAAAATAATCAGACCGAGGAGAAAAACATCCATTCTGTCTTTGTTGCAGGTTTGAGTCCACTCATGGCAAGGCACAAATATGCTGAACGGCTATGGTGGTGGCAAAGCATGATAGCCAGGGGGCAGTGAGAGTGATGGAGAGGGGCCAGACACAGATGTAGGATTGCAGGTCGGCTTCCCATGAACTAACTACTTCTTCCATCTCGACCCCTCCTCCTCACAGTGCCTGCAGTGTGGAGTAGCCACCGAGGCCATAGCGCCCTCACAATCAAGTAATCTTTTAATCTTAGCAAACATAACTTTAAACATAGCAATGGACAGCACTTCATCCTTTCACTTTTCATATTAAAGGAGATAATAATCACAATATAATATGCATAGTAACATAATAACATAATGTAACATGTATAATCTAGGTAACACATTTTTCAGGGTAAGATTTTTAACCAAAATTTGCTGTGATGCAATATTCTTTTAAGTAAACCTATTTTAAAATACTACAGATGGTAATTCACTTAACAGTAAGATGCTAGAAATATATGTTTTCTTGAATATAGGTGAGGGTGTGAATGGCTTGGATGAACCAGCCATTTATGCTTTCTATCTTCATCTCATCAGGACATTTCTTGCTCTAGTTGGCGGAGACATTCATATCAAAAAAAACCTGCAGACACCTATCAACTAAATCTTGTCGACTTCTTCCAGACATTCCTATGCCCTTGACATTCTGTCTGTGATTTTTACCACTGAGAATTCTTGGCCTCTTCTCTCTGGACTTGTAATCTAGTCTCTTCTCTGCCCTGTCTGGTATCTTTGTGAGCAGCTTCTGGCGTTCACAGCCCCACTCGAGGCTCTAAAGCAGCACACTGCTGTAGGCCCTATGGATATGCAGCACCTCACAAGCAGTCTGTACACTGTGCACTGGTCTTTCTGGTAGCAGGACCAAGTTTTGCTTAGGAACTGGAGTCTGAGACTGTTGGTCAGAACATGGTCCAAGAATGGAGGACTCCACCCCACCCCAACCGTCCAAAAAAATTAAGAATGACTGAGGTGACCACAATTTCCTCAAAACAACAAATTGTTCTTGGACTGTTTTCGTGTTCCTCCTAGATGTAGCGCACACAATTCACTGTTTTTATGACTCTATGGAAAAACATGTCTGTGCCTCGTGCAGCTTGTCCTTGTGATTGTATACAGCTTGAACTCAGGAGAACTTTACACAGGTGACCTTTTTAACCCTCAGAGAATAAATTATCAGAGGCTCTGACTAAAGTTGCCTATTGCAAGAGACTTTAGCATCCTCTGCCTCCAGAGCAGAGACACGTGCCTTGCAATTTTATTCCATGAGGGGTTTTGTACATCTGGAGTTTTCAAATACCTGACTGTATGTTGTAGGCTGTTAAGCAATAATACAAAACTATACTCTTTATCCATATGCTAAAATAACCAGTGAATTAACTCCCATCTCCCAAGTTTTGCTTTCTGTTTGTTTCCTTAGTGTAGAGAGACATTTAAAACAAACTTAAGAAGAAAGCTATTAAAATCAATTAAGCTTTAATGTAAAAGTCTTACCATCTACAACTACTCATCTAAGGCAAAGCGGGATTTTTTTTTAACTCTGCAATGTATAACCTGGAAAAAACTATAAGGAAAAAGCAAAGCAACCACAACAAGCACTTGTGAGAGCTGAGGCTCACAGTGCATCGCAACTGCTCTCTAGAGGACACGGCATAAACCTCCCACCACCACCAATAGTAATTAACGGTTATTGGTCCTTCCCATACTTCAGCGAGTTTGCCACTGCTTAAATGACATCTTTCTTGAATAAACTCTTGAGTAAATGCTACATACATTTTAACTTAAAGGACAAAAATCACAGCAACAGAAAGCTCATTTCCCTGTTTCCCGGTCTTGTTTTGTATGTGGTTCAGTTGGAGTGGGGTCTGCCTGGATCCCTTCTCCTCCAGCACCCTGCCCACTGCAGACCTGACTGTGAGCTTCTTGTTATGTGCACTGCAGACCTGACTGTGAGCTTCTTGTTATGTGCACTGCAGACCTGACTGTGAGCTTCTTGTTATGTGCACTGCAGACCTGACTGTGCTTCTCATTGTTATGTGCACCGCAGACCTGACTGTGAGTTTCTTGTTATGTGCACTGCAGACCTGACTGTGAGCTTCTTGTTATGTGCACTGCAGACCTGACTGTGAGCTTCTTGTTATGTGCACTGCAGACCTGACTGTGCTTCTCATTGTTATGTGCACCGCAGACCTGACTGTGAGTTTCTTGTTATGTGCACTGCAGACCTGACTGTGAGTTTCTTGTTATGTGCACCGCAGACCTGACTGTGAGTTTCTTGTTATGTGCACCGCAGACCTGACTGTGAGTTTCTTGTTATGTGCACTGCAGACCCGACTGTGTGTTTTTTGTTATGCGCACTGCAGACCTGACTGCACATTTCTTGTTGGTATGTGCCTCACTGCTATTTGTTTCATGTAAACCTCACTTATTCTCTGATACTTTGTGAAATATCCTTCTTGAGGACAGGATCAGGAATCGCGGCTCTGCCCATACCTTATACACAAACATGTACACATTCCCTCGGATCTAACAGGGATTAGCAGCGCGGGTCCTAGGAAACCATGCATTGCTAACAGAAGTCAATGAATTCTCTCCACGTGCAATTTGATTAAATGAATTTCTGTTCAACTGTGTTGTGGTCTATATATGAATTCTTCTGAATTTTTAATATGTTTTCTGTACAGTATAATGTAGTTTAAATGTATGGTTAGCAAAATAAAATACTTAGTTTAGCAAGAGTAAAAATAATTTACAACAACATATTTCCTTTTGTTAACTTAAACACCACACACCTCTGCCTTAAAAAACGGGACTAAACTCTTCTTCTGTTCATATTGTGACATTGGCTTTGCTTCTTTGTTGCCATCTGCTAGGCTGAGGAAAGTGTGGCTTCAGATGCTGTGGTTTTCAGTTCCATATGTTTTACATACTCAAATTGACTTGAATCTAATGTTAATTTCTGGTTTAAAATTACAGTAGATTTGTTGTGGTTAAAGATAAGACTAACTCTACAAAGCTTCCTCCAATTCATTTAGATCAATCTATGTCTGGAAGAACGAGTCTATTGTTTTTCTGATACTCCTTACTGAGGCAAGGAAAGGTGGATGTCCTGAGAGGAGTGAACAGTAGACCCCAGTAACTCAACAGTGAGCCTAACGTTACACGAGTGTACAACCTTTCTTTCTACTTCCAAGAGTCATTTACAGGTCTCATCAAATGAATTCCCCCAAAATATCTTCTCGATTATATCCCCACAGGATGAATACTCTCCAACAGGAACACACTGAAAATAGGGAGTAACTATTATTGTACGTACTGCTTGTAATTAGAATTGATCTTTTAAAGAATTTGACTATTCTTATTTTGCTATCAAGTATGAAGGAACTATGAACCCATATGCTGACTTTAGTATCATTTGTTCTATCTTCAAAATCCATAAAGACATAAGAAACCTTAAGTTCTTATTCAGAGAGACAGCCACAGAACTGGATAGGAACATTTCTAAACCACGGTGTCAGAAAAATAATATATTAACAGTTAAAACGTTGTTTTCTCATATATAGATTTCTTAAATGTGTTACGTCTAAGTATTCCTTCAAGAAAGGTACACTGAAATTCAATTTTGACAGTTTGTTGAGAAAATTCGTAAATATTTAAAATTTTCCTTATTTCAGATTTTATAATCAACCCTTATAATGCTGTTCCCAATGAAACTTTCACTCTATTTTTTAAAAAAAGTGAAATTGTAGAAATGAGTGTGTTAGTCTTTTTCTCCCAGAAGGTAAGTGGTACAGCCCCGCCCGGGTTTCTTTGCTAAGTAAAGTGCACCTTCTGGAGAAGCAAGCCACTAGCATGAGCATCAAAGAATGACTAATGATTTCCTTTGAGCTCCTGGCAGGATTCACTGTGGACAGCTGAGAAGGCAACTTACCCTGCTACATACTCCCTGAGGGCCGCCTGTGGGCAAGACAAAACAGTACATCACTCTGGCGTCTTGGAAGGACTTCTCTCCCTACCTGTGGATTCACAGGCTTACGCTGCCCATTTTTTAAAATTTTTTTTTATTTACTCATTTTGTTGCATTTATATTTGTAAAGATTATCTGCAGACCTCAAGAATTAAGTGGGTGGACCTAAGAGTAAGCAAATATAGTAAGATTTGAAATATTTAACTCAGTGGGGCATCTCTGTTTTATTCTTTATTTTCAAGTATATTGTAAATGTCTGTTTTTTTTTTTTTTAAAAGACACTAAATACTTCAAAAATCACACCTTCAGGATGCTGATTCAGAGTCCTTAATTCAGGGACAGATATGCTCCTTTAAATGCAGGGACACACGTGCTGCTCTCTAAGTCCTGGTCACTTGTTCTGACATGCTCGAATAAAATATCTATCTAAAACTTAAAATCTGTGCTTGCTTATGAGTTCTCGGACAGCAGCACAGGAATAAAACAACCGGCTCCCTAATTTCTGACTGGCAAGTTTCCTAAAGGGTAGGTACCAACATGATCCTTGCAGTCAGAACATGAGCTTTGTCTCGCACAGTCCTATACAAATTGAGTGCACTGTGCCCGGTAAGATGATCAAGAAATAAGGGTAAATCATAAGGGAAAATCCATTCTAGAAAAAAAAAAAGATCATAGGACTATTACTCTGATCAAGATGGTAAAATTAGTTATGTATCTCTACACATTTTGTATCTAGAGAGTTGTCAGAACACCTGTGAGTATAGTCACTGTATAAGGGTGGAAAATTGTTACCCGATGAAGCTTCCTATAAAAAGGAAAAGGGTCCCCAGACGAGCACGTGACGGTGTAACCAGTAGACATTGTCTAAAGGAAAGGAAGTGGGGACTTCCACTGTACCCCACCCCTCTCCCATTTGTTTAATGGACAAGATCCTCTCTCTCTATCTCTTCAACTCATTCCGAAGGACAGTATCTACAAGTTCTTTCAAGGGGAAAATTGGCCTGTGGTTCAGAGCACAAAGCTGCCTGCAGGTACTACTGCGGACCATTTGCATGGATTTAAAAGCTAGAATTTGGAAGCTTTATATCAAAATTGACAGAAGTAAAGACAGAAAGCTGTCTGGTAAACCACGAGAAATCTGCCTCAACATTATCTCAGGGCTGGAGTTCTAAGAATGGACCAAAGCATTTAAGAACTTCTAGAAAAATAGTTCTACCGAATGTCACAAGAGAAAACCCAAGAACGGTAAGCTTCTCTGGCTAAACATGACAATATATCCCCAGCTCTGCTTCATCGTGAACACTTGAACTACTTAAAGGTGAATGCTGACGTCTGCTGTCATCCCGGCACTTACACAAGTTGAAGCTCAGTTTAGCCTACCTAGCAAGGCTACCTTTGAAAATTGTAAAGTCACAGGTGACAGTTCACATCTGGAATCCCAGTGTCCATGATGCTGAAGCAGGTACCCAAGCTCCTGACTATGAAAGTCAGGTCTGTATCACAAAGTTAGAACAAACAAACAACCATCACATGTCCAAACTGGGTGAACCAAGTGTTTTTATATCCATAATGTTCTCAGAGTGTTTACCACAACCCTACTTTTGAAGACCTCAAAATAACACTATACTGTAAAGAGATGCTACCTGTATTTAAAAAAAGTGCTGAGATCAGAATTCAGGGTGATGCAAATTTTCTATCACAGCACATGACATTTATTTAACATTTCCTCCATTGTTAAGAAGAAAGGAATAAATAACATTTATGCCCATTATGTGGCAGAAATTCAACCTATGTAAAATTTAAATAAATTATTTTAGTAAACAACTCACAAAGAAATTCGAGGTTTCCCCGAGTTCTAGTCCTCTATCCCACATAGCATAGATAAACTAGCTAATGAAATGAACAACTTGTTATCTAGCAGGTGTCATAATGACTTTCTGGTAATCTCTGTGTTATTTCAACCAACCTCAGGAACATGTGGCAGGAACCTATTTTCTCCAATCCAGCCCTGCCTTTAGTGAGGCCAGTTAGTCAACAGTGAAGCCAGCTTTATCTTACTCACGGTAAGAGCTGGTGTGGTGACAAACCACAGGGTTTGGAGAGTTTTCATCTCTTAAGTCGGATGCCACAATAGAATGACAGAACTTCAATTGCTGGAAAACAACTGGGGGAGCTTATGAGAACTGGTGTTTGTTTGTTGGAAAGCTGATAAGTCAACTTCCAGGACACAATGCGTGACTACTCCTGGCTGTGCTGGCCTGCTTCCCCTTCCCCAAACTGCTGTGTAAACAAACAGCCATAGTTACTCCATTATATTTCTATTTCATCATTGTTTTGTGAAAAATCAAAATCATAACTATTTCAACTAGGAAAGCTTTGCATGGTTCTATCTAACTACCCGCACCCTGTCAGTTTTGTTTTGGAACACAGGATAAAGATATTTTAAATGCACACTTGTGGGTAATTTACATATCCACATCAAGGAGTTTCCGTGACTTTCTATGATGGTAATGTGCCCAGATTCTTCAGGTACATTCTGACAGACTCTAACTGTGAAATTTACATTCCATTTTCAAAACTAAGAATCAGAAAAGAAAGGCAAGTGGTTATGTCACATTCGGTCTTTGCGCTGAAAACATTCCTTCGTGTCTTTGCATTCAGGGGGAAGTGCTCATGAGATCCCACCAGTCCCGGAGTGGAGATGAACTGAGACAAATTTAGACCTTTCACTACAAATACAGATGGAGCAGTAAACATAAAAAATCGGAACATCCGAAGTTCCACAGCAAAAATCTGTGATTAAAACAGCTTTCGGTGAGAGATTTGGAGGAGCAGAAGCAGTGAGTGTCAACGCTGCTCTCCAGTTTAGGGAGGTTGTTCCTGAAGCCTTTGATGTGAATTCACAGAAATAAAAATGTAGGTCTATACCGTTTTTCTATCAGCTACTTTTTGGGGTGTACACAGAGGCACTCAAGAACCTCTTCAGAACTCTGCTTCCACAGTCTCCTTGTGAATGAGTGCCATAGCTAGAGCACAGAGAAGGCCGATGTGTGTACACAGACCTCTGTCCGCGAGCCAAGATTCTATTTCCAAAGAGACCCAGGGCCTTCTTTCCGAACAATGCCATGGTTAGCTCAGCATACTGACACAGGGCCGGTGCCAGGGCATTTAAGCCTTTGGATGTTATACTATTCATTACTCCAAATGATGCTTGCCAAAGACCAGACTGAACCCATTCAGTACTAAGTTAGCACCAGGCCCAGTCAAAGCAGGTCAAGGAAAACATGAACAAGTGTTTTGTATGCAGGATCCAGCTGCTGGCAGTAACTATTAGCGAAACGGTCCCCAGCCAATTCCTCTCGTTTAGAAAACGGCTTCTGAGCTGAACTGATGCACCGGGTTGCTCTAGTTCAACATTAACCAACACAAAAGAGGAGAAAATGCTTAGTCATCTAGAAAAGACACTGTGTTCATAATTTTCCATGCATGCTTTTCTCGTGGTTCTTAACTGTACATACAATGGGGGAAATACTAGATTGAAAGCACCAACTTCTACTCTCCAATTATACTAACCAGTGGCTTTTACATTAATTAAGAAAAATCACCAAAGCTACTAACAATACAGAATTGTGGTGCCCTATATACAGCACTCAAAAATCCAGGAGAAATGTAATGGGAATGGACAGACACGGAGACAGAGATAGAGATAGAGACAGAGAGAGATATAGAGATATATCTATATATCCATATATCCGCTGCATACACACACACACACACACACACACACACACACACACATTTTGTTTGCATTTCAAGACAGACATCAGAAAATAAAGCACATCTAACATATATCCCAGGGTGAGACCATAGTACAAGTTGCTGGGGCTCCTGTGAGATGAGCTGAGTCCATCTGAACTGTACCCTGTCATATCATCTGAAGGATGGCGGGTTAAACACACCATGTTTTATTTTTTAATTTTTTTCCTCTGAGAGGTGGCCATTACAAATTAAAGCATTTCTGGTTTTTGGTTTTGTTTTGTTTTTAAAGGTTTATTTATTTACTTTTATGTATATGAGAACGTTATCCCTGACACATCAGAAGAGGGCATCAGATCCCATTACAGATGGTTGTGAGCCACCAGGTGGTTGCTGGGAATTGAACTCATGACCTCTAGAAGAGCAGCCTGTCCTCTTAACTGCTGAGCCATCTCTACAGCCGTGCAGTTCCATTTTTAAAGAGTGAGGTTTGGGGATATGGAATATGGAAAGCTGTATGACAGTATCAGACATCCCAGCACCCAAACACGCAAAGTTAGAAGTAACATATACTGTTTTTGAAAACTAAAGTTGTTAACCCCAAATTATTTCCAGTTTCAACTTAGGAAAATAAATTATTACGAGTTTAACTTCATTTGACTAAAATAGCTCTATTTCTCCCATTTTTAGAATCGAGGCAACAAATCAAGAATGTGGTAAGGAAATCGCTTTCCAATCACGAAGACTGGAATCTATCTTGATTTCAACATTCCCTGGAACTTAAGTCAAGATCTTTATATCTGAGCCACTGTTTCTATAGCTATAAAGAGAGAACAATGCTCACACTGGAGCTTTGATTTGAAGTGTACATGGTGAAGGGTGGATCTCTAGGCAACTCAGCTCTATGCATCTGGAGACAGAGGCTGGGCCACAGCCACTGGGGGGGCAGGGGGGATCTTGTCCTTAGTACGCCTACTTAAGTTCACCACTGCCCAGTCTGCACTGGTGTACTCTGCCAACCATAAAACTCAGAAGATGAAAACCTTCCTGAGAATATACTTCAGGCCAAACACCCCTCAGGAATGCATTTTCTTTGGATATCACTAATGTTTAAACATCTAAAGAACATGTAGCAGAAATATGTAAATAACACCTTTTATGAGACAGAAAAATCGTATGACAAAAAAATTTTCTCATGTCTTTTTTTCTGTCAGTGATATTTACTGTTATGACGAACGTAAGGCAGACTTGAGAGAGTAAACAGAAGTCATAACAGTTGCTAATGGGGAGCGGTAAAGTATGTTGTAAACACCGCAATGAAGCCGATCGTAGGGGGAGATATTTGCCTTCGGAATTACTGAGTGCTTTGCAAATGTGTATAACATGTTGTGAAAAAGGATGAATACATCATTTTTCCTGCCTCTAAAGGTTTTTATTTTGTGTGAGCCAGTTACTCTGTCTGTGCTCCGCTTAAAGCCATCAGCTGTGAATTCACTGGGGGAGAATTTGGAGCAGTCAGAGCAGAGGCCCATCTTGGCAGCTTCCCAGGATGTGCAGCAGTAACCTGGAGTTAGGAGTTCACCCTCTACAGCTCCACACCGCTTCCTGCAGCTGACAGTTGGAAGCTCTGATCTTTCCACTTTTCAGTGGCAAAGAGCTTCAAAATTCACCCTTCATTTGAAAATGCAGAAAGCCAAGTCATGGCCTCTGACTACAAACAACATATTTGTTGCTGTTCTTGTTCAAATGATTATTTTGGTAAGTACTCTGTGACTTCATATCTTCAATATGAGTCTTTGCTATAAAACAATACTGATAATGACTTAAGAAAGTAATTAAATCCAAAAGGAAACAAATCTGGTGAGAAAAAAATGTCTTCCCTTTTATGTCAGGTTGTGTATTTTATCATGCATTTTATAATCTTGTAGCCAAATATTTCAACTATCTACGGACAAAGAAGATATTTTCTCTTTTATTTCCCACAAGGTTTCTCTCTCTTTTCAGAGTTTTGGAAGCCACTGTGGCTTCTATTGTAGTTAGGAGGAGCAATTGTCCTAGGTAACTTTTATATTAACTCTCTGTATTTTACTCATCAAAAAGTTTCCAACCACTCAGCCTTCTTGGTCTCTGAGCGAGTCACTTCCACGGTTTTCTGTGTTGACGTTCTCTTTCCTTTTCCTTCTCTGATATTCAAAGTAAGCTGTGTAAGCCACTCTGCCTGTGATAGGCTTCCTCATCTTCCTTCATCAATTGGATCCATTCCTTCACTCTAAATATTAATTTACATGTAATTGTCTTGCTCAATGTCACTTTCACTAGAAAGATGACCTGCATTTAAAATAAAGAAATTAATCAATCTTCTAAGACTTCTGCATTTGTAGAACATCAATCTAAGTAAGCTACAGGCTCAAAATGTCCAATTAAATGTGCAATGCTTATGGAGTACCCCATACAACCAGCCTCTGTGCGTCTCTGATAGCAAAGGAAAGCTCAAGAGCTTAAGATGTGGTTTCTGCCTTCCAAGAAGCTTATTTTCATCAGAAGACAAACACACATGACAAGTTCAAGGGGAACCAAATAGCAGATGTGAGGATAGGATTCAGTGAGTGCAGTATATGAGGACATGTAGTCCTGCAGAAAAATATGTGCACTGCTCACATTGCCTGGTCCTGTTTGTGTGATGGATTTGACCACACACTTACAAGTAAGCAGAAAGATACATATAGGACCTTTGTGGAACAAAAGAACTAATCTCTTCACAAAGTTCTGGTGGGCAAGGGTGGGGGGAAGGTTGGTTCTCACTTATAATGAAAAGTGACCGTAAACAAAAAGAATTCTCATGAATGGAGAGAAAAGTCATTTCATAGAGCAGACTGGAATGGACCTTCAATGCTAGATAGAGAATAACAGGCAATGGCAGTGGTGGCTCAGAAAGAGTGAAGCAGGTGGAGAGAAGGCTGGAGTGCCAGCTTGGCTTCACTCAATGAATCGCAATTGCTCAAAGCTGCAGTATGGAAGTCTGCCTGTTGGGATTGTGACATGAGACCTCACATATGTTCTCAGGGTTGCCTTTCAGTACAAAGAAGGCAGGGAGCAAGCACTGCTTACCCTGGATACACTGCAGAGTTCTAAGTGTAAACGGGAAATGTGGGACACGGCTTTAAAGGCTAGAACATAAAGAGGCATGTTCAACCCAAGTGTCTGCAGAAATGGTCTCTACACTTCACTGCTCACCCTAGATTTAACTGCAAAATTCCTTCAAACGAGACAGGGCAAAATAGGAGCTCAGCTTTCATTCTTTTCTGTTGACACAACTACTGATATTCATAACAGTCACAAAGGAAGAAGGGCCACCTAGAACTCAACTCTATTTTATCAAATCAAAATTACTATCTCTAAAAATGTGCACAGGTGAGAATAAAAAAGTCAGAGGTGAAAAGGAAAATATATTTTTTCATATAATTTGCTGAGTCATCACAAAAAGTAAAGGCCTGATGATGTTGCTTCACACTGTGGGAAACTGAGGTTCATACAGGTCAAGATCTACTCACGACCCCTCAAGTAGAAAGCAGTCAGCCAGAGCTCAAAGCCAGTTCTAGCTTCAGAGTTCCTTCCCCTCACTCCTTAGCTAACAGCCCTACTAAAATATATACCAGAGCCCAACTGAGGGCTGAATAAGGTCAGCCTTCACTTTGGCAGGCACCCAGACAGAATAGGAGGAGAAACTAGATTGCTGTGACAATCTGCTACTTTCCTTGGCTGCACTCAAACCATCCAACTATCCTCTGCCCCTCTAGCTAGTAACTTTGGGTTTCTTAGGTTTGTTTTTCTTTCCATTTTTTGTTTTGTTTCTTTTAACTGAAAACTGAACTGAGGGCCTTAGAAAGTTTTCTACCATTGAGCTAAATCCCCAAGCCCCTCTGCCTAGCCGGGAAAGGAAGGTTGAGACCATCCTCTTGGAGGGAACAATAGGCCGCAGAGACTCCACCACTAAATGGAATTCTTTTACATTTTCACTTCTCAGTTCTGTTCTGTTCTGCCTCTGGTGTGTAAGAGTCCCTCTTTAAGTGGCCCTTTCTCTCACTGGCATGCAATTGCCAATCATCTACCCGGTCCTACTTAGTAAAGGCTCCATCAAGTGGGAAAGAAATATTTGTAAAAGAACAGATCTAGATAGAATTCTGACCACAGATCTTCAAAACAAAGCAACAGTGAAATTTTCTATAGTCATTTTAGTGACAAAATAGTAAATTATCTTTATGGTCAGAATTCTACTATATCGAACAGTGCCTTGCCTCCCACCTCCCTCCTTTGAAATTAAGGAAAAAGAAAAGAAGCAATGGCCTGGGAAAATCTTACAAATTATATCTTACCTGGTTCTGAAACAAATAAGCTTGGGAGACTACTTAGCACCCGAAACCTCCACTGCTTAGCTGCCATGTTGATCATCTCAGGAACAGAGTGTGTGCCAAGACATCTGACTCCTCTTCTCAGCCCCACAATGATTTTGCAGTAAATGCTATTGGCTGCATTCTCAAAACATTCCAACCGCCTGCCATAACTTTTGTTGCAACCACCAAAATTCACATTACTGCCACCTCTCTTACAACTTTACCCATCCCTGACTTCTCTGCTTCCATCCTTTCCCCAAAGCTACCTGCTCACTGTGTATCTTTCAGGTTATCTTTCAGGATATACGATGAGTACATGTCCTAAGTAATGTAAATCATAATCCTAAATAATTTTTGTGGGATATACATCAGACTGCCAGGACAGGACAGAAATAGAATTTGCCTGTTGCTCACCAGCTCTGCTCTGGCTACGCAAATTCTTTTCTGTGTCACACCAGTATGCTCCTGTTTCAAGGATGTAGTTAGCCCCTGCTGTCCCGTTTATCTCCATGGCTTACTCTTTACCTCGTGCCATCTCTTCCATGAAGGGAAGCTTCATCGTCCTACAGAAGAATGCACACCCTTCAGCTGCACACCCTCTCCCCTATAGCCCCTGCCTGGTGGAGACCAGTGTTCTTGCTTGTTCACTTACATGCATCTACTGGATGCTGACCCAGACGTAGAGTCTCCATTTGCCTACTGGGCTAGCTAGAGTGCTAAGGATAGGAAGGTTACAAGGTATTTGCTGAATAAATGCATAAATATTCAGATGAACTCAATGAAAGTTCTCAGAAAGCTATCAAGTACTATAAGTTCTTTGGATCACTCATGCGTATAGCCTCTGAGTTGAGTGTCTAAAATGTCTGAAGGGTGACAGATGGATCCATGAATGAGTGCAGCCATTACATTTTCAGATAACAACTAGATCCTTATGTTTAGTCAAAGACATGAGTAAAGGTTAGTGAACACTTAACATAACAGTATGGTTCTCCTACTGCAATGAAACCGTCCTAAACAGTCTTTTCAGCACCGAGTGGAGGTCTCCTATGAATCCTAAGTCTGTATCTTGAAGCCAGGCTGTTCTAGGACACAGCATCTTCCTGTCTGCTTCCCCTAAAGACTTGTCTTCCAAAAGTCAGAGGCATAAGAGGTAAATAGCACTGTTGGAAACAGAGAGCAAACAACACTGCAGGGACTGATGGAGAAAGAACACTGCAGGGACTGAGGGGAAAAGAACACTGCAGGGACTGATGGAGAAAGAACACTGCAGAGACTGATGGGAAAAGAACACTGCAGGGACTGATGGAGAAAGAACACTGCAGGGACTGATGGGAAAAGAACACGGCAGGGACTGATTGGAAAAGAACACTGCAGGGACTGATGGAGAAAGAACACTGCAGGGACTGATTGGAAAAGAACACTGCAGGGACTGATGGGAAAAGAACACTGCAGGGACTGATGGAAAAAGAACACTGCAGGGACTGATGGGAAAAGAACACTGCAGGGACTGATGGGAAAAGAACACTGCAGGGACTGATGGAGAAAGAACACTGCAGAGACTGATGGGAAAAGAACACTGCAGAGACTGATGGGAAAAGAACACTGCAGGGACTGATTGGAAAAGAACACTGCAGGGACTGATTGGAAAAGAACACTGCAGGGACTGATGGAAAAAGAACACTGCAGAGACTGATGGGAAAAGAACACGGCAGGGACTGATTGGAAAAGAACACTGCAGGGACTGATGGGAAAAGAACACTGCAGGGACTGATGGGAAAAGAACACTGCAGGGACTGATGGGAAAAGAACACTGCAGGGACTGATGGGAAAAGAACACTGCAGGGACTGATGGGAAAAGAACACTGCAGGGACTGATGGGAAAAGAACACTGCAGGGACTGATGGGAAAAGAACACTGCAGGGACTGATGGGAAAAGAACACTGCAGGGACTGATGGGTAAAGAACACTGCAGGGAACTCATGGTTGTTAGAATGCATTTCCTCAAATATGGTGCCTTAGTATCTGAGCAATCACCAAGAATAGATGTCATCTCTGGGTTTCCTTACCCAAATCTGCTTGGAAGCTTATCACAAAGCTTGGAAAGAAGTGTTCTGAGCTTCCCCTGAGCTGGAGTGAGAAGAACACTCCCATCTCCAGATAAAGTGGGAATTCTAATCTCTGAAGACACAGAGACACCAAAAAAGTTTCTGAACAAACAGGCCTTGAAAAGTCCCCCCAAGTTGATAACCAATGGTCATACCTCCTTTGCACACAACTCCATGACAATCCTCTTCTTCATCAAACCTAGCACAAAAAAGACACACTGGCTTCCTATTTTCATTAGGGCTTCATTTTGAAGGCTGCTGTACTGAACAAAACTGAAAGTACTTTTCTCTTGTAAACCTATCTTTTGTCACAAGATCCTCACCTATAATCAAGAAAAAAATTATTGCACGTACAAAGTAGAGAACTATGTATTTTACTCCCAAGCTTCTAAGGCATGCAGTACTACTCAACTATACTTCTGTATACATTTAATAAAACAAATATAGGAAAACAATAATGTAGGATTGAAATGCATGATTTTGCCATACCTTTAACATTGCTACTACATTTATAACAATCACTTTCATGATACTCAGTTCATTAAGCCCATATGGGTTATGGTGGTGAGAGTGGGGGTAACAACACACCGACCCTGTTGAAAACGTAGAAAAAAGGATTTCTGCTTCATAGCAAAGATTTTCGTCTAACGGGCTTTCATGTAGTAGATTTAATGGCTTTATTTTCCTCTGACTTACAGGTCAGCAAAGTGGTAAAGCATCTTAGGGCCCAGGCAGGAAGGTGTGACTGTTTCCACCTGCTCTGATGGTGAGGCCGCCTCCCTGAGCAGCCAAGCAGGGCTCCTGCTGCTCTGTCAGCTCATTCACTCACTTGCTTTAAAATTCATACGAGAAAAACCACTTGATTCAAGAACACCCAGCCAGAACCTGAAGCATACTTTGAATTAATCTCTTATGTGGTCCTTTCTTTGAGCTTAAATTGAAATAAATTCTTCAATAATACATACTTGTTTTTAAATACAGAAACCATGTATATTAATAATTAAAAATAGAATAAGAGTATTTCCAAATAGAGAACATCAGAAATTTCTAAAATAGATACTAATGAAAAAGATTATAGTTTATTAGAGCTGTTATTAACACACACAAAAAAAAAACCCTATGAAGTAATGTATGGATTTATAACCCCTTGATAATGCAAATTAGATTTTAATTGATGGATCCTTAACTAAGTTTGCAAATAGATAACTGCTTAAACATAACTCCGGTTTAGCAAGTTCATTTCCACACAGGGTAAGAAGGCACTGGGTTAACTAATTTCATTTTTCAAAATATTAATAATATATTTTTTCCAAGGTATTTTCATTGTTTTATTAAAGGTTTTGTCATTTTTGATGAGAATAGTCACTCATTAATTCTGTATTGGGTTTCTATCCTTCCACAGTATTTTAGTCCATTAAAAGTAGCATGTTTGTGCTGACTATACTTAATCATTTAAGGAAAAAAATCCTTCATCCTGTTAATTAAGGTGATCTTTTATGTTTCCTTTTATCAGTAAGTAGTTAGCAAAATGTGCCAGCCGCTGGGAACCTCAGAGCCGAACCCTCTCCCTTCTTCCTAAGCACAGAGAAGACACCACATTCAGCAGTGCTCCTGGACAATGGCAACAAGAAATCTTCAACAAGTGCTGCCCTGACCCCCTTTCTTTTGCTTCAGATCCAGCTGAGCAGCAAAAACTGCTTGAAATTCAGCAATCACATTTCTCACTGTTCCAGAATGACCTATTTCGCACTAGAATGAGCCAGTGAATTCATACATATAAATAACTATCTGCAAACACTGTGCTTCAGAATATGAACAGAAGTAAGCCAAAGACAATAATAAAAATAAAAAAGAAAGACAGAAAGAAGCAAAAAGAAAGAAAAGAGGGGGGGAAGAAAGAAAGAAAGAAAAGAAAAAAGAAAAGAAAAGAAAAGAAAAGAAAAGAAAAGAAAAGAAAAGAAAGGAGGGAGGGAGGGAGGGAGGAAGGGAGGGAGGGAGGAAGGAAGGAAGGAAGGAAAAAGAGGTTGAAAGGTTAGGAAATATTTTTTTACAGATTGATTAAATCAGTACTTTTCAACTGTCTGATAGGATATTGAAGACTACATAACATAGATATCAATGCTAGAGGTAAAGTACTTTGGAATTTTCTGTAAACATTTATGTGACAGTGAATGAAATATAGTCTTTATATAAGAGTGTTCTTAATGTGAATGTATATAATGTACCTTTTCTTGATAATTAAATAAAATATGTTGTTAGCATTTCTGAATAAAATATGCCTACAAATTAGTGGATGGATAATTCATAATGTGTATTGAATTATATTGTATACAAAGTCCAATTATATATGAAAATTGCAGACCAAACTTTCTGATCCCTCAAAAGCATTTTTCATTTTTTTATAATCTCCGAGTAGTATAGAAATGGACAGACTAGCATTCCCACCAGGGTCTGTGGTCAGTCTCCAGTCACCACTATTCCCAATGTGGAAGGAACTAACAAAATGTGACCACATCATAAACTCTCAACCAGCATTTGTCAAGTTCATAACTTCAACACGGCCCTTGTTGGTACAGACAATATTTGATGTTCGCAGACCCAGCATCTGGCAAACATTAACTTTGGGGCACAAACCTGTTGCCAGAGAACAAAGGAGGTGCAGGCAGAGATCTCAGAGAAGCAAACCACTGAAGAGTCCCCTGCACACAAGTAAAGCACTCACTGGCTGGGAGACTCTAGGCACTGCCAAGGGGAAGAGCGATCTAAAGCCCATCAATCTCAGCTGGGAGGATGAGAATGTTTGCTATGGAGACAGTCCCTCTGAGATGCCTGAGCTTACACTCTGTGGGTATACAGCAAATCCAGTCACTGCACAGACTTGAAAAACAACCCTCTTGGGATAATTGTAGTTTCTTAAGTTGTGTGCAATGTATCAAGGATGGGAGAAAATATGAATGGAGATAATAATGGAAGCCAGTCCAGGAGAGTGAGGAACAGAGATGAGGTGTGGAAATGGCTCCAAAATGAAATGTTAGCTTCAGAAACCAAGCAGTGCTGAGAGACCCTCACACAGTCAGCTTCTGAAAACTAAGCGTTCTCTGGAGGCATATGCCCACAGACTGAGACACTTACCACATCAAAGGGGTTGACTCTTTGTTTCTTTTATAGTGTAAAGTGTTTACCCAAATCATTCTACTCAATATTTCCTCGTTCTGAATCTACCCTGTATGAGACACCAGTATGTCCAGTCCAGAGTGAAGCTGTACACAGCTGTTTTAGAAATCTTATTTTTCAAAAACAAATAAACAAAGTACAAATTGAGAAATATGTAAAATAATAAACTTTAACTTTTGAATTTATAGCTTTTGTAAATAAAAGGTATTTATAATTCTTTCATCTATATGTCTTTTCAGTTACAGAAGCAGACTCATGGACTAGGTGTACGCTTTGCACAGCAACCCTGTACATCAAAGTCCAAGATCTCACCTTGGATGTTGCTCTCTGTAACCCACACAGAAGAAAGCACCTCCCCAAAGCTGCTTCTCCATTTTATGAAAATAAAATGTGCCTGGTTTACATTCTGCAACACCCCAAATTTTACAATCACTTATGGATTTACTGTGAGTAGTGGAGATCTTTTTTCTCTTAAATTCTATGTTTAAGTAAGCTCCTTACATTGATTCCTTAAAAGTCATTTTCTCTAGTTTCCAAATTATTATAAATTCAGGATGACATCAAGCATAAATCATTGTTTATATTAACTGAATGTTGTTACTGAAAGACAATTAGGTACACATCACTAGTGTCTGGTTGAAACAAACTAGGCAAGAAAATAATATTATAGCAAATAACAAGAAATAAAGCTGTATGTTCACTGGCCCCGTGCTGTTTGTGATGGTGTTGGTTGCTAAGTGACTTTTATATTCTCCTCTGTGGAATTTGTTTTTCAAATTCTGTATATCAGAAATACTTTCAAAGGTGTGAAATTCCTCCTGAGAATGGGTGAAGCACACACATGCTTGGCACACTGTGGATGCTCCAGGCCTGGTTAGCTTGAAAAGGCAAGCTGAGGTAGTCCACTGAATGCTAATCACACCGCTCCATCTACTCGCCACATCTGAATTCTTACAGTAAACATATTTATCATTGACTTTGATACTACATCATTTTTTAATATTGCTCTCAAGCTGTTGGATAGAATTTCATGTCCTCAGCCCAGACAACCACAGGAAATGACAAACATGTTGCAGATTTCTTTTCTTATCTGGAATACTAAAGAGTGCCCCTAATCTTAGACAGAGATTCAGGGGGAAAGACAAGTGGTCAGTCTAGCCTAGTAAGCACATGGTTAGGGGAAGGGAGATCGTAATCCCCCATAATCCCCCAGCGCTTTTCAAATGCTTGCATTCATCTCCTGGTAACTGGTAGTTGAAGACTATGAGGAAGAGCTGGGATGGCTTTGGCGGTTAGAAAGTGTACGGAGCCATCGACAGTCTCTGGGTGCAGAGTCCTGATAGGACCGTAAGCATTCAAGGTACATAAACAAAATGGCTGTCTCTTCCCTGCACCAAGAGTAAAACATGTTTATAATCTTTGAAAGATTTAAGAGGAATCTGACACATTAAGAAATCTGATACTCTAGGTTTCTTTTAACTTAAAACACTTAAAGTAAGCTGACTAATAGTAATCTTGACATTTTGATTTGAAATACTCAAGGGCTGTTTTTTTTTTTTTTTTTTTTTTTTTTGACTAAGCTGTAGAGAAGTTTTAATTCAGCAACATGGCTGCTCTGGCAAAGGGAACTCACATCCAAAGACTTTCCAGGTCTGTGTGATCTGGCTGGAATACAGACACACCCTTAATCCCTCTGGCTGGAATGAAGACACACCTTTATTATACAACTTTAAAGTAAAATTTTTTATAGAAGGAAGGAGCCATATTTAAAAGTGAAGTAGTCTGAGGGGCAGACAAAGTGAAGAATCAGAAAAAGATTTGACAGAATGTCTCAGAGATAGGATATGTCCAACAGTCAAGACAACAGCACAGGAAAGAGAAGCTGCTTAAGAACGGCACAGGGCGAAAGTCGGTCAGTGCAGTCAGTGCAGCTCCTACAGTCCAGTTGAGTTCATTTGTAAGTTCTGTTCAGTTTGCACAGTTCATACAGTGTAGGTCAGCAGAGGTAGTTAAAGCCAGAGAATAAGAAGCCAGAAGATTTTGGTTGTGAGCCTAGCCTTTAACGGCTGAGCCATCTCTCCAGCCCAGAAACTTAGTATAGCGAGATATAAAATACAATTTGCAAAACACATGAAACTGAAGAAGAATGGAGACCAAAGTGTGGACACTTGGCCCCTTCTTAGAATTGGAAATAATCACCCATGGAAGGAGTTACAGAGACAAAGTTTGGAGCTGAGCCAAAAGGATGGACCATCTAGAGACTGCCATATCCAGGGATCCATCCCA
This sequence comes from Mus musculus, assembly GCF_000001635.26. Taxonomy (NCBI): domain Eukaryota; kingdom Metazoa; phylum Chordata; class Mammalia; order Rodentia; family Muridae; genus Mus; species Mus musculus. The sequence goes on from NC_000083.6 coordinate 63,297,998, forward strand.
TAATTAGCCTCCAAACGATGACACCATTGCATACACTAGGAAGCGTTTGCTGCAAGGACCCTGATATAGCTGTCTCTTGTGAGACTAGGCAGGGGCCTAGCAAACACATAAGTGGATGCTCACAGTCAGCTATTGGATGGATCACAGGGCCCCCAATGGAGGAGCTAGAGAAAGTATCCAAGGAGCTAAAGAGACCTGCAACCCTGTAGGTGCAACATTATGAACTAACCAGTACCCCGGAGCTCTTGACTCTAGCTGCATATGTATCAAAAGATGGCCTAGTCGGCCATCACTGGAAAGAGAGGCCCATTGGACTTGCAAACTTTATATGCCCCAGTACAGGGGAATGCCAGGGCCAAAAAAATGGGAATGGGTGGGTAGGGAAGTGGAAGGGGGGGGGGGACTTTTGGGATAGCATTGGAAATGTAATTGAGGAAAATATGTAATTATATATATATATATATATATATATATATATAGCCAGAAGATTAGAACAGATTGTCAGGGTTAGTTTGAGGTCAAGCAGAGCAATTCAGTGAGAAGCTGAGAAGAGTCAGACTGAATCGGTCAGGTAGGAGGGGAGTTTGGGCCAGAACAACTGAATTGAACCAGCTAGTCAGAGTTGAGATATAAGCTAGAAAGGGTATGTTTATTCAGCAGCAAGCCTGAGACAACATTTACAACTGGTCAATAAGAGTTACATTTACACTAAGCTAATAGGCACTGTTTGATAATGCCTGAGTGAAGCAGGAATGAGCCCTTTCCAGTCCACAGAGGTGCTTGAATACTTGGAGAGCTTTCTGTCAGGTACGTAAGGCTGCTTTGTGAGGGACTATAAGTGTTTTAGAAAATTAAACATACTGGAAAGGCTCAGTTTGAAATAGAAATAAATTTTGGGAAAACTCTGCTAATTAAAAGTCAAAATCTGCCATAACTAGATAGCCTCTGTGCTTGGCACAATAAGGGTGACTCCCTTCATTAGCAGGGCTTCTGCTTCTCTGACACTGTGTGAGGAATTCTAAGCCCCACATATGCCTCTACCTGAGGAATGCCATATAACCTCAATTAGATTACAGGATCAATGTAATCTGGAAGAAAAATTTAAAAGCTGGCTAATATGAATGTCCTTAGAAATTCCCATATGCCTTATTAAAAGTTTGTAAGAAGTCACATAATTTTTTGAACAAAAAGGTTTCACTTGTCTGTTTTCAATAAAGGAACTTAATTTATGCTCATCAACATCTTACAGAATAGATGTTACAGAGAACAGCTTGGAAACTGCTATATCACATAGTTATCAGATCCTCTGCAGGATGCTGGGCACCATAAGTAATGAAAACAGCTACAGGTGAGAGAAATTTGCATCAGTGTGTACCACACAACACTTGACAAACAGGCGACCTGAAGAAGATGGGACATTGTGCCCATGGCATTTCCAAGGTCTACAGACTATCTGCATCTACCTTCCTCTGAATCATACTATAGTCTTTCCTCTTAAAACCCCAGGCATGCACATGGACTGCGTGGATATCTGAAGTCCTGAAGCTTCCAAATCCAGATCTCTAATTCCAACTTCTGTCACTGAGTATCGCAGCCTCACCCATCTTCATGCACTTAAAGTTGAACATGTCCAAAGTTGAGCTCATTCTTATCAAAAAAATGATAATCTCCAATTTTCTACCAAGTTCCATTTTCTCGGGTGATTAAGCCAAAAATCAGAAGAAGTTCTAGAATCTCAAGTCTCCAGGTCTCACATCACGAATACTGAGAAACACCCGAATGGTCCTAGAATTCATGTTGTTCTTTTCACTCCCATGTTTATTACTGACATTCAAGATGCCATTATTTTCTCTATAACAAACACTGCAACCTCCTATAGCCAGATGTCCTGGTTCTCATCTCTCCCTCAATGCCTTGTAGGTGGTGGTTTTTTTTTAATGACTCTATTAGAAACCATAGGCTTTACCTTTGTATAATTGCTTTACATCCTAGCTGAGGTCCCTTGCTCTGGTCCCTACTTCTATCTCTAGAGCTCTCACTGACTCCAAACTCCAAATTTAAGCTGTGAGCCAAACACACCCAACATCTTGCACTTTCTAAAATGTAAACATCATTCAGATCTGTCTTTAAATTATGTTGTCCTTATTTGAACACCCTTGTTATTCTCTTCTTCCAAAGACACTCCTCATATCTTCCTCTGTAGAACACCCTCTGCACTTGTCTCTTACTGCATTTTATCTATATGGACAAGTAAAATGCCACACTGTTGTGTAGTCCACCAAGCCTGGGCTGCATAGGTTATTTACTGTCTAATTAAATTCTTTAAACATCTAGCATGACCCCTAAGTTGAACCAATGACTCTAAAATGTTTAGGCATTGTTTTCGTTTGTTTCTTGTCTTACTTCTCTGATATATGCATAACCTCTCTTTTCTCCCCTGTGGGGTTTTTTTTTTTTTCCTTTTCCTTCTTTCTTCTACTTCCTCCCATTACCTCTTCTTAATGATAAAATTTAGATGAATTCATTCAATCTTTTCTACTTATTTCTACAATTAAGGCAGAAAATACAGCCAAGTTTCAAAAGTCTTAATTACAGACTGTTTCTTTCCTCTTGATCACAAGCCCACATGTCTGAAGACTGTGACGGACTGAAGGATATCAGCTGCTTTCTGATGGTCAGGCTGGGAGTGTAGTCTTTCTTCCCCTACAGAGAAGACTGAGCCCACTCAACACATATATACCCACCACCCACTCAGTAGAAGCCAGGCCAGCTGAGGCCTGGCAGAACCAGTCCAGCCAGCAGGCTTCCACCACAGTCAAACACTCTATAACTGGGATAGTTTGCTGATCATGGGATGAGCTTCCTAATCGCCCTCTCTGTGATGAATTATTTGAATTTAAAGAATTCTTTGGGTTGTATTCATTCATTCGTTTCCTTCCACTTGCTTCTTGCTTCCTCCCTGTCTCCAAATCTTTCCTGCCTTAGGAGCAAGCTATTGTTTTCTGTTTTATTTATGTGTTGCATATGTATTCTGCATATAGTGTAAATTCAAAGAGCACATGGGTTCTGAAAGAAAATATTCTAGGACTGAGATTTCCCCAACTTATATATTAATATCTTCAACAACTTACTGAGTTAATGGATTTTATGAGGCCAGTCTCAGGTAAATGCAAAAGAAGGCATAAGTATACATAAATTCAAGGGACTATGACATTCTAGCCAACCCTATCACTCTTGTTAAGTGCCCAGGGTAAAAACTTACAAGGTCAAATGGGAAGAGCCTGCCTGACCCTGGTGTGGATAATCATGTCCTGAGGTTGTGCGTGGGGAACGCCACTAATCCCAAATCACCAAGCTTATTCTCATCAGAACCGGGAATAAATTAAGCTCTGAGGGGAATGGAAGGTGCTCTTCTCCCCAGGAAGAACCAGGGCTCCATGAGAGGGCACAGCACCTGCCTTGGGCATGTCAGGTGGCCAGCCAGCTGTGAAGCTCTTCCTAGCCTTTCTCAGTTGGAAGCAGCATAATAGGGCCATTGTTAACTCTGAGAAACCAAGACCCTCAACTTCAGAAAGAAGTTTATTTTCTTCTCACCAAAGACTAAGTGAGGGAAGTTCTGGAATACAGAGCTAACAGAATTAACAAAATTACATCATTCATATTTTTGTCAATTAAATAAAAACATCTAATACTCTAATGAAGAAGCATTGCCTAGTAAGTTGTTTCTCAAATTAATCATTGTACAGGAAGCTCTAAGTAATAAAGTATGGCCAGCATAGTGTGTTTATTTTGAAATTAATTGATCCCCTCTGTTATAATAATAAAAGCCACTCCTTACTGTTTCAATATGTTTTCAAGTTAATTCTAGTTACCAAACTTTACAAATTAGCGCATGACTAGATTCCCTTGGTGTTACTATCCAGGAAACAGAGGGAAATGGGAAGAGGCAGCCACTGACTGCAAGCGTGGCTTCATCGGGTCCTGGCGTCGCTCTTGCTTCTAATTGTGCCCCTGTCATTAAGCCTCTGTATTGTTAGCATATGCTGCACCACACTATCTGTGTTGGTTTTACAATTAACATTCATGTACCCTTCATTTCCTTCCAAAAGCAGTGGGGGAGATGGGGGTGGCTGACACAGGAGCAGCATCTTAACGCTTCCTGCGGGTACAGGAGGGTAGACACTACCCTGCTCCAGTCCCTCGGCCTTTGGAACAAAGAGGTTGATCAACATTGCTGTGCCAGCCTACAGGGTCGGTTAGGCAGACATGTGCTCGGTTCATAGAGAGCAACACAGCTACGACCTTCACGGCTTTCTGAATTTGTGTTTCTTCAAAAACAGCATTACCATAAATTTGGTAAGTTTAGCCCATCCACCAATGAGTTAGGTTTGACTTGGTAAGGTTCTCTTTTGAAATGCTTTCCTACGTGGGGGTCGTTTTTTAAATAAAGTTGTGGTTACAGAGGGAAAGAAACAACCTTAAAAGACTGATACATAAATAAGCATAGCTTAAATTCAGATTCGAAAGCATCCCACATTATTCAAGGTGAGTTACATCAAATAAATTCATGTGCTTAATTTCACCTTTGTAAAATTTGGCTTCAATTTTGACCACGGCCTTTACTGACTAAGATATTTCATGGAAGAGAAAAAAAATTTTATTATATGTAACATAAAGAGCAGTCCTGTGGCTGGAATGTGTGCTTGGGTGTTACTAACAATTAAGAACAACTGGGAATATACCTCAGGTGCTGCACTACTAGCCTAGCATTCACAAGGCTCTTGGGGTTTAATCGTTAGCACAATCAAAATATTCAGATCATGAAATCACAGCAACAGAGAGAAAAACAAACTTGTAAGCTAAGTATGTCATTCAAAGGTTTCCTCAGTATATCTTTAAAGCCTCAGATGGCATCTGGGGTACAACAGCACTCGGGTAATGAAAAAATAAATCTATCATCACAACTGTCCTGTGTCTTTAAAATGAGAACATAAACCAAAACAAAAAGCACTCCCCAAAGCTTCTCAGACTAAAGGATGTAAGCCGAGCTCCCTCCCCATGGTTGCAGCTTTTAAATAAAGCAGCACGTTATTAGGAGGCTCCTCTTAGGGAGGGAATATGACTCATAGCTACACACCTTCCATCCATATTCACCTGGGGTCACTCCCCAGCAGTACAAAAGATATTTTCATCAATGTACTTTAACAACAGGATGTAAGAAGTGATTATGAAGAATACACATATTCCACCCCACATAGGAAGATCGAAATGCAATTGTGAAAGGCTGTCTTTCTAAGCTATGCGTAAATAGTTCCCATAGACTTTAGTAATAAGACTTAGTGTACAAATGAAATAGCCTCATGAATTAGTAGATGTAAAATGTGTCTACGTATTAAAAGTCATCTTTCTCTCTCCTCTTCCCTCTCTCCCTTGTGTTGTACATTGTGTGAAGATGTGTCTCTGCTCTTCCTTGCCTGCCTAAGGCACCGTCTGATTGGTTAAACTAAGAAGCCTATGATCTATAGCAAATGGGAAAATAGTAAGGTGGGGCTTCTGGGCAGAGAAAGGAACTCTGGGAAAGAAAGAGGCACTAGAGATTTGCCACCGAGACTTGGAGGAAATCAGAAACTAAGCTAATTAACGTGGCAGATATAAAATAGTATAAACGGACTAAAGCAAGGTAAGAGCTAGTTGGAGACAAGCATAAGTGTAGTCTTAAAGTTTTCAAAACCTACTTTTAATAAGAGTTCTTAAATGTTTTAACCTCCCTGCAATCCCCCCCCCCCCCCACCCCAGAGTGTAAAAACAAAGTTAGTACAATATGGGAGATGTGGACCTGTTTAGGGATTGTTCTTTGGAGCAAATCCAATCTGCGCTGTCAAGAAATCAGCAGTTCAGCTCACAGGAATCAGCAGAGGCAGCTCAATCCACTTGCAAACACTCCACAAACACACTAGCAGTCAATCCTACCATCCTACCAGTTCTGCAGAGTCAGGATAGCAAACAGGAATCACCCACAGTGGCCCAGCCCAGCAAAAACAGCCAGGCCTCAGCCAAACCGGCAGGAGTCAGCAGGAGCTGCCAGGACCAGCAGGGACACCAGGAGACATTCTGTGCCTTTCCTCTCTTAAAGAAGTAAAGATCAGCAAAGACGGAGATGTGAGACTAAGAAGTGCTGCAAGCCTTCTATCATTGTCCAGTGAGTCGTATTTATACTCCCTCCCAACATCACATGTCCTCCCACAGATCTTGCCTCAACACATGAGTCTGTCTTAGCAAAACTCCACATGAGTGTGTATCAGCTGACATCACTCTGCCGACCGACCTGAATCTAGGGAAGCAGCAAGAGGCCCCAAAAGGCCACCAGAAGGGTTTTGGTGAGTTTCTCTCTATGGCATCACCGGAAGAGGAGCTCACCAACACAATGTAAGCTGAACCAATGCATGTATGTCTTTAGTGAAGAATAGAGAGGCAGAGCAAAGCAAAACAATGTTCAAGGTGCCAGTGAGGTCATATTTATATTCCTTCATCATGTGTTCTTTCCTGTGTTTGCTTAGCAAAACATCCTTTCACCTGTGTCCACTTCAGGGGAACACTCCTTCACGTGTCTGCCCCAGTAAAACTCCATCTGACACAACTGACTTTCCAAAGAAATCAAGAGCTTCCACTTCTCCTAAGCTAAGGACAAATGCAATGTAAATAAGTATAAGCCTCCACATCATTATCTGGGAGCTGGGGAAGGCAGAGAAAGGTCCACAGTTATGCCCTCCCCTCCTTCTTTGCAGAGACAGGGTCTCCCTGGGGAGTGCATGCCGGCTTGGACTACTGAGCTCCTGTATCTGCTTTCTGAGTACTGGGGTTGCAGGAATGTGCCTCCGTGCCCAGCTCTTCATTTCCCTAAGGATGCTGAGAGAAGGTAATTTATTGCTCGGTACTTTTAACAGTCCTCATCTGAACCTTCTACATCTCTCTGGTTGGTTCTTCCAACCCCACCCACTGGAAGAAGGATGGAGTCAAATCGGTAAATCCTAAGATTGACTTTGAAAGGCAATGAAATACTATTCTCTTATTATAAAATCATACTTTGAAAATATATCAGTTCTTTAGGATAAAAACAGTAACAGCATAATAATAAGTACTTAAATTGACTTCCTAGGCAGTAAGTACCACACTATACTGAATAGTGCATATCATCAATTATAATTGTATATTGTTCATATTATTTATAAAACAATATCTTAGGAAGACATGTACATATATATATATATATACGTATACACATATACATATGTATATATAGAATAATCTTTACACAATGTCTCTGAAGTAGACACTATCTTTGCCTCCATTTTAAATAAGAGAAAATTTAGTCATAAAAAGTTAAATACCTAGCAAACAGTCCATGACTAATTTGTAAAAGAGACAAGATTCACATTCAGACAGTCTGTGTCCTGACTCCATTTTATTGATAACTATACTGTACTTCAAGTCGGTAGTTTTCTAGCGAAAGCGCACGAGGCAGGTGCATTGCTTCCTGATGCAAAGGTCAGTACTTGAGGCATACTTCAAAAAGTCCTCTATTAATGTTCCTTAAGAGATCCACCTAAAATGTTTTTAGGAATGAGACTACACGAATACAAAGAAAAGAAACAATAAAAGAAATCTTTACGGAGACATTCCTGATTGGAAGCCAGCATTTAAAACCTACACCAGTTGCATATTAATACAAAGACACACCTTTACAATAAATATGCGCAGTCACCGAGGAAATGGAACAGCACTGGCCATGATGCCCACTGCAGCCAGCATTAGAGAAACCGCCCACAGAGCTGCTCAGGAAACCCTGCCCCTTAGCACTCACACAGAGCTGCCTCTCCTTCTTCTAACCTCTCCTAAGATAAGTGCTACAGATTTGTCTTAAACACTGGATGCTTCAAGTCATATGGAGGTTAACTGTCAGCTAATAATATGAAGAGACATCTATACTAATTATTACATGAATCCACGGGGGTTTTATATTATATGAGGTGTATCAGAAGAAGAGCAAAGTGGCAGAAATATTCCATTTCAGTTCCAAACATGTGCACTGCTCGGGCTTTGACCTTGCCTTCTATTTAATTCTTCCAAGCGCCAACTTCTTCCTGTGTAAAATAAGGAGGCAGACAGCATAAACCCTACTGTTCCTCAACGTTTAAAAAGTCTACACCTGAGCAAATGAGTCTGAATATTAAAGAGCCGACATGATTACAGGTATTTGGGCCCTGCAGTGACTAAAATGGCGTACTACAATAAATAATGCTACTGAAAAGCATTCCACTTTGACTCAAAAGCCTGCGCTTTATTAGGAATGCGACCCAGCTACTAAGCAAATACCTGTACACCGAAAATATTTTTACAGCAAGCATAAACAGTTTGACAGTAATTTGTATCATTCTCACGGGAAAATAACTTCTCCAATCTCATCTTTCTAGTCTGTGTAGCAGTGCCAATTTATAGGCATATAAAATTTGAAATCTCTTCTGTGCATCAATTATAACTTACACAGCTCCCTGAGCAGCATTTAAAAAGCAAAGAAGTGCAAACAATATTCTGCTTGCTGACATAGTAAAAAATTTAGCTAACATTGCGTTAGAACTTCACAATTTAACTGCAATCAAATATCCTCTTTTTGAGAAAAGAGAACAACTATGGTACTAGGTTAGGAGCGATTTAAATTCCACCTCTGACTAACCTGTACCTCCAGTTGTCTGGCTTCTCACCTAAGCCAAAAGCAAGGAGGTGAGAAACAGCTGGCAATCATTCCCTCCTAGATTACCGGGTAAGAAGATGCGAAACGCCTATACTTTATTTATCTATTTGTTACAAATACATTTCAATTCACAGATCTACAAACAATAAGAAAAACAGGATCTAACATAGGATGCATAAGTGGTCTTGACTCCTTAGGTTATTTCCTGCCTGGAGTACTCAGAAAGGAGAGAGAAATCTGTGTAAAATAAACTGCAAGTCCGTGAAATTTCCTAACAAATCAATACAGGAAATCACAAAACAAATAGTGCATGCTAATTTGCATTTAACTTAGGAAAGAAACTTTCTAGACGGGTTATTTAGAATCTATGTGTAACTCCAGTACTCGCTGAGGGAACAGAAGCCATAGAACGTAATGAAACCATACAGACCATCCACGCAGCCGGTTGGAAATGACCATGGTAGCTTTTTAAGGCTATGCTAAGACATTCTGGTTGATATTTGCATATAGCAGTCATCATTGTAACTTCAGTCTGGTCCAAGTTTATACATGTAAGGAGAAGACCCTTTCTAAACTAAGTGGACAGTGACTTAAGACCCTATGGTATCATTCAAAAAACGCCTAAAGCCAGGAACTAGAAATTAGGTTTCCTTTATCCAAACATGATCTTTTGTTTCCCTGAGACATGGGGCCAACTGAAATGCCACCTGTATTCTCTTGCAGTCCAAAAGGTCCAAAGAGTCAACATAAATTCTGAAAGCCCACAAGTATAAAAATCCTATTTCTCAACTCCCTAATTTTAGATGGCTCTGATGGAATGGGGCTTGGAGAATTCCCCTACAGCAATCACAGCAGTGCCTAGAGAGGCAGAGGCAGCAGCTTCTGGGCAGCTGTAGACCAGAGATAGTATGAGGGCGCCGTGCTGATGGAGCATGGCTTGACCACAGTACACAGCAAAATTTAGCTTCCAATTCCATCAGTTCAGAAATCAGGTTGAGGGGGGCACTTTGGGCCCTTAGGCTAGAACTTGGCGTGGGAGATAGCAGCCCAAGGGCGGTTTTTCTTAGGGACTATTTGGGGGTTCTGTAGGGGGACTCAAGGTAAGATTTGTTCACATCTCTCTTCACATGCCAGACTTGGTCTCCTGTGTTAGATCACTAAGGATTCTTTAAACGTAGCTAATAAAGAAATAAATCTGAAACCTTCACCCAATTTAAATCGAACTATATTTACTTCAGATTAACAGTGATTTTTTAATAACTTTCTAGGTGGCTAGACCACTACAAGAAACTGCTAGCTTGTATTTTTACCAACAGTCATGGGTAATTTTATGTGTGTGTATGTGCATCACTGATTCTTATATATAGCAGTGGGCTAGCTGCAGGCCTATTTCCTAAGTCAGAGGAAGAGTGTTGAGAGCTTTACAGTCAAGGCACGGTATTTTACATTACCAGGGCTAGTATGGTCTTTGGCTTACTCAAAGGTTCATTAGCAAATAATAAGAATGATGAAGAAGGAGGAGGAGGAGGAGGAGAAGAGCAGGAGGATGAAAAGGAAGAAGACGGTGATGACACCATCACTACGACCTCATTATTCTCTTTAATGTTCACAGATGACATGTTACAAACATGGAGGGAGTCCAGTGCAGTTCTGGACTTACTCAGCTTGCTATCACGTGTTTTGTTTACTTACTAACTTGCTTACACTAATAGATTAATAAAAGCAAATTCAAAGTGTTACCTCTTGGGCTGCATTCTCCTGAGGTTCAAGCCAAGGGCTACAGGCAGGCCACGAATGAGTTCTGATAGCCAACATCTTCAATGCTGACTACATTGTTACTGAGTTGCTGCGAGCATCCTGTGCAAAGCTATACAAGGGTCCAGAATGGCCTCCTGTTCTGCCTTACTCAGGTGAGTGAAAGGTGAGGCAGGACATACTAGAAATGGGCTGTAGAGGCGCCTAAGATCTTAAGCATTGCTGTCCCAAGACAGAGAGGCTCCCAAAGTCCTGAAGAAGATAAACAAGGAAGACTTAGGACTGTTGGGAATAAATGGGGAAATTCTATAAAAAGTATTATAGAGTATCTGACACTTTAAAAATTCTGTTTAAAAAAATGCAGGAAATGTGTGCATTAGAAAATGTAGTTTTTAATGTTTTAAGTTATTTATTTTAATAAAACCAAATGAATAAAAAAGAAACAAATTAAAGATGATTTTTGAAAATGCAATGTATAAATCCTTCTACACAGTGAGAAATGTTTGTGTAAATAGCCCTCCTGGGACTTTCAAAAGGATCACCAGTTTTCATCAAACAATAATTATTTTCTCTGCTTTAACAATTATTAAGACCTTCTCTTTATTGTATGATTATGCCTAAGCCATAATTATCTAGCTATGATGCTGTTTTCACTGTGTTTCTAGCTGAACAGGAAGCCATGGTTTATGCTCTTCATTGCAGACACTTTACTACTGCAATCATGAGTCTGCTTCACAGCTAACACACACACGCACACACACACACACACACACACATACGTGCAAGCAAGAAAGGAGGCAGTAAAATAGATTAAAAGTGAAAGGGTTAATATGTCAACAATAATTTGTCACCTTGTTATAACTTGCCCCTTGGCACAACAACCACCCTCCTCCCCACCTCGCCCCTCAAAAAATCCCTTACCACAACCCTTTGGGGGGCTCGCCATGAATGCAGGTTAAAAACTAAAAATCAACACGGGTCTGTCTACAGAGCTCAGCTAAACATCATGTAACAATCTATACGACAATTCCATTTCAGGCAGGTTTTAATGTTTAATGAGAGATAGATTGCTCAACACTGGCTAAGGAAACCAACTGTAAAACACAAGGGACTATAGCTACCAATGCATATTTTCATGTGCCAACAGTAGGAACAGGAGCCTTCTGATACTCTACATAACTTCACTGGGAGCACCTGGGTATTAAAGTATCGGCAATATAAGAACACAAAATCAAATTCAATTATTACTTTTATGTTCATAGTGTATAGGAATTCTTTCCCTATCTAACTAAATGGAATTTTTTAGTTGACATGATTTTTAAGGTACAATTGAAGCTTAGGAAAACTGCATTCTCAGAGAACTGCATAAAAACGGCTAACATTTAAAACAAACAAACAAACAAACAAAACCTCACTCAACAATCTTGATGACTGTTAGTAGAAATTTTTAGCTTAAGTCTATTCTTTCAACTCTAAGCAATCAATCTACTTTTATGCACCCTGGCAGAGCACACAAGCTAGGAAAGAGAGAACCTAAAGAAAGGCTCTGTTAGCACCGTTTTCTCATGAACTAGGATTTCACCAATTTGTTCTGGGGTTGCATAGGCTGTCAAGTACTCAGAAATCAATGTCGTGTATTCACTGCTGTCAGTCACAGGGTGACAGTGGTGTAAATTAAGGGAAGGCATCTTCAAGCAGAGTTCCATACACTTATTTCTAAGGAATCCATTTTGCAGACTGATTTATGCTCTTAAAATAGACATCCTACCAGTGTCTGTCGAGACTCTCACAGGTATGGAATTGTCTAATTGAGTATCATTTTCTTTTATAATCAAAGTATGTTCCCATTTAGCTTCAATCACTTGTAGCTTTAATTTTAATATTTTCTATACAGCAAAAATGAGTCAAAAGACTTCAGGAATAGTCCCGAATAACATTATTTATTTAAATCTGTCTCTACTGAGATGAAAATTACTGAGTAAAAATATGTCATAACCCCTGAGAATACAGCAAACAGCACCCCTGAAGTAGTAATTCATTACCATGATAGATTGCTAAGGCTTTCCTAAGCCCAGAATGCAACAAAGGTTTTCCAAACAAGTGAAATAGTGACTGACTAGAAAATTATACTCTTTTAAATACAAAATAACCTTGTTACAGTTTTTGTATAAGGTTTTTTAAGAACGTGTTGCCCCTCTCTTTATCCATATTTCCCCGATAACCTAAGAAAGTGATCAAAAGCACAGTCAATACAAATTCTGTTAAGGTCACATAAAAAGCCCACTCTCGTGGTGGCTTCCTAAAATAACAGTACTACAGGAGAGACTTCTGCTTAGAAGGAAGTATAATTATACCTAAACTGTTGATTTCTCATGTTTGCTTTAAGGCTTTGTCCTTTATTTTATATAAACACATGATAAATGGAGCTTGCTTTTGACTTATGGTTTTATTATGGCTAAGAAAAAAAATACTGAAAAGGATTTGGGGTAAGTCAAAACTGGGATTTTTATTTTAGAAATGTATGAAAAAATTAAAAAGCTATCATAGGCACACATAAAATGCATTCTAACCTCAGAATTACAAGCATTAAAATGATCAAAACAAACAACAACAAAATCCCATGTCTTCCTACTTTAGGAGTTTACTAAGAGCAGAATTTAAAAAAAAACAAAATCCTTAATATTTGCATGAGATCCTACAATTTGTGGAGATTTCTTAAAACTACAATCGAATGACTATCAAGCCTCTGGTGACATGCCAAGAGCTAAGTGCATACAGATTCAATTTAAATGGAAAAAAAAAAAAAAAAAACCTGTGAAAGATTTAAACCAAGTAATAATATGTCAGTGAGTGAATGCATACACTCACACACAGATGAACACAAACCCATATAGGCAAGTATGAACACTCATACTGTACACGTACACACACACACACACACACACACACACACACACACACACACACACACACACGAGGGATGGTGTCGAGTTCACTCATAGACATTTTCTGTTTGTCAAGCCAGTAAAGAACATCCCTCCATGGCCTCTGCATCAGCTCCTGCTTCCTGACCTGCTCCAGTTCCAGTCCTGACTTCCTTTAGTGATTAACAGCAATGTGGAAATGTAAGCTGAATAAACCCTTTCCTCCCCAACTTGCTTCTTGGTCATGATGTTTGTGCAGGAATAGAAACCCTAACTAAGACAGTCATGTAAGAGGTAAATCAACTGTGGTGGGAGATCTATTCCAAAGTGTAGCTGCCAATATGTCAGCCCATAAGAACCACCAGTGTGCAGCCCCTCAGGCTTGTCCTTATTGGGGTGTGACTCCAGTGGTGTACCTGCCTATGAGCTGACTGGAGGACTCTGGAGTGTGCAGCTTGGCAGTGACTTGCCCGTGTTTCTTTAAACGATCTTCCACTCACCAAGCAAGCCTTGGACAGGAACCCTGACTTTGGTCCGTCAGCACCTTCCCCATCTGGTGTAAATACAAGTTGATGGGAATAGGCAGGGAGAAATGCTAACATTCATCTAATACCCAAGAAGCTATTTTTGATATTCAATAATACCATCTTATCTTTTAAACTACGGGTAATAAAAGCTAAAAGCCAGAGTGATCACAAGTCTACTACTTATAGTCTTGTGAACTGACTGCAACCTGAATTTTCTACAGACCAAATACAAGGTTAATCAAGGAAAGTCTTGAAATGTCTTTTCATTTTTAAGGGAAGATCTTTTTTTTTTTTTTTTCAGTGTAATCTATCCCCAAAACACTCAGCTTTATTCTATGGATACTGGTTATGTGTGTGTGCCGTATCGCAGCTGAGGGCAACCTAGGGCTGGAGTTTTTACAGTGATGGGTGCTGAGGATCAACTGGTGCTTTCTTTTGCAAAGTTGGAAGAGCCTCCTCCTTGCTCTTTGCCTCCACGTGGGAACCTGCTACTTATCTCTTCAGACACAGGACCCACAAGCCGTGTGCTTTACAAACGGGCGCGATCACCTGCCGGTACCCACGCCTGAGAGGAGGGTGGCATGGCACCAGAGAGAAAGCTGCCATACACGATAAGTGCACACTGATGAGATTACCTAATTATTGCAGAGCTTATCACTGCCCAGCAAGGATCTGCTCCAGAAAATGCACTGCTCTTACAAAGCCTGCACCGCACACCAAAGTCCTGATGTACATTTAGAAGACAAAGTTTCCAGGCAGACATTTCAGTAACGTGCTTTGTCCTCACAATAAACGCTTCAGTATGTCCACATATACTTTTATTTCGGACATAGGGAATTCAAATACAGTGGTAAAGTAGAAAACCACATTTAACTCTGGTCCAGAGAGAATTGGAGGAGATAAGTTGAAATTACCCGTGTCTAAACTCCTGATGATCCAGATCAGAACCCATACATTATTAGAACTAATTATGGTGGTGTCCTTCCTTGTTCAGCTCACATTTGGGACATCAAGCTGGTGAGACTTTCTGAATGTGGCTTCTGCTGTTACTAGGAGATTACTATGCAGTCTATGACATCACCAAGCAGTCTCACAGCAAACCCCTGATCCTCTGGCTCCTACTCTTTCTACTCTCCTCTTCTGTAAGAGGTGATTGCAGAAAGCAGTGAATGAGAAAGATGGTCTGCCCAGAGAAGAGCGCACCAACTGGGTGTCCGGTTTCAAATAATCAGCCCTGAAAACAGACAGTGAAGGAACACTGTACAGACCAAACAGCTAACATTTAGGAATGTATGTGTGGGCAATAAAAAAACTGGTGAAAGCAGAGACCCCTGTGGAGTGAAGTACTTGGGAGGGTTTGCGGGGGAGGAAAGAAAAGATAGAAATGTAATTGTACTATAATCAGAAAAATAAACTATTTGTGGGTTTGGGGAGATGGCTTGGTGAATAACATGCTTGTTGTGCAGAATGAACACCTGCACTGGGATCCCCACAACCCACATTAAAAAACTGATCATGGCCACACATACACACATACACACATACACAATAACCTCAAAAGTGTGGCTGTGTGCGCTCACTGTAAGTTCAGTGATGAGGCCAGCTCGTCTTAATTACAATTCCTACTGACGTGATGAAGCACCGTGACCAAAGCAACTCCAAAAGGAAAGGATTTATTTGGCTTACATATCCCCAGTCACAGTCCATTGATAGAAGCCAAGGCAAAACTCAAACTGGGCAGGAACCTGGAGGCAGGAGCTGATGCAGAGGCCATGGGGAATGCTGCTTACTGGGTTGCTTCCCCTGGCTTGCTCAGCCTGCTTTCTTATAGAATCCAGGGATGGTACCACCCACAATTGGCTCAGCACTGCCACATCAATCACTAATTAAGAAAATGCCCTGTAATCATGCCTACAGCCTGAACTTATGAAGGTATTTACTCAATTAAAGTTCTCTTCCCTCAGATGACTCTAGCTTGTGTCAAGTTGACATAAAACTATCGACTATAGCACCCAAAGTCCTCCTCTGTACTTTATAGTGATACACAGAGATGTGTTGTCCTACCCCCACACAGGCACATGGGTGTGCACACCTACCCACATACAGCACAAAATCTGACTGCTTGATTTTTTGTTTTTGTTTTTGTTTTTTAATTTTAAGGTAATCGTATTTTTTTCCTAGAATATTTCTGCTGCTTTTATGCAATTCCTCAAAACAGCTTCCTGAATGTTGACATTTATAAGTGCAACTCAAAAGGACAGGTCTGGTGGCACAATGAGATGCCACTCAGTAATTTTTCTGAAGTTTGCTAAATGAGGGAGGGCATCAAGCAGACAAGGGTTTAGGGAGGTCAGATGGGAAGGATGTGTCTCCCCCAAAAACTGTGCAACTGGCCGTCTTGCCAAGGTCTGGCTCGTCCCTTGCTGACTTTAATGTGAGTACAGGTACATACTGCCTGCAGAACCTAAAGACCTGTTTTACATATAGATGGGTGTGGCTTATTCCATGAGAAATTTAGAGAACATGCTCAAAAATTGAGATTAAACCCAAAATATTAAAATCTGCATATATGAAACTTTTAAAAATCAATGTGACACAAAGAAAATGTACTTAGCAATATTCCACTTAGAAAATGCTATCCATGGTTATACAACCAGATATACAAACATGAAGAAAATGCAAAAATGGCATGACTTCTCAGTCTCAATATAAGGCAAAAAGCACCAACTGCCAGGGGAAACTAACTGCCACATCCCGTTAGGGGATCAAACTATAATTGGGTAATAAAAAAAAAAAAAAGAGCTAAAAGAGGGGCCTTGGGTGACTGGGACTTCAGTACAAAAGTTTATTTTATCATCACATGCCCCAAGTGTCCTGTCTTCTACTCAGGTAAAGTGACTGGTGCAGTGTGAGGAATGCTAAGCTCCTCCTATTTCTACCTCACTGTTAAGAACTTGTGGGCAGCTCCATGCTGAAGAAATAAGACACTCACCTGACTGTAGCTACTGACTGCTAAAGTTGTTTAACAGCCACAGTGTGCTCTGGTTAAAACCTAACCGTACGCTCTTACTCTCTGGCCTCTCTTGCCTCCTCTTGCCCTGCCCCCTCCCCATTCTCTTCCCCTTATTTTTCTTTATGTTCATAATAAGCCACTTTAGATCTACTTTAGATTATTTGGTAATAATTGGCATCAGACAAGAGGATACAATCAAAAGAAAATTGATGACTAGAACTCATTGCTGTGCCCGATGGAACTCGAGAGTGTTCAGAAAGAACAAAGACAAACTGCTGTGATACCTGTGATGTGTGCATGGTATAAAAATGGCCGAAGTAATGGACACAATGAGAACATCAAGTTGACCATCCCAAAGGGAAAACTGGTCAATGTGAGGTTCCATGAAGCGGGCCACACGAAGAAACCGAGGGAAGAACTGCCTCAGATGTGTTGCCTTCTGAAGACGGAGCATGTGTCTCCCTTCCAACTGAGAAATCTTTCATACTTAAGTGAAGTGATACCATGAAAACAAGGGTGTTTACAGGCACAAACAGGTGCGGCCAGCCTTACAAGCACATTGTATATCGGCATATGTGGACGGCAGGAGAGAGAGCCGGGGGCCTAGGTAGTGATGGTATACAATATTGAAGTGCCTAAGAATGTTCCAAATAGTAAACAAGTTATGTCCATTTAGAGACACAACACTTGCCAAGTGTAGAGTTGCTCCACTATTCTGTCATCCACGAATGTGAATTTATGGAATTTGATAGCTGTCTTATACAATCCTGGTTCATTCTCATGGGTAGCTGCCGAGCTCTGCTGGAGGAGATGAACAGAGCCATGGCCGGGTGCCATGGCAGTTTTATGCCTTCCAAGTGCAAAAGCACTCAGTGGCTCTACCTTCTGCCCTCAGCTCCCTCTGCCACTTCCCACAGGGCTTCCAAATTCTAGCTCCTGACACAGGCAACACAAGTCCTTCTCTGCCTCAGGCTTTTAACTCACAACTTGATTAGCTTCAAAGAACAATTAAGGGGCATCAGGCCAGTGCTCTCGCAGCTTCCTGTTCTCCACAGAAGCTGGATGCATAATCAGCCCATCGCCATCATGGAGCATGAGAACATCTCTTCTCCTCCAGGCTAATGCTTCCTGACAGGCCCTTACTCCTAAGCATACCCCCAGTTCCATCGCTCCCCAAATCTCCTCTTCTCCTTACACACTGAACTGTCAGTTTCACATCTCCATTGCCTCGGCCTCTGAACACCTTCAAGTCTCTCACACTCTAAAGAGTGAAGCAAAACAAAGCTAGGACTGTCGCCTATGCTAAGTGGCATAACGCCAAGGTTTAAGTGCCTCCCTGGCTCCCAAGAGTCATGGCTCTCTGATGCTTCTGGAACCGTCTTAAAATGGTCTCTTCCTTCGGTTTCACTTAACATGCCTCTCCCTGAAGCTCTGAAAACTCATTTTCTTCATTATGTCCACTTCCTGTACCCAGTCCTTATCAACGGTGCTTCTTAGGGGTGTATCCAGACACTCAGGCATCAGTCCTGAGAACACATCCAATCAAGGTACTAACAGTCTAACAGATGGATGAGTGGGTGGATGGATGGATGCTTAAATATATGTACACATGCATACATACTTTGTCTTAAAGTCTGGCTCAAATTTAT
This sequence comes from Mus musculus, assembly GCF_000001635.26. NCBI lineage: Eukaryota > Metazoa > Chordata > Mammalia > Rodentia > Muridae > Mus > Mus musculus. The sequence continues at coordinate 63,316,615 of NC_000083.6, forward strand.
CACTCAATTTCTATATCTACAGTTAAGTAGCAAGCAGATGCAAATTTAACGGTATACCTGTCCCCAGATCAAGATGGCTTCCCTCCTCATTCAGTGTGACAACTGCTTGGCTACACACATGAGAAACTACAGCTGTGTTTTCTGACTCCTATAGCAAATCACTAATTGTATCTTCTGCCCACCTGGTCAACTCCTTACTTCCAGGGTTCTCTATTTCTGACATAAATTTCAACGTTATCATCTCCTGCCTGGACAGTGTCCCCATATCCCTAAGCCCATATCCCTAAGCCCAACCCACTTCTCCCAGCTGCCTCTCCCTTGCTGGCTCTCCTCTGTTCAGCACTGTGTGCAGACCTACTGCTCTCCACCTCTGCTGTGTCTTCCCTTACCCTGTGTGCTCTTTAATAGTAAGTTCTGTTCTTCCATAGAGTGGACTCCCTCCCAGTCCATCTTCCAGAACACACCCTCTGTGGCACAGCAGGACAAACTTCAGGTCCCAGTCACAGTGTCTTCCCTGCTGAGTAAAAGTGCCTTGGGTTCCTCTGCCTGCTTGTTCCACCACACACAGACCTAGGAGCTTGGCAGGTTCCTTTAACATTTGCCAGAATGGTTAGACCTTGTAGACTTCCTGAAATTCTCCAAACATGACAAAAAAAGACTATGTGTGCTTTATGACGCCAGAATCTAAACCATATTCATGCCTCTGTAGGAGACAACCAATGTTTCTACTTAATAAAATTCAAATAAAGCACACAGAAATCTTTCTATCCAGTAACTGTCCCACACATCAACATGACTTCTACTTCTAAAACCAGACCCAGTCAAGTTTGCTCAACAAGTAATTTGAAGTTACGGAGGCTCCTCAGAGTATTTCTAAACATTTCTGGACCATGGTGTCAGCTGCCCAAACTCCTGTCTCTAGTCACTTTCTACTATCTGCCCTCAAACTACAGACTGCAAAGCCAACAGAGTCTACACTGTGGAGAGCCTCCAGGCATGCACACTCAGTCTGCATTCACTCTGCCCCCAGGGGAAACAGCCCTCAGCCCTAAAGCTACTGCTCAGACATCACTCCTCTCTGAAGCGGGTCTGACCTCCCCACTCCCATCGGAGGCTGTGCTGACTAACCTGCCTTCTGGCTTATTCCAACGGCTCTTCGGAGTTGCAAAGCCTTGTGAGTTTTGATTATGTGCCAAGAATGTGCTTCTTTCTGCTCCTAGGACCTCGGCTCCTCAGAACGGGGGCTGATATATTTATCGTTCAAACTCTGGCACTTACATGTTCACATGCTAGTAGGATGAGCAAGGGGATAATCATACAAACACAAAAATACAAACACAGTCTTGTTCCAACTGGCACCAACTTACCTGCACTTAAAATAGCCTTTCTCCGGCGTTCTTGCAGGTCTTGCTGCCACTTTAGGAACTAAAAATAAAGCTGCATTCAAAATGCAATTATTTTGAATTCGTTGTTTTGCTTTTCCTACAATCTTGTTGTTGTTGTTGTTGTTGTTGCACACAGTAACTTTTCAAAGGCTGTCTAGGGAAATTTTCCCACTTCCAACAAAGAAGCTTCTTAAAAGCTGGCTAACGACTTAAATCTTAGCTATGTGGCCTCAGTGATAAGGCACAGGGCAGATCGCTGCACCCAAGTCTGCAGGTGCTCCCTGCCTTCATCCTCTTAAGCAGCTCCACTTGGATCACAAGCACTCTTTCTTTGGTACAAAGATGCTATGTGTTTCTCAGTAAAGATCAGTCTGACTTTATTCCTCCTCAAGTTTTTGTAAGTAGCAGTAATAAGTAATACTAATAATCACAGCATTTAAAAATAATTGGAAACAAGGAACATCACAGGGGAAAATGCTGACTAGGGAGTAGAGAGGATTTCTTTGAAACTGTGAGACCCCTAGTAAAACGAATTCTAGTGCTCAATGAACAAATATGACACTGGAGATATGCACAGACTCATTCCGATTCTAAACACACTCTCCTGTGACTGTGTCATCATGACAGCATTCACATACACATACAAAGAACGCACAGTTGATACATTGGTTCACTGGCACGGGTGCTTTATTGAGAATAAGACATGTAACCCAAATGCCTCCTCAAGGCCAGGCTCCTTAAAGTAATCACTCAGACGGAATGAATCAAACCTATCTTCTGATGGCACGCTCATCTCTTCTACATATTTTTACTACCTGCACCAAAATTCCCATCCTTGTCTTATCAAGATAAATACTTAAGTATATTTTGAAGCCCAGATAGCTCTAGCAGTCAAAGTCTGGGATCTCTCCTGGAAGTGAGTGAAGGCACTTCCTTCTGTGTGTGAACTTGCTTTCTATATGGGGCAGGAGGACAGGAGAGGAGGTGGGCAGAGGGGCAGGTGAGAAGGAGGGCAGGAGGGTAAGTGGGCAGGTGGGAAGGAGGGTAGGCAGGTAGGCTGGAAGGCACAACAATTTTCTGAGGCACAGTCTGATCCTGTCAATGGCTACTTTTGCAAGTTGTCTCCATATGAATTTTGGGCAGAAAAAAATATACAGCATAAAGTCTTAAAATTCTCAAAAGCTAGTACAGCTATTGAGTAGCTGGGGAGACAGTAACAAAAACCCCCAAATTAATGGAAATAACTTCAGATTAAAAAGCATAGAACACAGAATTACCTTATCTACCGCTTTTAGGAAACAAGCCTCCAACTTGTGTTTCTCAGAGAACAGCAGAACCACTGAGCTGTGGCACCTTAGGAAACCACTCCTTGTTCTGTATTTCTCTGGCATTTGTACCAAACAAAAATAAGAACCAAAAGCAAAATAAAAGGCTTTCCATTTCAGAACTTCTGAAATAGGAAAAAAAAAAAAACGGTTTCCTTCCACAGTACATAGCAAACCCTCCAAGAGTTACTGCACCTGCTCCCAGAGAGGGCAAGGCTGGCAGGATGCTTAATAAACTCCTTCTGTATAGACTGAAAATGACATAGGAAGTGGGCTTGAGCTCACAGACGGACACACACACACACACACACACACACACGCACACATACACACACGCATACACACACACACATACACACACATGCACACATACACACACACACACACACACATGCACGCACGCACACACACACACACACACACACACACACACACGGAAGCATTTTTCTAACATTAAAATATCCTCGTTAACTCATTTTGTCAATCAGAGGAAGCAATTTTCCACGGCTAAAAATATTTTAAATCTGATATAAGAATAAAATTATATTAAAATGCCATGATGCATGGGCTTGGTAACTGGCCAAGGGTAGATGCAGACTTCTGCAGATTTCTCTTTCAAAGATAATACCAAGAATTCCAACATTTCTAATTCATAGTCAATTGCTGTAGGCACAAAGCTGTTCCTAGTAATCCTGTCCTGACAACGTATTTTAAACTATTCCACAAACCCTGCTTAAACAGTATGTCTAATGGGCTCTACGTGCTTTTTCTTATCAGAAATTTCTTTAACACATATAATGTACTGAAATTCTCTAAGTAAATGAATTCAAAACCTGACTGACACTGACAAAAATATATATTAGTTGGTCTATTCCACCGTGAGAGCCCAGTAAAATAAAGCCTCACTCTGAATATTCACATCTAATAAAAATAAACACAATTAACAATTCAAGTAAATTAGACTTTCACACTGGTCACTGTTAATTTGCCTATATTTTAAAAAACAAATGTGGTAGAAAAGAGTAACACTTTAAATGCATTGTTTTAATCCACACTCACGAGCACCAAGAAATAATGGCACCAAAGAAAACAGCTGTTTCATTATCAGAGTTTCAAAGATACTTTTAATTAAATAGTAAAATAAGGCCCACTTTTCTGTAAACTGGCATATTCTAGTTAATCACACTTGTCAATGAGGGACTATAATTTGTGATTTTTAAAATGGATCTGAAGCTTGTGAGGGTTGTGTGCATAGTTCAGTAGCTAGAAGCTTCTGTAGGAAACATGAAGACGCCATTCAGTCCCTACAAAGAGGCTGCAGGGGAGGTGGTGGTGAGGGTGGGGCTGAGAAAGCTGTCCTTGTCAGACAAATGATACAAAACAGTTCAATACATGCAAGTAAGTATCACAAGGTAACAACAAACAGAGCTGCATTCTACAGAGACAAGAGTCCTGGAGCACTTGACACTCAGGACTGTTAGAGGAGACAGAAACTTCAAGTATATTAACCATTGTCAAGATGCCGCTGTTTGTTCTGCTCCCCAAAGCGGGCTTTACATTCCCACACGAACTAACAGCAACTCACAGAGCAGTCTTTCCTTTTGCATTGTCTTACTTTCATCGGCGAGCACATAAAAATCTTATAGTGTTTGCTATGGAAAACTCAAGGATACGAAGTAAGTTATATTTTAGGTTCCAATTCTACAAATATGAAGTTTATCATGTGGGCAATAATAACATTTGAAAAACAAAAACAAAAACAAAAAACAAAACAAAACAAAAATTACTTAAGAGGTCAGGCAGCTTTACAAAGCTACTTGAAATGGGAATCGTAGGCCCCTCCATTATTAGTATGCAAAGGGACTCCTTGGCTCAGGGAGGAATGGAGTTAAAGCCTTCCTTCGTTGCCTACTATAAACACGCAACTCAATTTAGAAGCAACCACCATCAACCCTAGGGAAAAAGGGCACAGATGTGGCAGTCACATTTTCAGACTTAGGGTCACAGCCTGTACCCCAAAGAGCTCCGTTTGGCCTCCATCCTCAACGAACCACTTGGACTGCCAGAGAAAAGCAGAAGGTGGAGCTTGCCTCGGCTGTGGCAGAGGGAAGAGGGAGGAGCAGATGGAGGACTCGAGCCCAGGGTCAGGGCTCTAACAGGAAGGAGAGGAGGTTTTAGAGCAATGCATAACTGAGCAGCCAGGGCACAGCCTGCAGCCCTCCTAGGAACTGCTCAGTTTCCCTACACAGCAGACTGACAGGCGGTGAGCCTTTCTTCAGGAGACAAGCTCCATCTCTGCTTGCCCCAGGGCTTTCTTCTCCCAGTAGAGGTTTCCTAGGGAGATATCAGTTTCTTGGGATCTGCTGCTTCAGTAGTGTAAAGGGCGCACACTGTTCCTTTAGAATATGTACACTCTTCCCAGGCAGGCTGCTCAAGGGAACTGAGAGACAGTGCGTGCTGAGTGAGCACCAGAGTTCAGCCACATCTTAAAGTCTCCATTAAGCTGTCACCTCTTTGGTGCACAGAGTGGTGGGGGACTTGGAAATCCTCAGATGGAGGTTAACTTAATCCCAGGCCCCTAGGATGACTCTGGCTACCCTGACTATTCTGTTCCCACCAGCACATGCCACTATCATCCTCAGGCAAGTGTCCCTCGCCTCCTATGGTTCCTGCAGCTCTATGCCTACTCTAGCGCTGGTGCTCCAGGCAATCTAATCCACTCTCTCAGGAACAATGACAGAAAAGCAGGAGGGAAAGTGCCTTCGAAGTTCAAGAACTCGGGCTTTTGCATTGCAATAACCTGGCATTTAAGCTTCAGGAAAGGTAAAGACTGAAATTTAAATATGCCCATTCATCACCCAAGGAGCCCCAAGACTCTTGGGGAATCGACCATTCCGTTTATGTCCAACTACCTACCTTTCCCCACCAGAAGAATAAAGAAAAGGACAAGCTGCATCCGGCTGTGGTCCACTAGAGAATAGACCCAAAAATGTGCTGGATGAGAAAGAAAAATAACTATCGATGGATGGAGGGGGCAGTGAAGCTACAAGAAATTACACATACAACTTCTGTCAAATGTGTGGACACTAACAGTGCAGGCAATCACTTCGATGGGGGAATAGTGTTTAGTGTGGCAAACCCCACGCTGACTACTGTAGTTATTAAATATGCTGGTTGACATAAGGAAAGTAGCCAATGAAAGGACACAGGTGAACTGGCAAGAGTGTCTAACCAAGGACTATGATCCAACGGTTAATGTCATAATAGTGAAATCAATTGGAAAATGCATGATAACTTTATAAATGTAAATTTGGTATGTTGAAAGCCTGGTGTATTAGAAGTCACCTAAATGCAAGTGGGGATGAACTATTTAGCTAAAATTAAAGTATGAGAGGGGAGGGAGGGCTCGAGGGAGGGAGGGAAAAGGGGAGAAAAGCAAGTAAGTGACCAATCTGGGGCTAGCAGTGCAGCATTTGCCTAACACACACAAGGCACCCGCTTTCACAGGTAGCAAAGAGACACACACGCATACCCACATATGCATGCACACATGCGCACACACACCCACATCCACCCACCCATGCATGCACACACACATAGACAAACCAAAGGCTGACATACACTCTTCTAGTGTTTATCAAAGGAGTTAGGCTCCTCTGACCAGCCTTCCCTCCACAGGCCTGCACAGCCAGCCCTACCTAGGCCCCTTGTCCCTCGAGATCTCATCAGTGCTGACATCATCCTCAGCTCCTGCCCCGGATGTGTGTGTGCAAGGTTTGCTGTCGGTGCACATCCTGTGGACTACTGCAGGAATGTTCACAACATAGTATGTGCTCACGGCTTTCTCCCTCTGGCCTGGGCCCCTGGTCCTTGGTATAAGTGGCACACTCACGGGCCCTTCCACTCTCTTCCCCACTGCCATGGTAGCCTTCCCATCACTGACGAGTACCAGAATGGGCATGTCTTTAGTGAAGGTTTAAAAGGCATTAACTATGCAATGATAAACCTTCCTCAGCTGCAGGAACTGGATTCTAGAAATGAGAGACTACAGCACAGACTCAGTGAAAACAACTAACACAACACAGCAACAGGCAAGAAACTGTTCGCATTCCCTGCCGACACAGAACTACACAAACTACTCATAAATACAGCAAAATAAAGACAGCAGCGCTGACAGACATACAAATTAATGCTAAAATGTTCACTGCATGTGCTCCCAGCACCTTCCCTGACAGAAAAATCTTTTTTTCAATAAATGTCAAATGTAATAGCAATGATATATCTAGGAATGATCACTGCAATATGTCCTAGTTCTTCATTAAAAAAGAACTGTACGTTCTTACTGTAACATAGAAAATATCTAAATAAATAAAAATGCTTTAAGCCAACTCAGAAAATAAAAATTTAAATGTGAATGGAATTTCCTTTTCTACCTTAGTGATTTGAACAGTTTACACCAAGCCAGTCAGAAATGACAAACTTTAGCAGTGGAGCAAATGAGGCTGAGGCCCTTTTTATTGGACTTCCTGTCTTGCCCCCACCTTCACTCTGGTCCCCTCCCATGGAACCCAAACCGCTGGTGGCCCAAGATGCCTGGTTAAAGTAATATCTTTAACTCTTAATAAGCCTTAGAATATATTTTACCAAGTAAAGCAAGCCTTTGAGCAGTAGACAAGCATGACCCCTCTGTCTAAGCAAAGCTAAACTGTATTACAGAAAATTACACCTACAGATGATGGGCAAATCATGTGATAAAGCATGCCGGAATGTCAAGTCTGAACAGTCACATCCCAAGGATACACACTAGTGTCTTGGGAGGTCTCAAAGGTCACACAACATATGATCAATTTCACCTCTACAATAGCCTGTGTAATTCCTAAAACTGCCACGAGGTGGCAGGTGTGGTGCAGGTTCTGGATAAGACTGGCCTAGGAAGCAGGTGAAAGTGAGCACACTGCTGTTGACACAACCTTAGTGCTAAGCCTGCTCTGTCCTTCCTGTGACTTCTCATAACTGAAGCAAAACAAGAGCTTCCTGCTTTGGTGATGATGAATCCAGAACTCAACTATTATAACTAAGGATTCTAATTCTCTCTTCTTCCCATAGTGTCACATGCATTGACTATGACTTAGAGGCACCTATATCTCGTTTAACAGAGGCCCTGATAATGGGACCTATAACTTCTTTACCTTTTTCTATCACTTAAAGAAAATATCCCATTACAAGGGCTTTATATACAAAGTAAGCAGTAATTTCTTGATCACTCTGTTAATACCTTCTGACAAGTTCTGTATTGGAATAAATAAGAGATATACTGAACAACTCAAGTTCAGCCAAGCTGTACCTTGAGATAAGCCAATAAATAATTTATATTTGTATATTTTCATAGAGGATAAAGATAATTTTACTAAACAAATGCAATAGCAGCTGAGTAACTGCTTAAGCATTATTGCTACATATAAACATTTAATGGAGTATACCATCTTAGGGACTTCCATGGTGACAATTTCCTGTTGACATGTGGTTTCTTATGATTCTGATGTCTCACCACTTCAGTTGATCTAACTAAGCATCCACAGACTACATGGTGAAGAGCACTGCACATGAGCTAAACATAAAGAGCCGAGCCTTTACTACCACTGGTGAGACTTAGTCCATGGTGTTGACTTCCTCTAAAGCCTGTGACCAGCTCACACCAATGCCAGCATCACATCCCACACACCTGGTTTCTGCCTTCTCGGTGTCACAGCCTTTCCTTCTGGTGCTAAGACCGAGGTAAGTATTCATTGATTTAGTAGGAACGGAGAAGAAACCCCAATTTTAAGATAACCTGTATCGCCTAAGTGCTTCTTGTAGATGGCTTGTATCTTTTGTTTTTCCTTTAAAAAAAAAAAAGAATGATTTATTTTCATGTATATTAGTACATTGTATCTGTCTTCAGACACACCAGAAGAGGGCATCGTATCCCATTACAGCTGGGAACCACCATGTGGTTGCTGGGAATTGAACTCGGGACTTCTGGAAGAGCATTTAGTGCTCTTAATGACTGAACCATCTCTCCAGCCCTATTTTTTCAAATATTCCCTCTTTTACATGAATATTTGGAGGCTTCAATCAATGTTCAATGTCAGCTGATAGCTCTGCATCATTTTCTCTTGAGTCTGGGTCCCACAACTTTCAATTAGAAACCTGGTGCTTGCTTCTTTGCTTTTTAATTTTTAATTATGATACATTGTAAGCCAGTAGAAAGGAGGCAGAATATATATCCATGAGCCCCATGGGAGCACAGAAATTGTTAGTGCTTCAGGTCTGCTTCACATTTCTCTCAGCATGGAGGTTTCTCTACAGTCCCATGGAACATAAATTTCAAACATCCTGTCTACATATTCAGCATGTATCTCCTAAAAGCACTCTCCTCTTAGGGTATATTACATATCAGTCATGGCTACAAAAAGTAACTGACATGATCATATGTGTGTGTGTGTGTGTGTGTGTGTGTGTGTGTGTGTGTGTGTGTGTGTGTGTGTGTGTATCCACAAGGCAAGGAACAATTTACATGTTGCAAGTAACTGTTGCACTCTTTAAGCTTTTGTCCTTGCCTTTTATCTCACTGACCATCTTGGAGTCCATTTTAAGCCTACAGCCCTGATTTGTCAGACTGCAGTCATGTGGTTAAAAGCAGACCACCCATCTTGCAGAAGAGTAGTGGAGCAGAGGCCGTGCTTGCCATAGGCTTGCCTCTGAAGAAGTACCTTGTCCATTACTGGCAGTGATGTAAAACCATCTGATTAGGTTGATATATGCCAGACTTCACGATTGAAAAATAACCGTTTAGACCAGTCATGGGGATAGATAACAGGGAATCTCAGCACCTGGGAAGTAGAGGGAGAAAAATCAGAACTTCGAGGCCAGCCATGGCTACAAAAGTAAGTCTACGGGGAGCCTGAGCTATCTGAGTCCCTATCTGAACAAGGCATTATATTTTATTACATATAGCATATAATATTATGTATCATTTTACATAACGGTTACCTCCTGACTTCTATAGCACACACTGTGGTACTGCCTGCCTTATGTTCTATAAAAAGAAAGAGGGAAAGCCATCCAAACACAAGCAGAACTATACTAAGCCTGTGAAACTTGAGCCCATCTGTCTCGCTTGTTAATAAAGAAAATTCTCTTAGCTTCACAAAATTATAGGAAAATCTGTCAATCAACGTCTCAGCTTGTCTCCTACAAGATCTGTACCAGGTTGTCTGTCACATCTCTAGTTTCTTCATTTGTGGAAGATCTTACTTCATCAGCTCTAATGAAGCAAACTGCATAAAAAGGTGAAATAAGGTTTCTATGAAAATCCTAATTCCCAAGTCAGCAGTCAAGAGGGCAGTCAAGGAAGAGCAGAGCCAACTACAGACACTAGGAGAAACTTTCCTAAGACGGATCATTATGAGAGTGGAACTTCTAAAGATAGTCTCTATGACCCAGGCATACGTGACTGATGAAACTCACAACTCGTCTTTCTATTGGCAAAGCACAAAGGCAGTTTAAATAACGAAGCCTATGTTTCCATTTACATTATTTCTTTAGTCAGGCTGATTCAGTAAGTAACCTAGGGCAGATCAGCATGAACTAGAGCTACCAATAATGAACACAGCGTGTTCCAACGGCATTTATACCCAATGACTTTGATTTCATGGTAAAGAGGAAAGACTGGACGTCCAGCAGTAACCACAAGGAGCAAGGAGTGCTGCCCTCAGTGCTGCCCTCTGAGCAGCGTCTTCATTTAAGGAAAGGAACTGATGAGCTAGCTGTCGGGATTCCGAACGCAGTGTTACCTGTGACTCTGAACTCACACAGATGACTAAAATATGAGCAAGGAAGTGGACAGAACTCCACACACTACTCCAGAAGAATCAACTCAAAGGTGTACAATTTAAGCAGGTAGCAAAACATTTCAAAATCAAAATAATAATTTACCTATGCTCTAAATATGCAAAATTCCATGGTAAGAAAACACCAAGAATTTAAACAATGGCAGGCTGTCCCCGATCCAGGATTCTGAGGGCAAGGCATCAAACCATCATCAGAAGCCCTGACCTTCCAGGCTGTGAAGGATTTAAGCCACTGCGCACACACTTCATGTTCACAGGTTTTGTAAGCTGTGACTATCAATCTATTATAGTAATTCTCTAAACCGGTGGGGTATTCTGATAGATGTAACTAAGCTACGAATAATTTATACATCTGTTGCCACTGTTCATGAATCATGAGAGGCAAAAAAAAAATTAATTTGTTGTAAGACAAGATTATGTTCAAACTAGGAGAGTTGGAGAGAGGAAAGATAGGGGTAAATCCAAGAAAGGAAATAAGAGAATCCCATGACGAGGGTTAAAAATGAACACCAGGCCAGGTGTGGCGGCGCACGCCTTTAATCCCAGCACTCGGGAGGCAGAGGCAGGTGGATTTCTGAGTTCGAGGCCAGCTCTACAAAGTGAGTTCAGGGACAGCCAGGGCTACACAGAGAAACCCTGTCTTGAAAAATAAACAAAAAACAAACAACCAAACAAAGAACAACAACAAAATGAAGACCAGGATGAGCTGAGGGAGATAGATAGGCTCCGAGAGATGAAACCCTGAGGGAGAGGCTTGAAGGGGAGTGTCAGGGAAATGTCAATCATCTCTGCACAGACCCACTGATGCAGTCAGGGTCTCTACTGCTGCAACCACCATGAACAAAGATGGGGAGGAAAGGGTCTATTTGGCATACACTTCGATATGGCTGTTCATCTGAAGGAAGTCAGAACAGAAACTCAAAGACGACAGAAATTCAAATGGGCAGAAACCTGGAGTAGAGGTTGCTGCAGAGGCCACAGAGGTGCTACTTACTGGCTTCCTGGGGCTTCTTGCAGAACTCAGGACCACCAGCCCAGGTACCACCCACAATGAGTGCCCATCCATCCCTAAGAAAATGCCTTAAAGCTGGATCTTTTGGAGGTATTTTCTTAGTTGAGGTTCCCTCCTCGCCAATGACTTTAGCTTGCGTCAAGCTGACATGAAACTATCTAGCATAGCCATGAAGACCAGGAACCAGGTAAACCTAGTCTCTGCAGACTACTTGAAAAGTAGGAAGCCTGAAGGCAAGACAATAAGTAAAATGTCCATGATTTCAACAATGAATCAGACACGAACAAGAATCCAATCTTCCTTCATATTGAGGAATAAATTTGCTACACCCCTCTATTAGCGAGTTGATCTATCACTACTAATAACACTCGTATAAACAAAATTAGTAGATACACACACACTTACTTCAATATACACAACCAATTAGTTACCTTTACTATAGATCCTAGCAACCATTAATCAAAAATATTTGAAAAAAGGGCTGGTGAGATGGCTCAGCGGGTAAGAGCACTGACTGCTCTTCTGAAGGTCCTAAGTTCAAATCTCAGCAACCACATGGTGGCTCACAACCACCTGTAATGAGATCTGACACCCTCTTTTGGTGCGGTCTAAAGACAACTACAGTGTACTTATATAAATAATAAATCTTTAAAAAATATATTTAAAAAAAAACCTATTACTTCTGAACAAACACATATAGATTTTTAAAAATTTTATTATTTTAAATTGTGTTACTTTTTTAAACAACAGATACCACTGTATTGTACCAGTTACTACTAGTAAGCAAGCCATGCTTAAACATGCACACAAGGTCTGACCCAGATCAGTAAACTCTGCACACGTAACCTCCTGGACTCCTGGACTCCTCCGAGATACCAGGATAACTCACCACATTCTAAATATGTCTTCCTGTGACCTTTCTCAGAACAAAAATAACCAACCACCCCATATCCCTAAAGTGAATAATGCAGGCTGTTACAACTGTTTGTGGCTTCCAGCCAGAGGTTGATACACATTTTAGTCCTCATTCTACAGGTAGCCTTCAGTTAAGTAGCCAAAGATCCTAGAAATACTTAGAAGTTTTAGAATTTATGTGAGCCTGCAAATAGAACATCCTAATTTGCCAGGATTCCATCCATAAACTGATTATTTGTAAATAAAGAAAAATATATTCTACCAGATTCAGGTCCTAAGCAGCATCAGGATAGTTTATGATTTAAAAAAAAAAGTCTCTAAAAAACTATCTATAAACACTATACATTTTCTGGTTATTTTTCACTGTATTTAGTATCCTCTTCTATCTCTGTTTTGTTTTCTGAATTTAATTCGTATTAAAAACGCTTGATACTTAGAATTCCCTAGAGATTACAACTGAAAGGAAAATGAGTAAGTACGTTAAGAATTAACTGAAATTAAACTTCAATTAATAAGGAGAATCCACACAGCTCTGGTTAGACAAGTTTTATAAGGTATTTTATAATTGGATACATACCTGGGATTTAAAATGTTAGTATTATTACAATTGATATTTTTACGTCTTGTAACTGCTAATAAAACAGCCACTAAGTTATTTACTGGTGGTAATGAGCGAAAGAGACCAAGAAACCACCTCTCACTCCAGATTTTGCAGCCAGTTACTGGGACATGCAGTGCAGGAATATATCTGCTTCTCTTAACTTATGTGTCTCCCTTGTTCCTCTATTTGAAATCACAAATTTGAAAGAAAAAATCCTTTATAAAGGGGGGAAAATGTAAACATATTCACTTTAAATAGAAAATATACATCTTTAATTATCAGTTTTAATTTCTGTAGTAATGTATATTAATGAGTATAACTAAATATCTATTTGTATATCTTTGATATACTCAAGGGAAAATAAAACAGCACCTTTTACCTAACAGAATCTAAAATTTCCTCTGTTAAAGATGGCCAAAGGTTATGAAGAATTTCATTTTACCTGGAATCAAGGAAAAAACACACACATGCTTTTAACTCCATTAAGGCAATTTTAAATGTGTTGCTATGAAAACTCAGTATCGACCAGTTTCCATCCACTTTAAACATCCACATGAAAATGTGTTTTAAGATTCATCTTATAGTTCTATCTAAAATGAGCTCCTCTTAAAATACACTTCTAACTTTACATCAAATAAAGAACAGAATACACACACAAAAAAACGATGGCAGCAATTAAACTCTTGCTCTAATCTGAAGCTCCAAGAATAACAATTTGTTTCTAATGCAAATATGTTAGCTCTTTTGCATGGCAAATAGACACTGAAAATTTAAACCACAGTACAAGACAATGGAATTATACAGAGTCTGCTAGGACTAAGCTACTACATCCCTACATCTCTAATTACTCATGTAAGTGATCTGCGTTATTTAAATTAAGAAATAATTCCACTAAGACTGTTATTTAACGAATATAAGAACAAGAGTCAGATCCCCCTATTAGATATGCAAAAGCCCACATTTGACAGCATCATAGCAGCATCTGAGATTTCTATTTCTCAGTTCATGCTCTCCTATGCAAGGCACTGAACAAGCTCGGAAGGAGATGATCTGTGGACAACATGGGATGGGTTATAATCATGGGGAATCTTTTTGTTTTCTTTTTTTTTTTAAAAAAAAATCATTGGAAAGGGGAAAGTTTCTCACCAAAAGACTTTTCCAATCCAAATAATTAATTTTGTCTGGCTACAGGAGATACTAATACAGTTCTGTTAAAAATGTTCAAACATTCTAAATTACAACTAATATCCTACATATATCTTACATAGTCATGAGACTATGCCAAGGTTACATTATAGAGAGGTGAAAAATACAAAACCCATGAGGGAAAAAAATCATATGTGCACTAATTTAAGAACAGTCTATGGAGACTCAAAAAAAGAATGAATTTAACTTTCATTTTTCTTTGAAATAAAAACATTAAAAGTAATAGTGAATTACTAGTTTCAGCATATTATATACAAATAAATTCATTTGTAAGAAGTACCATATTTTAACGCTGGCTATTTAGTAAAGGAAAAGAAAAAAGACAAGACTCTGAAGTCAATGACTTATTTGTGATCAGAAGAAAGAAACTGGACCTAGCTGAGTTAGCCATGTCAAGGCTCAGTGTTAGGCAGAACAAATGGACCAATTATTTCTACATAAGGCCTTCTGACCCTAATTCCAGGCAGGTAACTTTCATTAATAATCACTGCTATTATACTAGACTTAATATATACCTGCTTTAAAATAAAGGTTTAAAAAAAGTTTGTAATAAAATCACAAAATAGCTTTAAGAAAAAACTCCCTTACAGTTCTAGGAAATTCAATTAAACATATTAAATAAATAAATACAAAACCCCTAAGAATAGTATGCTTTTCAGATGCTATGATATGAATGGCTTTAAAATCCTTTAAATTTCTAGATAATAATCTATACAATTATCAAAAATTATCTTAAGTCACAGAACAAGCCAATTATAAAGTTAATATATAGAGTTTTTAATTAAAAAAAGAAATAGCAACCTCAAAAAAAGAGGGGCTTAAGCAAGTATGAAATCTATGTCTTATAATATTTCAAATATATAATAAAACTACAATAAAACTCCCACTTCAAAGCACTAATACAGTAAGATGTTGTGCCTGAGCACAGACATGCTTCAGGTCTGCTGAGTGCCAGAGGGGTGGTACAACAGGCACAGTCCAGGACTAACTATGTCAGTGGCTGGACTGTTTCTGACAGACAGGACTTAAGGTCTCACATGTGGTATGGCAGGTCAGTATGAAAGTCAGTGATCACGTGCATCGGTGAAATGCCTCAGCCTCAGTTTGACCCAGACTGCACCAGGCTAACAAAAGCTTAGGACAATCAAGTCTGAAGGACTCAGATTAGAGAACTGAGACAGGGTCATCTGGAAGCCAAAACAAGAAAGCCTTGGTAACTTATTTCAGTCTTACACTTTCTTGAGTGTAGACAGCACTGGAGGAGGCAGACAACCTCAGCATCTAAGAGTCTGCAGACCAGACAGTCTGTAGTCTGTACTGAGTCAAGGAACAGGAACGGGAACGCGCGACAGTGCCTGGTGGATGAGCAGTGGTGTTGCAGTAACTTCAGACTCATGATGCTGGCAGAGAATAAAAATTAGCATGTCTTCCGCCTAAGACAACCATCAATGGCACTGGAAAGTCTGCAGTGTTACTGTCAAGTTGAAGGCCCACTCTTATATCTCTCTCATTCAGGACAAACTCAAGCCCATCCCTGTTACTTGCTTCAGAAGACTATTAAATTTAGAATTAAAAGATGAGGGAGGGGGTAACAAACTGTACTAAGCACAGCAAACTGAGCTCTGCTTTGGTCTGAATATGTGTGGTTCTCTGGCCGTCTACAGCATGCCAGGGTGACCAGGTCACTCAGCAGAGACCCCATGAATGGCCTTCATGGCCTTTGAGCTGAGCATGAGGAGGCCACTTATCCATCACTCAAACATGTGACGATGCAGAGATAATGGACCACCTAGTAGCCAGGCAGAATCCTCAGACTCAAACCTGGCTGGCACTCTTGGACTCTTTACTCCTCCAGAACTATTGTTTACAGGACAGCCAGCATACGATATTTTGCTACAGGCACACAAACAGACTAAAATAGCACATAAAGATACTGTATGGTAAAAGAGGTTCTGACAAAGTTTCCATAAAGGGTGAAATTAAAAAAAAAAAATCTCCATTCTCTTTACATGCAGTATTTATGCCTTTTTATGGGAGGAAAAAAATCTGTTAATACAGGAAGCTATAAAAGTGACCTCAGCTTAGACTCTGAGATTACTTTCCCAATGAGGACAGGAAAAGGCTAGACATTCACCCTCTCACAAGAGGAAAAACACCACAGCAATGAGACTACTAGATAGCATGTCCCTACAAGAAGACAAAAACATAAATCTCAACAGGCCCTTTCACTTTGTCATATGGCCACACGATGAAGGGCCAGCCAGCAGGAGAGTGGGCCTATTTCTACCTACAATGAAGTAGGTTCACCAAAGCCAGATCCTAAGACCCATGATGAGTCTCAATGAAGGGCATCGCTTTAGTAAGCTGCCCGCAATTACCTCTTCTCAGCAGCACCAATTCTCTGTAGCATTAAGCGCACTGTAAAACCAAGATCCGATTTATAAACCCAAAGACACAGCTACACGTGACATAATGGGTCTTAGCATTTATAAATGTAGTTTTCCCCTCCTTAATTGGCAATGCCGAGACCGGCCTTTCACCATAACTCTACGGTCCACGAAGTGGACGAAACACCACTTAGCTTGTGAGTAGGGGGGAAGGGCTCAGTCATCAGCTCTGAAAATAAAAAAGTAGAGCCGATGAGTTTTCAACTAGGAAAAAAAAAATGTATCTGGTTGACTAGACAACCAGAGACCAAAATCCTACAGAAATACAGATGCAGCCCCACAACTACAGGTGAAAACTAGACAGAGACAGCTTTTTTCCAGGTCGGACCATGGGAGGTCGGTTATTTGGGACAGCTAAAGAGAAAATGGGAGAGAAGTTTTACTTCAACAGATTATAAAGTCCTTCTATAACATGTAAAGGAATAAGAAATGGTCAAAATCTATAATGCACACAGGACAATGAATGCCTCCAACGAAAGTTAAAGAGAGCTAAAAAAAAACAAAAACAAAAAAAAAAAAAAAACAGGGTAAGAAGAGTCAAGTGATAATCTAATGCAAAGGAATGGGCTAACTTTCAACAGCTGACTTTCTTTCCCTCTTCTCTGACCCACTGTAATACAGCCAAGCTGAGCCTTGCCAAAACCTGAACAAGTAGGGACAAACCTTGAATTTAGGATCTGAAACTAAACAATCAAACATTCTGTTCATTTTTGTCGTTGTTGTTGTTTCTCTGTAGCCCTGGCTGTCCTGGAGCTCACTCTGTAGACAAAGCTGGCCTTGAACTCAAAGGTCTACCTGCTTCCGCCTCCCCAGTGCTGGGATTAAAGGAGTGTACCACACTGCCTGGCAACAAGCTTAACATTTTTATGAAGTGCTAAGCTAAAGTATTTTCTTATAACAACAGAAAAACAAGTCAAGATGTTCTTTAAAGGAAGTTGAAAAAAGTAATCCAAAATACAAGAAAGAAAGAGAGAGAGAGAGAGAGAGAGAGAGAGAGAGAGAGAAAGAAAGAAAGAAAGAAAGAAAGAAAGAAAGAAAGAAAGAAAGAAAGAAAGAAAGAAAAATACATTTCATAAACAAGCCCAGGTCCCAGGCTGGCAGAAACCTGTGACATCCCATTATCTTTTCAACAGTATAATAGGAAGTTACCCCGATTACATTTTTGCTTTTTCAAAGATGTGGATGTAACAATGTTCCTCATATTTTCATTGCTAGATTAAAAGTTGGAAATAATTAGAATGCCCACCAACAAGAGAATGGCTAAATGTGCTACAGTCTTCCAGTATGAATGATGGTGCAGGTGTGCAGGTGCTAAAACAGAAAGGAGTGCACTATCACTGAGCACTGGCCTCGGCCTGCTGCACACTGCACAGCCGCCCCTAGAGAGGGGAGAGCTATGCGTGTGTACACCATCAGACAAGACAAGCTCCACAGCACCAACAGTGGGAATCGCTCAACTCCACACAGTTTCAACAGTTTCCCTCTCAAAGTAGTTACTAAAATAGTCCTAAAATGTGTGTGGGTTTTTGTTTTGTTTTGTCACACAAAGAGCACAAAACAAACACAAGAGCCCATAATCCAGAGAGACTGCAGTCAATTCTAATCCAGGACAGAAAGCCAAAGGCTGGCAACACTACCGGCTTGTAAGGGAAGGGAGGAGCCGGACAAAGTGGACCTTGCAGGCATGCTTATGCAGGCATGCTATGCTGCGATGCAAGGTAGGGTGGGTTTGGCATGCAGCACTTAGGTTCCTCACCACCATCCAGCCACAAGCAAGAGGACCTGCCACCAAATTACATTTGAGCCCGAGTTTCAAAACAGCAAGATGGAAGAGGAAGATGGAATGACTGTCCTCAGGTTCTGTACAATTCTCAGAGTCTGTAATGATGATTTGGAGAGCGTAGGCAGGGACACAGCAACATCTTCCCGACGGTCTTGTGGGGTTATTCTGGAGGTTATTCTGTCAGCCTACGTGACGCTCGGTGTGTATGGGATTTGGCATAGCAAAGTTCAATAAATGTGTACGGCAAAGTCAGCCCCAAACACCACTAGTCACTGCAGCTACAGTTAGTGTTCAACAGAGAGACGACACACCACCCTAAGGGGCCCATGTGAGACCCATTCCTGTCCCAGGAAGAGATCAGTTCCAAAGAGTTGGCAGTCCCCTTATAACATTCCACTTTACACAGATTTTTTTAAGAATGCATACGATCTATCTGACATTGTGGTGTTTCTACTTCTACTGACAAAGACCCAAGGAAAGAGCCAAGGGAGATTTTGTTATTGCGTTTCACTGCTATTCAGATATATCAATAATCAAATCTGGGAGCTGCCAATAAAAACAGAATAAACATCATTAGCATTTTAATAAACCTGCAAGCCACAGGGCAGGAAAAACAGAGCAAGACCGAGCAGAGGGAAATCAGCAGACGCCAGTCTCACCTCTAGTTGTTTGCCCTCTGGCAGCCCGTGGTGTCCTGCCAGCCCCTCTCTGCACCACTCCAGGGAGACACCTTTGTATTTTAAAATCTCTCACAGACCTCCCCATGCTCTGTCTAGAGGGTATGCTGTAGTCAAAAATAAATAAATAAATAAATAAAGCTGAGAGTAAGTAACCTAATTTTAAAAATACTTTAAGAAAGTGCTGATCTTTTGGAAGAAGCATCCTGAAGTCAGAATATGATTTAATGTTAACAAACTGGCCCTAGATGGCAAATGAAGAGACACGGTGAGAAGGGGACAGTAGCATTAGCGGAGCCCACACCAGACCTGTGGCAGCAGGTGTGTGTGGGAAGATGGAGAGAGAAGCTGGACAGCAGCACGGCTGCTGACCAGATCCAAGGATGCCTAACGTGTCAAACCCAAGCTTAACAGAAAAACAAAGTCAATAGGAATTAGTAGGAATTAGATTGCTTTCTCACACCAAATTAGAAAGTTAAAGAAATGGTGCTTTATCAAACATTTTAAATTTAATTTCCTGTTCTATTAATTCATTATGATTGTGTGCGTGTGTGTGCACAGATAACCGAAGTATATTTTTAATACATTCGTATAAAAAGATCCATGTGAAAAACATTTTATAAAGTATGTTACTACATATAAAAGGGTTTTATTCAACATAAACTTATAAAAAAACATTAAATGTTTGTAAATATTTATTCAAGAATCTGAATTCATTTTTGTCCATAGATTTTGAAGCCCAAGAGATATCTGTGAAGCATAATGAACACTCTATGGCTGCCATGGTTTCCTAAGATGATTATGAACAGTTCAATGTCACCATATGTTAAATAATAAGCAACCTTCAAGAGCTTGCTGTTGTCTTCACGAAGTCTGGTTTAAGGGCTCCCACGGCCATTGCCCTCCTCCAGGGTGGTGACAAAGCATGGACGATGGGTGTACCATGGAAGCCACCATTCTCATAATGAACTAATGGTTTATGAGCAAGGTGTTTTTGAAACATGATTAAGCCTCCTAACATTTCACTGAGGTAGGCTCCCATTACCCCAATCATTAGACAGAACTCAAATAAGTTCCCCAAGGTTGTACAGTGAATGACCCCACAGCAAAACGCTGGGACGAAGAAACAGAAGCCCAAAGCATCTCCTCCTTCAACTCCCATAGTGAGTTCTAATCGTTTGCATTCAGGGAGAGTTTCTTAGTAATCTCTTTTCTTGCTCCAAGTGTATGTGACCTTCTCTGGTGGCCACTGGCAAGTGATTGCCAAAATGTCACTGACCAAAAACCTCCTTACAATGCTGTGTTTTCTAAAATGAATATGTCATGATTCAGATGAAAATGTCACCAAAGGTATTGACAGTGCAGGAAAACATTGCGTGAACTCAAGAAGGAGAAGATCCAAATTAAAGGAAGAAAAGCACCCGAGAAAATGTCATCAGTGGCTGTCAACAAAAAGTCAACAGAATATTGTTTTAAAAAAGAGAAAGCGACAACGCTTTGGGGGGGGGAGGAAGTCAGCCAAGAAGCAAATGCTTTTTACTGAATTAGGAGAAGAAAGGCTGTTTTCACAAAGGCTTGTCTCCAGGAAAAGGACTCTTAGAGATTAGACTGTTGTTGTTCCTGGGGAAAGGATGGGAGGAAGAAGGTGGGGAGAGGATGGGAGGAAGGAGGGAACATGTCTAAGCACCTAGGAGGGGCTCCTCACATTTGAATCCCAAAGTTATTCATTTTCTCATTTGCATGTCAAAATGAGTGATATAATTTGTGAATGTCAAAAGTACCTTCAGAAAATTAAATAGAAATTGAATAAAAATTACATACTGCTGCCCTTAAAAGAGAAAGTCAAAAGTTGTTGATTTTCCCTCTGTGCAGTCTTAGAAAGTTTCACCTGTACAAACACTTCAAAGAACTCAGGCAGACATATCCATTCTTCTGAAATTTAAAGCAAATACTAAAGAGATGATCTCACTGAGAACAGGGCTTTAACCCAGGTCTTGGAATCTTTATTCAAAATGGACCTTGCTTGCCAATGTTGTTACTGAGGTACACGACTGTGACTAGTTACTGATAAAGTTTTACTATTCTAGAATTTTTATCTGTATATGACTGGACCATTCTAAATCATGGCTTTAATAGAACCTTGGAAATAAATGAAATACATGTAAACTACCTCACAGCTGTCTGAGAATAAACCATTGTCTCCATAAGTCTGAATCAGTGATATCTACGTAAATGCTCACAAGACAGCATCCAGAGCCAGGCTGAAGTGCAGTAAAGGCTGAGGGCGCACTAACGTGCCTGAGTGCCCTCAACACAGCCATGCCAATGGTATGTGTGGACTATCACACATTAGTGATGTGAGCACACAAAATCAATCCAGAGAACTAAAGTATGTGAAATTAACAGTAACAAATCAGAAAGATAAAGAATAATCATTGGAATTAATCCTTACAAGCATTCTGTCAGCGGGAAAAGAGGCACATGGCAAATGTACGTGCATACAATAAACAACAGCTATCTATACCATAAGCCATTGCGGCCTAGCCCCGTTTATAAACAGGGACATTTTTCATAAATGGGTGATGCCCCATCCTGGCCAACTCGAGTGACGCCTGTGAGGCTGCCTAAGTCTGTCAGGGATGGTGTGGTAATGCATTAGCCCCTCTCCTGCTGCCGGGCTTCCCTGTTATGTCCTCTTGGAGAAGAAGAGCAGCCCAGAGAGAAGCACCCCCCACAAGCTCCTCTGCAGCATGATGACATCTAGGAAGCACTGTGAATAAACGTGTGAAAGAGAAATCTCAGAATCAAAACGAAGACACATGTCAGCTTAAAAATATAAGTAACTTCACACTTGTAGTTCTGGTGAGATCATAATATTCAAGGTATTAACTACATGGTAATATGGATTTCTCAAAGATAATCATAACACAAATGTGTAGAAGCAGAAGAATGAAATAGGACAAAAAAGGAATCTGTCAGGACAACAGTGTCAGGTCAGACTGTACCCGTCCCCCACCCCCCCACCCCACCCCCACACGCACTTACACCACCATTCTGTCCTGGAGAGCCCATGGACTGACTGCCTCTTTAATTCTTGCGTTTCCACTGCAGAGCCCTTGGAGGGCACCCTTTAGGTTAGCTCAGGTGTTCTGCTCGACTTAGTTTTAGGTCCTGCATTTCCTGCCTAGCTCTTCTTACCTTCAACATGGGATTATGCTCACTAGGTTTGATAGCCAATAAGTCAATCAATCAACCAACCATCAATCGGTTTCTGAGATTCCAGTTAAGTGTTAAGAGGCTTGGGGAGAGCCACAGTTCTTTTCCACGGATTAACTCCAGTGCTGCCATCTGCTTGATATCACATGGAACGCAAATCATTTCAATAAAAATTAAAACTAAAAGAAAAATTATATTTTCTTCCTCTTCTCCGAAAAAATAAGGAGACTACTTTATCTGATTATTCACTTCACCCATTAACCATTACTAGTGTACATGTATGTGCAGTTGTATGTGGGATGAAGAGCAGACCTTGTCAAGGTGTGATGGAGGATGGGAGGATCAGAGGCAGTCCCAGACACCAGGCCAGCTGGCTCACAGCGTCCAGGGACTCCTTCATTAGCTCCATCTCTGCCACGCTGCTGAGGATACAGATGCTGACGCCACCAGACCTAGCTTTTTATGGGTTCAAACTCAGGCCCCCATGCTTGTATAGCAAGTGCTTTTACCCAATGAGCCATCACTTCCCAAGACCAAAATTAAAGTTCTCAAAATATATATGCACTCTCATCTAGGCATTTTTATTTGTCCATATGTAAATGTAATAAAATATTGAATACCCTGGTACTTTATTAGTGAAAATTATTAGTGGAAATTATTAATTTTTCCCTCACGAGAAAAGAAAAACAACCCTGGAAATAATATTTCCCAAATAAACTACATGTGCACATTATCATAAGAAGGTATGCAGGAAATGTTCCTGGGCTGTAACCTATAGCAGCCCCAATCAGGGCTGGACTGCTTTGTCACTTGGTAAATGGAAGATAAGCAGGTCCCCTACCCAGCTTCTCCTCTTTTTTACAAGCAGCCGAGGTGACTGAAGCTGAACATGTACTTCAGACATAAAGCAATGGTCATTTCCCTGGACTCTGGCAGACAACAGTACTGTGAGGACAGACAGAACCACGGATGTTCCGTGTCTGCTGTGAGGACAGACAGAACTACGGATGTTCCGTGTCTGCAAGGCTTGTTAGTGGAGAGCACAGACGACAGCGGCAAAGCTACACTGTCAGGAAGCTCAGCCTCAGTCACCTCACATATGCAGTCTTTTATTCTCTCCATTTCTTCCCAACTTGAAGGGAAAATACCGTGGGGCACAAGGCTGTTTCTACTATATATACACTCCAGGGCTTTTATTTAAACATCTTTCATCTCTATATATTCATGCTACCCCTTTCACACTCAGGCCTGTAGGAGCCAAACAGCTGTTCTTTTTTCTAGTGTCTCTACCTGACAGCTTAAGATTCAAAGCTCACTAACTACACGTAGGCTTCATTTTACTGGACTACTATTTTATTTATTATGGTCATTCTGCTGCAATGATACTTAATTAGGGATGGTTTGCTGCAGCTAACTCTTGCTAAGTCAGCTGTTAGAGGACAGAGTGCACTGGCCTGAGGTCCATCAGCTTTGCATTCAACTGTGACTAAGTGCTAGCCAGGTATGACCTTCAGAAAACAAGACCTCTCTGCCTCACCCTACCTAATCAATAAAATAGGCACAATAAAATAGACAAAGACTCAAGGTGACTGATAAAAAGATAATAAATGATAAACTTCTGGGAACTTTCTTAATGCAATGTAAATTTGTTAGCATATGATAATCAGGAAATATCTTAACCATGAAATGCTGTGTAACAACCCACACCCAAACTATGCAGCTTAAATAAAATTTTACATTCATTCACAACTCTGCAGCCACTTCCCATACAAGAAAGACTGCAGGACTCTGCAGGCAAGGCCGAGGCCACACTGTCTGATGTAGCTTCAGGTACAAAGCTGATGGTGGGCTATAAACACTGGATAGTCTTCCACCTTCAAAAGGTCTCTCAGGATAGGATAAATTGATCTACACCAGTGCTTCCCAACCTTCCCTTTTATAGAGTTCCTCATATTGTGGTCACCTCCAACCATAAAATTACTTTGTTGTTAATTCTTAACTGTGAGTTTGCTAACTGTGAAGCATAATGTAAATATCTGATATATGGATATCTGACATGTGATTCTTGTGAAGGTCTCCAACTAAAGGCTGAGAATTGCCAGTCTATATATACAAACCATACACTGATGGCAAGATTCAAGAGGTGAGCAGAGATGTTCTAAGGATTCTTAAAGTCAAATCCTGAAAGACTCACACCTAAGTTCCACTATGATCAGTGCAAACCACAAAGGCACAAAGATACTCGCTCACTTCCTAATGGAGAAACAGGCAATGTAATACTGCACAATGAAGTGCACATACAGGTAATGTCACATGGAACTGCACATACAGGTGGGGGGAGTTTGGGGTTAAAGTCTGCAGAGCACAGGTGAGCTTTGGTCGCTCTGTCTGATTATATCTCTCTTTCTATCTTTTCTATCTTATCAGTAAGTACAGGAATTAAGGTTTGAAGAGGAAATGGAAGCGTTAACTTTCATCTTCTGCCATATGGAGTTATACTACTTGGCTGCCTCACTGACAAATTTCAAAAGATGAGCACAATCCAGAAACAATAACTGATACTATCACTGGGATTGATTGGGTGGGTGGGTGGGCGGGTGGCGGTTGCTTTCATGTCATAAAAGTCTTCAATCTTTTATATTTAATCAAGCATATGTTTCTGTTTCAATCTTTTCACCTTCTTAGGTGTTTTACCTGCACATATGTCTGCACCATTTGTGTGTCTGGTGCCTGAGAAAGCCAGAAAAGGCATGAGACCCTCTGGAGCTGGAGTTACAGATGGTTATAAACTGCCACATGGGTGCTGAGAATCAAATCTGGGTTCGCTGGAAAAGCAGCCTGAGCTTTTAACCCCTTAGCCGTACCTCCAGCACCCTTGATATTTTTACTTGTAACAAGCAAGATTTCACACTGAGTATTCTACAGTCAACCCAAGAAACCAAGGGTGCACATGTAGCACTTCAAGAAATGAAAAAGCTCACGAGAGAAGGCAAACACACCATTGTAAAATTTGTATCTGCTTCTATCCATCTGCATGAAATTACTGGTGGAAAATCTTTGTTTGTATTGGAATTAACTGACTAGGCCTAGAGAAGTAGTCGTGCTGAATTAGGAAGAGTTCAGATTTATTACAGGAGTTTCTGTGTCTACTAACAAATATAAAAGTAAGAATCCTTGATTAACAGGAGGAAAGTTTTCTTTAACTCACTGCATAAAATCTCACTGCACTGAATATGTTTCTGAAATACTCAAGAGAGTCACAGAATGTCACAAAAATGATAATTGCTACCTGTACTTCCTCAAACATGTTTGTCTCCGAAAGACTCACTTCTGTAGCCACAGAGCACTGTGGTATGTCTCTTTGGACAACTTCAAAGGGTAAACTATGCCACTGAACACACTACATAATCAGGACCACTCCCCATGGGAGAAAGCTACTTGCTGTTTCACAAAATGGTGACCCAAGAAACGGTGTGAGGACGCTAACTCGGTAAGCGTTGCTACACTTTCAGGTGAGGACTGACTCCTAGAGCTGCAGTTATTTCCAGCTAAGAATCTGTTACACAGCGGCAGCACTTCCCAGAGCCGCAGTTGGATATGCAGGAGCTCTCGGCCTCAGACAAACTGGCGCTGGCAAGATTTTAATACTCGGAACAGGGAGCAGCTCCGAGATGTGTATGTGCCTCTCTAATTTCTAAGCCACTTCAACGATTTTACTATGTTGTAACAGGCCAAATACTGCTCTGCTCTTCTAAAGGAAATGTCACTAACCAAGTCACCTTATGTATAACTAGCTTTTTTCTTCCAAAACAGCTTGGCATGATTACCAGAAATTAGACAATTCTAAGTGATTATTCAGGGTTAGCAATATCCCAGAGTCATACATAGTCCAGGAACAGGTGATCTACTCAAGTGACTGTAAAAACTCCATGAATGTCCAAAGTCACCTTTGAAGTCTTACTTGATTGGTAGATAAACTACATAGTTACTGGTTTTGTTTGTTTGTTTATTTTCTGTTTTCATGTTATGGTTACTGTTCTAACATTTTAAAAACACCTCCCTTACTTCTTATATGCTGGGATCTCAAAAGACAGTTGCAAAGTGCACCTTGAACAAACAGAAAAGCAATTAGCCTAAATTAAGTGCTCTGTTGATGCTCTGTGCGGTAGGCATGCTCGGTGGCCTTGACCATCCTACCACTGCTTTCACAACCACACTTTCTGGTGATAACTGTTGAAATCTGAGCCTGGCCTTAATCAGCATGTTCAGATACACAGTAGCAATTAACCAATTATTAGAGATGCATCTGAGAGCACTGCTAGAACAGCAAGTGGAAATGCCTGATTCCCCTCATGCAGCCATACCGTTCTCACTAAGAAGCAGAAGGAAAGCTGTCGCTATTGCTCTCGTTTTTTTCTCAGCTGATACTGGGAATTAATTAATAATTTCGGCTGCCACTGTAGGCATCTGTGTTAATGGTTCCTCACACAAAATGTCCCCAAAGTGAAGTATAAAAAAGGCAACCCTCAATGACTGAGCACTAAAACTCCTTTATAATTAGAGAGGGGATATGACTTTCAGATAACCATGTACAATACAGAAAGCTCTACCTGAATTTAGACTATAAAATTACATCATTTAACTACCAATTTTACTCAGAAATAAGTAAGTGTGAAAGTGAGAGAGCAGTGCTACCATTGTCTGGATATTTACAAACTTAGAAAATTTCAAAGTACATTTATTCACCTTAAAATAAAATCAGCGTTCGCAATTCTATAGACACACATAGCTTAACTCAATTCTCTGAGCAGTGAACAGTAAAGGGGCAAGATGACCTCAGAGGCGCAAGAGTGAAGAAGTCAGAGAGAGTCATAAAGCAGCACAAGGGACACATATGCAAGGCCACCAACACTGGATCCGTGATGAACACGAACCTGATGCAGTGATTCTCTGGAGTCACTCCATTTGGCCTTAATTATAAAAGCATTCTTAATCATTTTAAGGCAAATTATTAGCACCAATACAATTATAGTTGTTGTTAATGTAACAAGTTTGCTTTTTTTAACTTCAACATACCGAGGAATATACTACAACATACATCTGAGAAATATACTTCCATATACTGTCTGAGCAATGGGATACATAAAACTGCCCCATGTTCACGGCGGGTGGAAGTCCAAGCCAAAACACCCTGTCATTTCCTGTCTCCAGGAAACACCGCCCTTTCTTGGTTTCAGAAAGAACTGTCATACAGAAAACAGCTCAGGCACGTGCATTGTCAGGTCTGCCATTTTTAATTATTACCAATCAAGTTACAGCAATTTCCTTTCTGGTTAAACATGTTTGTACCTATCTTCTAAAGTATTTCTTTATGCCACTGTTCATAAAACATTTTAGGCTGAAGGAAAATCCCCTGAACAAAATTAATAACTAATCACAGGAGATATTTATCATCTCAAGTCTTTTACAGGGAAATTGTCAGATTTAATCATCTTTCCCATATTTTCACTATTTACTGGGCTTCATCTATCATATACTTTAGATTTTGACAACAGTGAGTTATTTTAATTACTATTTCAAGTTTGAGTGACTAAGAATACGGCCATTCCTAGGAGACATGGGGGTGGGAACGATAGAGAAATTAATCTGAGCAGCCAATAGGCTATCATTTTCATGAATAAATCAAGATTTTCTTCATTGTTAGTAATTCAAAAGCAGGCATGAGGTAGGAAACAATAAACCACGGGCCTATGGCACTGCACTGTCATCATTTAAAATGTATTCTTCCTGCTCTCTCCTATGATATGATCAGAACCTCTGATTTTATAACACAGAAAACATGTTTATACCACAAATTAGGTTGGGGTAATAGTGCAGCAGTAAGTGGTAGAGTCTGTGCTAATTGTGAGTACAGGTGAGTACAGGTGTTTGGGCTCAGTACCCAGCAAATGCTCCCCTATGAAGAGAAGTAAATCTCACAGACTAAATGTCCATCATGGGCATCAGCTAATCTTTCTATAGCTTGAAAAGCACAAAAGCAGAAAGAACAGAATAGTAGAGCATCCAGAAACATTCATGACATGATTCAATAAAACTACACTTCTAAGGATAGGTGCTAGGCAGTGGGTGTAGGGGAAAGAGCAAGTGGGAGAAAACCCGCAACCCACCAGAGTTCCAGTGCTCTGGGCAGGCAGATGCGGAAGACTGCCTCATGCTTTCCACATGGTCCCAGGTGGGTGTGTCTGGCTATGGGAAGCCACTGGATCCCAGCTCAGCGGGTGGTGGATAAGGGGCAGTCTTAGGTACCAGGTTCTCAGCCTCTGACATCCTAGACACAGCTGGACACCACGGAAGAGTTGAGAACAGAATGGGGGCCCCTGGGCAGCTCGGTCAGCCCCGGGGCCAAAGGGAGGAGAGGGCAGGAGGAGAGGAGGCGCTGGGTGGTTCCCACTCAGGCAAGAGTCCTTGGTCCATCCGTGGCTGGAATGCAGGAAGATCTTCTGGTGGGAGGTTAGATGCAGCTCATTAGGGGAAAGTGTATCCCATCATTCAAGCATGGCAGGCCTTGATGAGCAGAGACAGTCTGTGGTTTTAGAGCTTTATTGTAGAAAGGCAGGGAGAAAGAAAGAAGGTAGAAAGAGAGAGTGGCTGACTATGGCCACGTGGAGAGAGGTGGGGAAGAGAGAGAGGGGGAGAGGGCTAGAGAGAAAGAAACGTAAGAGCTTAAAGAGAGAGGAGAGGCCAATTGGCTCCTTTTAGAGTGGGCTGGACTAACTTGCTGTTGCCAGGTAACTATGGGGAAGAGCATACCTGGCTATAGACAGGTAACTGTGGGGGTGGAGTCTAGGCAGAATGCCAGAAGCTTGGGACATTGTCTGTATGACTGATGGTCAGACACCTCTCCTGCAGAGGCTGTGGGGGGGCAGTAACTTCGACAGGAGCCAGGGGTCCAGGAGACATGATCGAACTCCTTTTGTCCCATGTAGGTGGAAATTACCACCCATCAGATCCCCCGGAATTCTAGATCTTTGCTTGACTGGAGACCAGGCTGTCTGTGCACAGCCCACTGCCCCACAGATAGAGAGACAACTCAGTGAGCAAAACGCTGGTCACGTTAACATTAAGACCTGAATTTAGATCCCCAGCTACCATTATTTAAAGAGCAAGGCGTGGCAAGCGTCTGCAACCCCAATCCTGAGAGACAGAGACAGATGAATCCACAGGGATCATGGCCAGGAAGTCTGGCAAAAATGACTGAGTTCAAGTTCAGTGAGAGGCTTTCTCTCAAAAAATCAGATGAAGTAATTGAAGAAACCATCAAACATCAACCTTTGGCCTCTACATATGTCTACATACGTACCTATATCCCCACAGGTACACACATACAGATGCATGTACATACATGCATCAAGACATTACCTTCTAGGGGTGGCCTTACAAAAATATGATTCTATGATATACATAAACCATGCAGTGGATTACAGAAGTAGTTTACGATGACATCTTTTAAATGCTCCATCAAGTCGCCCTAGCATGTTACTAGACACCATGTGATAGTGTGAATGAGAATGGCCCCCATAGGCTCTTGTGTGTGAACGCTTCCTCTTCAACAGGTGGAACTGTTTAGGAAGGATTAGGAGGTGTGGCCTTGTTGGAAGAAGTGTGTCACTGTGGATGAGCTTTAAGGTTTCAAAAGCCCGAACTTGTAAGCTTTCAGGGCAGCTCCAGTGCCTTCCATGCCTGTGTGCTAGCTGCCAACCAAGACTGCCAACCAAGTCAGGATGGTCATGAACTCTACTACTCTCTGGAAACATAAGCCCTAAAAATTTCCTTAAAAATTGCCTTTGCCAGCCAGGTCCAGATACAACAATGGCGTGGGGAAGGGCGTAGCCCTCATAGATGCACACTGTGTGTGTGACCCCATCACCAGAGACCATGACAATGACAGTGGTGTGCCCAGATGCATACAAGGACAGCACTGCCTGAATGGCCACCTACATGGCTGTATTGAAGGTTTCAAACATTATCTGCGTCATCTTCTCTCTGGTAGCTTTGGGGTTCAGGGGGGCCTCGGTCAGAAGCACCGGGTGCTCCTCAGGGGCCACACGCAGCTCATTGTAGAAGGTGTGGTGCCAGATCTTCTCCATATCATCCCAGCTGGTGACAGTGCCATGCTCGATAGGATACTTTAGGGTCAGGATACCCCTCTTGCTCTGGGCCTCATCACCCACATAGGAGTCTTTCTGGCCCATGCCCAGCATGACGTCCTGGTGTCGTGGGCACCCTATTGATGGAAGGGAACATGGCCCTGGGGACGTCATTGCCAGCAAAGCCAGCTTTGCACATGCGGAGCCACTGTCAATGACGAGGTCCTGACTGAACAGGGCTACAGCTTTACCGCCACTGCTGAGAGGGAAAATATTTGTGACGTAAAGGAGAAGCTGTGCTATGTTGCCCTGGATTTTGAGCAAGAAATGGCTACTGCTGCGTCATCTTCCTCCTTGGAGAAAAGCTATGAGCTGCCCAATGGGGAAGTGATCACCATCGGCAATGAGTGGTTCCAGTGCCTGGAGGCACTCTTTCAGCCTTGCTTCCTGGGCATGGAGTCCTGTGGCATCCACAAGACCACCTTCAACTCCATCATGAAGTGTGATGTGGGCATCTGCAAAGACCTGTATGCCAATACAGTGCTGTCTGGTAGTACCACCATGTACGCGGGCATTGCTGACAGAATGCAGAAGGAGATCACAGCCGTAGCATGCACCACAATGAAGATCAAGATCAATGTTCACCCTGAGTGCAAGTACTCAGTCCGCATTGGCGGCTCCATCCTGGCCTCACTGTCCACCTTCTAGCAGATGTGGATCAGCAAGCAGGAGTACGATGAGTCGGGGCCCTCCATCGTCCAGTGCAAGTGTTTCTAGATGGACTGAGCAGGTGCCAGGCATCTGCTGCAGGAGCTGATTCTGAAGTATCGATTTGCCCTGGCAAATGTGCACACCTTGTGCTAGCCTCATGAGACTGGAATAAGCCTCTGAAAAGCAACTCGTCCTTGAACCTTGTATCTGATATCAGCACTGGATCATAGAACTTGTTGCTGATTTTTGACCTTGTATTCAAGTTAACTGTTCCCTTGGTATATGTTTAATACACTGTGCATATCTTGACTTAGTCTTTAGTTCATGTGGCTCAGTCACTTGGTGGCTGGGGAGAGCACTCTGTGGAAGAGAAATCCCCAGCCTGGTGGATCTCTGTGAGCTCCACGTAGTGATCTGTGCAGAGTACTAACCAACAGCAGACTTCCAGGTTTCCCAAGGCTGGCAAAGTCCGGGCCTTAGGACCCAGTTTCCATTCTGGGCTGTTACTTGCCTTGAGGTGGGAACATTTGCATCAACACCTGTAAATGTATCCATCCTTTTAATTGATGTAAGGTTTTTTTTTTGTACTCAATTCTTTAAGAAATGACAAATTTTGGTTTTCTACCATTCAGTGAGAACATTAGGCCCCAGCAACACGTCACTGTGTAAAGAGAAATAAAAGTGCTGCAGTAACTGGGGGAAAATGCCTTTGCCTTGGTGTTTTGGCATAGTGATAGTAAAGCAACCATGACACGCCAGTATCAACCACTCCACACTCCAGAGGAAGGACAGCACGGGTACAGGTGCCAGGGTGCCAGGGTGAGGCTGGTGTGGCGGTGGCATTGTTAACCAGTGTCATTAAGAGATAGGGCTGGCTGTTTGCTAGGCAGGTGTGAGACTCCTGGGCTCATGTAAGCTTCCTGTTTCATCTTCCTAAGACACTGGCACTAAGGGTGTTGGCACTATATGCACCAATGCCATATTTTTTTAAAGATTTATTATTTATTTAATGTATATGAGGACACTGTAGCTGTCCTCAGACACAGCAGAAGAGGGCATTGGATCCCTTTACAGATGGTTGTGAGCCACATGTGGTTGTTGGGAATTGAACTCAAAATCTCTGGAAGAGCAGTCAGTACTCCTAACCACTGAGCCTTCTTCTCTTCTCTGCCACCCCAATGGCATATTTTTATGTCCTCTCTATTTCCAAGCTTTCATGCTTACAGAGAAGAAAATTGCCCAAACTGCACAGTGCCTCAGCTGAGAAGCATCCTCTCCCCCACCCCGTTTAGCGTTCAACAGAGGGTAAACTATTCTCAAGCCCAAATCCAACTATGCCACTGCACTGAGTAGACAGGCTTGTCCCTTGGGCAACCTTTAAACCTCAGCCTCTCTGAGAATTAAGTAATATTAGGGATTGGAGTGAAATAAAAGTCTAGGTCCACTGTGACATGACATTCACGGGAAGAGGTAGATTAACCACTCGGCTCTGGAACACTTATAAATACAATATATAGCATATGCTCACAAAACAAGTCCTGGAAATAAAACACAATGGGCACTCAGCAAACATCTGATATCACCAACACCTGCTCGGGTCCTCTCTGAACTTTATTTCTAAATATCACTGCTTTTTATTGAATCAACGGAAATTTGAAAGAAGAAACAGAATAAACACCCAGAGATGATCAAGGGAGTTAGAAAAGTCTTCCTGTAAAACCTCATTGAGTTATACATGAGCTGGGGCGCTGTCAGTCTCACTGAGAGGCGTGCGATACGCATCCGCCACTGCACAAGTGCAGCCCACAGAAACCCTAGAGCACGACAAGGGGATTTATCTTTCTGAACAAGAACACTTAATGCGAAACACAAAAAAATCACTAGCCAACTCTAAGCAATACCTCCGACTTCCTCTTTAGAAAGACACGCACAAAGACTAAGGATGTAGCTTGGTGGTAGAGCCCATGCCCACAATGCATTAGACCCTGCACGGGACCCCAGCACCAGAATGAATTAGTAACATTACTGATAGGTTTGAAGCTGGAAAGAGTTTACAGAACTAGCTTATCCATGCTGAATACTCAATAAATTGTTTTTATAACAGTCCTGTTTGCCTTTGGTACTGGAAGTCTATTAATGAAAACAAATGTTTTATCTATTTAAAGCTGAATTCTGTTCCCTTCTGTAGCTTCTACCTGTTGGTCAAAGTCCTGATATCTGAAATGACAGCAATAACAAGAAAAAACTAAACTAGGTAAAATAATTAACTCTATCAGCTGTTAAAGTTTTTGCAAGACTCAACTTACAACAAACTATTTGATTTAAAATATTAAATATCTAAAAAATCATTACAGTTTAATATATTTTCATAAAGTATGAATTTAAAATATATATTAAATTTTCATATAGTCTAATATATATATTTCATATGTGCACACATATATGTACAAAATATATGCTACATTTGTGCAAGTGCCAGAGAAGGAAGAGCATGGCACTGGATCCCCTGAAGTTGGAATTACAGGTAATTGGGAACCAAACATAGGTTCTCTGGAAGACCAAGAAACGATAGCTACTGAGCTAACCCCTGGTCCTTGTATTCTAAATTTTAATGAAGAAAAATTCAGCTTTGTAGCCTGGGTAGGAGAAAGACAGAAAAAATATGGATCATGTCAGATAAAGAAAATGGCCAACAGCCCAAGTCACCCTGAAGATATTGCTGATTAAAAAAAAGAAAAGCTAACTTAAAGATAGGCTAATTTAAACTTTTACAAGAGAAGACATGAGCTCAGAACTTTCATGAAAATTTTCTTCATCTAAAAAAAAATCTTGTGTACCTGAAAAGAAAGTACCAATTAGAGTCCAAGATTTAAACATCTCCATATCTTACAGTGAAGCCTTTTATGGAAAGAAAAGACTAACCCAGAAAATTATGGCAATGATCGTTTTTCTCCAACAACCACTGCTGAGGTTTGGATGTGACTGAGGGTATAAATCACCCACAGGTTGGCCGCTGAGTTCTCACTGTGCAGGACCCTTTAAGATATGAAGGCTTGCAAAGGATCATGGTAGTTCTCACCTGACCTGCAACCTTTCTCTGGCATCCTGGCTCACCACATGATCTCTTCCTGCTATTATTATGCATCCATCAGAAGAACCCCCCCCCCACACACACACAATCAAGCTCCTGACAAGACAGTCAACCTCCCAAACTGTAAACTGAACAGGCCTCTTTGCATTACAGGCTGTCTAACACATGTCATTGCATGCATTCTGTCCACCCTGGGGTTCTGCTGTCACAAGGACCCCTAGCTTTGCTGTGCTTTGCAACAT
The DNA here is from genome assembly GCF_000001635.26 of Mus musculus. Lineage (NCBI taxonomy): Eukaryota > Metazoa > Chordata > Mammalia > Rodentia > Muridae > Mus > Mus musculus. The sequence continues at coordinate 63,351,265 of NC_000083.6, forward strand.
TAGCTAGTTGCTGTCTGAGAATCTGCCATTTCTCGCACGTTACTGCCACACACTGCTTCAGGGGCAGCACAGTGCACCGCAGATTAAAGGGCCATTCACTACAGAGATGCAGTGCATAGGAACTAACTAGGTTATTTTTTTTTTAATTTCAGGACCTGTGTTAATATTTTTTAATTGAAAAACCTACATTTTTGACAAAAAAAAAAAGGCTATTTCTTTTAACTCTTATTGATAAAATCAACAACGAGGAACTCTTACTGCTCTGAAGAAACTCAGACTCCTCCAAGTGTTTTTACATATCAGCCTTCTGTACCTAAATGTGCAGCTTTTGCATTCTGTGCCCGTCATGGAAAAACCCCAAAGACCAAATTGATTGTAAATAACAAAAGATTTATATCAAATACAGATAAATATCCAATAATCTTGGAGTCAGAGAATAGAGAAGACATAATAACCAGATGTTCAATTTAAATCACAGATAGAACCCACCTGGTATTCTCCTTTCACAGACACTTGGATTGTGTTTGTATTTGAAAGCAATGGTAAATGTCAATGCCTACCCTCCCATCCTTCTGAACACAGGGAAATACCACGCTGTGCAATCCTTTCAGTACCAGAGCTTTTAGGAAACAACAAAGAGAGGGAACAGCATGTCTTAGTCACACAGATCAATTTCAAGACCACAGAATACTATCCATTAGAGTTAGGGATGTAGCTCCATGGTAGGACTTCAATGTATCACATGCAAAGCCCTTGATTCGACTCTACCCCCACAAAATCCCAGCCAAACAACAGAAAGCAAACCAGATATCATGATCAAAATGAGAACAGACTTAAATTACTATACAGTTTTAAATATTGAGTTTAGAAAAAATTTCACAGACAAGATTTTTAAATGTAGGAAAACAGAAACAATTGAAGTTTATTAAACCAGCATTTTATAGACACAACTTTGTAATGTTAATAAGGTTTTTCATATATGAATACACAAAACAACATCTAAAGGTTCTAGACCAGTGTTTCTCAACCTGTGCAATGCTGTAATTCTTTAATACAGTTCCTCATGGTGTGATGACCCTCAATCATAAAATTATCTCATTGCCACTTCAATGTAGCTACATGTATCAATCATAATGTAAATATATGATATGCAGAATATCTGATACATGAACTCCCAAAGGGATCACAACTGACAGGTTGAGAGAGAGAGAGAGAGAGAGAGAGAGAGAGGGAGAGATTTTACCATAAACACAAATCTAATAATTTTCAATATATTAATAGTGGATTAATTCCATCTATGAAATAGAAAACTTACTTATGACCCATTTTGTCCCCACCAAGTTTCCACAGTAGTAATTACAGAAAATACATCCATCTGAAAGCCAAAAAAGTCAAACAAATGATCTAAATGTCATAGGAATAGTTTGACGTGGAGGCTTAAGCAAGAGTGCTTGCCACTGCTTACCTGGGCAGTAACTGCTCCTGCTCTATCCTGACCAAGCTCATTATTAGCATTACGTCTCATGTCACCTAGAAGACCAACCCTACAGTAGCAGAGACTCAGCGATCTACACTCTGAGACACAGTACCAAGTACTTAGCACTGCTTCCTGATTTACAGAGGGACAGTGCTAATGAGCAAACATAGAACCGAAGCTAATTAATAGGCTAAATGCATTAGTGCAATCCAAGCACTCTCTCTATGAAAGGTTACTAACCCATCTCGGCTAAGTGCTGAAGTCATAATTAAGTCTGATGGGAAGGCCTAGATTTATACCAATATAATTACAAATATTACTTAGCTTAGTGATACAGCATGGCAGGAACAATGAGATGAGTAATTTAGATGATACTGCAAAGTGGGTTTTAATGTCTGAAACTTCTATTACGGTACACAGGGTAAGTGCAAGTGGTGTAATTAAAACTAAAAGAGTCTGATCTCCAGAACTCTGCTGCTCGACTCATTAAAATGCATGTTTTCTCAATTAATCCAAACTTTTCCATTAAAAACATAAAAATACACTTTCATTCCTTGGAAATAAATCTCCACGGTACTTATTATATTTAGAATCAAACACTAAATAATCATTACAGATAAGTACAAAAAGGAAATTATAGAGACCAAGAAGTTGAGTCCACAAAGCCAGAAAAAGAAAGAAAGGGCAAAGGATCAGCCGTCCACTTTCCCATCGTGAGGCCCCCATTCGGGCCAAGTGAGCGTCTGAAGGGCGAGAAGACTAAGATCCCGGAGCACATCCGCTTTAAACAGAGTGCTCGCTTAGGAGGTAGGCGATCCACAAGTCACGCACACCTTCCAGATCATTTACCAGGCGCAGCGCTTTCTGATGACTGAGTACACTTCTGACCCTCTGGCTATCTCTGGCTCTTAGGTCATGTGTACAGAAACTAGAATGTGGCCACAGTTCTGCAGGAGGACTGTGCTGTCTTTTAATTTAATATATTCCTACAACACTTGCGTGACTATTGAGCAGTGAGAAATACAAGACGCTTATATACTTGACTGTATTACTCGCCACGAGAAGCTCTTAGAGAACATGCAAAGCTGTCATGTAACTGTCTGTAAAGTGGAATACTGATCATGGAGACACCTTAATTTTTAAATTTATATCATTCAATTTTCTTTAAATATTTGGTTTACTTTGTAAAGCAAATGTCACCAAAAACAATAAATACATCTTAACAAACTTTGATTCTTTATAATTTTAAAAAGTCCATTACACTTTTGAAGAGAATTTTAAAAATCTGTACATTTAATTTTTAAATTGATATCAATTATTTTTCCTTGATTACTTGGCTTACCTGGTAAAATAAAAATTACCAAAAACAGTAAATACATTTTAACAAATTTTAATTGCAAAAAGTCAAAGGTGTTTTAAAGAAAATTAAAAAAAAAAAACCAGTAAATTTTTCAGGACTAATCTGATTCAATAAAAATGTAACAGAGAAAAAACCTGTGAAACACAAATAAGAAAAGGAAAGTTCCTCATGACGTCACCTTAGGACGTACTTGGGCAGACTGAAAATGTCAGAAACACAGGCAGAACATCAAACTGCAAGGCTTCCACATAGCAAAGCAAACACCAGCGTGAAGAGAAAGTCACAGAATGAGAGAAAATGTTTACAGGATGTATGTGTAAGTAACCCAAATACATGTGACTCAACAGCAAAAACCAAGTGGCCTGATTTTTAAAGTAGACAATAGATCTTTTTAAAAAAGCAGTTAAGCGTGGTAAGATCATTAGTTAAAAAAAGCAGTTAAGCGTGGTAAGATCATTAGTTATCAAGCACAGTGATGGCCAGATATCCTGAACCACGCCTGCAACCTCAGCACTAAGCAAGGTTGAGAGTCTCTTTCAGTGGAATGTAGTGAGAATTCTGGGATTTTGGTTAATTTAAAAAACACAGAAATATTGTAAGAATATGTTTTTGTTTTAATCCCAGGTGTGGTGATATGGGGCTAGCACCCCATAGCAGGTACCTATGAATCACTTCATGTTCTAGCACAGGCATGGTTTTGAGACATGATTATGTGACATTCGGAATTATGAGATCATTCCACAGAATATATAAATGCAAGGGCCCCAAGAGGTGGGGTAGGTGGTTGTTACTCATTGGTTGTGGTTTGTTAGTAGTTCTGCCCAAAGAATAAACAAGAAATCTCTTAACTCTCTCCTGTTGAGTGATGGGAGTAAAACTATATAATAAAGGGTAACAAAAAGAAGAACCCAAAAAGAAGCAAACACCAGCAACAGGCAAAGAAGAATCAGAAAGAAAGAAATTGGATTTAAGGATCTCTCCCTGTCTCTATCTCTCTCCTAGGGGGATGGGAGAAAGAAGAAGCCAGGAGATAGCAAAGACAAGCTACAGTGGGACACAGTAAGTCCCCATGTCACCCCCTTAGCAAGAGTGCCTTTTAAGACAGGAGAAATTGAAAACTAAAATAATTGCTTATAAATTCACAGACTACACAGACCCTCTGTGCATGTTCACTGCAAGGGTTAGTTCGTCAATACAGCAAACAGTAGGCACAGTCCTGACAAACTCCATACGGGCCGACCATAGGCCTACTATGGAGCATGGATCCAGTGACCCAGGAAGTCAAAGGACACCTGTGCTCAACAGATTTGTAGACATGATCTCTGTCATTTGAGGAAGATGCAAGAACTGGCCTTCTGGAAATTAAAAGGATCCTGGTAATTTGCCATAACTTAGACAGGAGTAAGACGTTCAAGACACTGGCTACAGACAATGACATTCATACTGTATGTTTTTAAAGGACAAGAGGGGATTTTGACCATTGAGTTTTTGCATTTTCAAAAAATTACAAATGGATAAATGCTTCAGGAGATATATTTGCTTAGTCTAATTTAGATATTACATCATTTAAATATGCATCGAAACTTTACATGGAACACCATAAATATATTCAATTGTAATTTTTATGGATTGGTTCAAATTTGAAAATAAATAAATGATAGAAAAATTACTACAAAAATTCTACTAAGACTTACACAAAGACCATCATATAACTTGAAGAATAATTTAGGGTAATCTGTTGTTATAATTGGAAAAAATGGAGTCTATACCACTATTTTTAAAATATAAAAAGAAATTTAAAAAATAAGAAGAGAGAGAAGCCATAGGTTTAAAGCATTATTGGGGTAAGCGTAATATATTATTTTTCCTACTTACAAAATATTTCTATCTAAACAATCATTAGCTTTAGACAGAACAGTATGTTTTATTTTCAAAGCAAACTCTCTGTAACGGCCTATCTTTAAAAAGAGTAAAGAAAAGTTGGTGGGCCAGGCTCTCAGATCTGTCCTCGTGCACCTGCCTCCTCTGCAGTACCAGGAGCGACAGTTGGGGGGGGGGGGGGGGCACTGTGCACTCACCTGTGTTATGAAAGCCTACTTGCAAGACTTGTACCCTATCTTTTTCTAACTCAGTGCAATATTTCAGAGGAAAAAAAATGGGTTTACCATTACTTTAAGAAAAATCCCATTTTATATCTTCTCTATTGTGTATTAAACTGCTGATCACGTGGGTCTGTCTAAAAGCAGCTCACATCTGTAAGACATGAGGTCATCATCACTAGGAAAAGGTCTAAATGCAAAAAGTTTGCGTAATTCCTCAGAACCACTGACAAGGTCAACCACAACAATTAACCACAAACATTTCAGAGCCTTAAGAAAGACAAACAATATATGCTTCAGAAGGATCAAAGAAGGAACTAAACCGCTATGGTTGTAGTTGTTCCAACAAACAAGTACCAAAGCACATGAAACCTTGCTGCATCTGTGAGGAGCAGGCACTGAAGAGTCTTTCTGAACCCTTCCTGCTCCTGCCTTCGCAGACACAGCTGCAGCAGGTCTGACTTAATGTGGACCTGTCCTGGCACGGCAGCTCTCAGGACCGCTAAGCTCTTCTCTGGACACGCGCCTAAAACATTACAGTGGTTACCTGTCGTTTATGATCCAGTTCAGACAGAGATTCAGAGAGCTGAGATTTTTGCACCTCTTGACGATTTCCATCACGGTTTCATTATCCAGTTCAGTGATGTGACGGAGGTCTAAGCTGGACAGGTTCCTTAGCTAATGACAGAAATAAAAGCAAGATAAAAAAAATAAGTGTCAACTTAAATCTCAAAATTGTAACAGCATCTATGTAGGAGTAGCACCAATGTACAGTATTTATTGTATATGAGATTGTCTAGTCTTTTAATTAAATAGCTGTCAAAGTATTTAACACAGAAAATTTTAGATAATTGTGGAAATCTATGATGAATATATGAGCGGGCAACAAATATTAAAAAAAAAAAAAGTTTTCCTGAAATACCATTACAGTGAAGAAGTAGCGACATGTGACAGGAAGTGCCTAGGTTCCTACAGGGTTCAATTTCAGGTATTTATCTTCAAACCTAAAACGTACAAGCTTTGCATATTTTAATCTATGAAGCGAACCCCAGTACTTCATAGCTGTCGTAGTGGCATTCCATCGTACTCTCTGAATGGATCCTTTAGAGGCGCATGTCTAATTGTAGCACCCCAACCCCTATCTCTTCATTTCTCTTATTCCTTTTCTGAGGATCCATAATGTTCTGTCTCCAAAGGCAAATTACTAACATTTATGTAAAGATGACGTATCATTCTCTTCAAATATGGTATGTCCATGTAAGCAATTTTTGCTTAGTAACAGACAAGAGAATTATTCTGGAAGCACTTGTTAGACTAGATACACTCTACCACCTTGCAAATGTGTGTGTGCCTTAATATGCCTCCTTATACCGCAGGAGTGACTCCGCAGATCAGAGGCTGATGCTGAAATGGACAGACCGTCGCATACTACTCAAGTGTCGCATACTACTCAAGAGGGTTCAACTTAATCAGTGAGCATCCTGTGAGTGGAGAATCTTACTCAGCTTGACAGAGAGAAGTGACAGAACCTACGACAGTCACCTTAGCACATCATCAAAGAGAGCCAATGTCCTCTCTAAAACAGTGGAAATGCAGAGGGGCCAGGAGCCACAGACTGTGAGGGCCCTCAGCTGACAGCTAGTAAGAAATGAGGACGAAAACCTACAAGCTTAATTGTGTCAAATACCTAAAGGAAAAACAAGCAAAACCCAGATTCTGTCCTTGAACTTTCCCAAAGACACACATTCCAACTCGCGCCTTGACTCTGCCCTGGAAGTACCTATAACACAGACAGACAGACAGACAGACAGACAGACAGCCATTGAATTTAACAACAGTGGGATAATGAATTTGGGCAATGTCAGCTAAGACTGTGAAAGGCTGTAACAGCAGCACTTAGAAGCTAGAACACTGCATTTATACTGAAGGCCTGAAGGAGCCCTCCTAGGATGAGCTGTCTTCTCTAGACCACCATCCAAACCTTCCTTGGAGAAGGTTATTTCTGTGGGAAACAGAATTGTAGGTTTGACCCAATTATCAAAGGCCTCAGAGCAGACAACTCTCACCTAAGACAGCTCAGCTTAAATCCCCCAAGAAGTAGACACTAAAATTCAGGTGATACCTGGGTATGGTCAACTGCTGAGCGATTCAAACATGACCAGGGTGTCAAGCCTCCAACTCCTTCCTACTGAGTTTACATCTGTGTGCAGGTGGTGTCTACCCTACTGGCCACAGCACTAGAGAATGAAAGTTCATGAAAGAGTTGGGGAGGAGTCAGCTCAGCAGCTTCCCAAACTTGCCTTGGATCTCAGACCGCAAGGCAGAAGCCACACACAGAGCTGAGGCACCATGGCTCTCTGCTGTCTGAAGCATGCTGCACGACGGTGGGAAGAAGAGGTGGATGAGACGTGAATAGAGAAAGATGGACCACGCAGGTACACGCTAGAGGCAGGCTGTTTCTGCAGGGGCTCCTTCCAAGGCTACTACACACTGTCTATCTGCACACAGAGACTCTTCAGAAGCCTACTCTGTGCTGGGCCTCTCTGGTCAGATGTTCAATGACATCAAATCCAGCACAGTACCAGATCCAGGGAAACAAAACTCCAGGAAGCAGGCAAGACCAGGCAAGAAGAAAGGAGCTCTGGTAGTTCCTAGTCTGCTTGGCCTCACTAACCAGAGCACGCTGCAAGAGAAGAGCCTCCCACTTGGTAAAAACAAACTGGACCAAGTATGGTGTGAATTGAGTGGTTTAATCCCAGCACTGGGGAGGCAGAGGCAGGCAGCCTATGTGAGCCACAGACCAGGCAGGACTATGTACTAAGACCATGTCTCCAGTATCTATATCTCCTTGATCTTTGACCCTTACTTCTCTGCAGGTTACTCTGCTGGGAGGAAACAAAACAAACACATTTTCAAGCACCTAAGGGAACTGAAAAGAAAACAAACAAAACTGATACAAAGTAATTGGAGTCAGTAAAAATCCAAAGGGCTCACACTCTGCTCCTGCAAATGCTTGCATCCCTCCCAATAACTGACATCCCTCCACACAATAATGAATCAGCACAGTCTACAGCAACAGCCTGGGAGCAAAGTGCCAGGCTGAGGGGAAGGACGAGCCCTCATGACAAGTGGACATCAGAAGACTGAGATAAAATCAGAGAGGACAGTAATGCCAAAGGGATGAAACTCAAAGTCCCAGTGTTGTCATAAGTAGACTGTTTATTATGTTTTAAGGAAAGTGGCACAGTAATGGTTTATAAGACTACACGGACAACAAAGAGGATCTGGCCCCATCCTCTCACTGTCAGAGGCACACTGGAAAACAGACAGGTACAGTAAGCACAGTGCTAACCCCAATGCCTAGTTAATTCCCTTGCTCTAAGTATGGCCAGGAACTGTCAACAGACGGGGATTCTTCAGCTCCTTGTGATGGGCAGCAGGAAAGTAGGAATATTAGTCCTATCCTGCTAAAAGCTGATTCCTTCCAGTACGTACACCCAACTGAACCGAGCTCTGTAAAGCAAAGCAGCTCCGGTTACACAGAGGATGCATTCAGACTCCAGGATTGAGGACACCGAGGCGGGCACATCCTTGTATTCTCTCATGGTCACATCACATACCAGCAGAAGATTATATGTCTGCAGCAGGCCAGGGTTGGATACATTAAATGAATGTACTTAATGCCAAAGAAATATGTGTTTTTAAATTGTTAAAAAGGTAAATTCCTTCAAATATTTTATCAAAATAAATTATTTTGAAAAGGAAGATATTGAGCATATACATTTTTAAAAAGCTAGAAAGAAAGTAAGACAGAAAGAGAGAGAGAGAGAAAGAGAGAGAGAGAGAGAGAGAGAGAGAGAGAGAGAGAGAGAAAGAAAGGGAGAAAGAATGCAGTTGTTTGTACCAGCTCAGTGCCTCATCTTGAGGAAGACAACTGAGAATCCCAAAGGTTTAAGCAATTCTGCGAAAGTGAATAATGAAAGAAAGATGTTAGCACATCCAAACTATGTTACAGACTTGTAAGACTCCTAAGACATTCTGTAGAACTAACCCACAGCAGGAAAGTGCAACACCAGGCTGAACTATAGGTAACGAAACTCTTGATTTTGACTGACTCTTGAACACTCACAGAGCCACATCCAGGTCCACCTGTTGCAAGGTGGACCAGATGATGGTACCAGGCCACCAGTGCATGTCACTGATTGATATTTACAATCCATAGTGGAGCTAACAGGTATGCCCTGACTCACATGCCAGGGCATGCAAGACAGTATAGACAAACACTGGACACACTAAGGCTCATTGCTTTTATGAGCTGGCAGTCCCTGACTGGTGTATGTTCACATGGCCTTCCTATGATCATTTGACCAACACCTGCAGAACTCTGACAGCATGCAGGGTTGGCTGCAGGACGCTAACCCCCGGGATACCATCAGAAGACACAGACCCAGCATCTCTACAGGCTTGGCATTTTAGTCAGAACTCACAAACAGCCCTGTCAAATTCATCACATTCATTTGCTTGCTGGGAAACATTTCAACAGTGCCCTCCAGTGCTTCATTAAAAGCTACCTGAAATAATCCCACATAGTCTAAAACAGATAATTACATCTAGAGAAACTGACATCTTAATTAAGCCTGCTTTCCTTATAATTCACCAGTAGTCTTGGGGTACACAAATCCCAAAGGATTTGAGTAAGCAAAGCCTTTCCACCCCAGCATTTTCAGACACAGGGTGAGACATTAAAAAAAAAAGTCAGAATGCAAAATTTAATAACCACTTTTCAGTTTAATACTGCACTGTTCAAAAGAAATTAGCTTGCAGCCATTCACATTGAAAGACAAAAATTAGTGGATGATTGGTATGTCCAGGTCTGTGTTTAAATATAAAATGAGAAACTCAAACATTACCTAGGAAACATGGAATACGAGGAATACAAAGATGTCTCCAAATGTCTTCAATTTTCCTTAAGACCAAGAAAAGATGAAAAAAAAAGGAAAAGAAAAACAGGGAAGGGCACAAGTGGAAGCCCAGATAGGAGGATAAAAATATACACACAGGGAGAGAGAAAGGGAGGGAGGAAAGAAGGGAGGAAGGGAGAGAGGGAGGGAGGGAGGAAAAAGGGGGGAAGAAGGGAGGAAGAAGGGAGGGAAGGAGCAGGGGCTGGCCACATTGTACAAGATGACTATGGTGAATGAAACAAGGAGACACAGAGTGTGTTCCCACAAGCCAAATAGATAAATACGTTTAAGTGACAATTAGTTTCTAAAACTTTAAAGGCTTTACCAATACTAGATTTATTAGGAGCAAGCAATCAGTTATAATAAAACTGGGGAATAAAATCAAGGTTAAGACTGAATGCCTTACTAATGGCTACCAGAACTTCGGAGATCATACACATGGCCAGTCTTCAAGAAGCCTCTGAAGATGGAAGCCAAGGTAAAGTTCAAGGGTACAGGCCGCGTGGGCTAAAGGAAGGCATCATGAGGAAAGAACCGACTGTGTCACAGATCCTGAAGAGTAAAGTCACAAAATTAGAAACGTAGACGGCTGGTAACAGAAGGAGAAAACAGAGGCCATCTATCTAACAACTGCACCAGAGACCAGAGCAGCTCACAGAGCGCACTCTGTTCCGCACTCGGTTCAAGTGTGGCAATGCTGTACACAGTACCAAAGGATCAAAATGTCGCGTTCTTGACCTTTGGACAGACCCTTCCCATTACAACATGGAGCTGGGAGCAGCAGGGTGAAATCGGAAGGCTTTTAAATCACCTGTTAGTAAAGTGGAACTGCCTGGTTTCTTTGGAGACTCAGGTTATAATGCTGTTTTGCTGGGGCAGACAGGTGAAAGAATGTTTTGTAAAGCAAAGAAGTTAAAGAATGTTTTGCTGAAGCTGACACGGGTGAATGTTTTGCTACAGCAAACACGTAAAAGTACACATGATATTTAGAAAGAATATAAATCTGACCCACAGACAGTGAGAGTGAGCACTGGTTCACTTTGCTTCACCGTGCTAGTCTTAGTTGATGACACACATAGACTGGTTACCCTTACCCTATGTTGCTGAGCTTCACTCTAATGATTTCATAGAAAACAAAGAACTTCCTGTGAGGTTCCAGCAGCTTCTTACCACTTCAGCAGACTTGGCGCAGCTGGCAAGCCTTGAGGTTTCCTCTCAGTTGAATGGCCTTGCTGATTCATGTGTAGTGTCTGCCGAGCAGACTGCAGCTGCTGACTTGTATGTGGTGTCTGCTGGAGCCTTGTGGCTTCTTCTGAATTGCACTCCCTTGCTGATTCCTGTTTGGTGTTTGCTAGTAGACTGAACTAAGAACAAGGACATTTGGAACTCCCTAATGAATTATTTCTAAACAGGTCCATTTCCCCCATATCCTAATAACCTTTCTTTTCTACTACCTCTGGTAAGTAGGTGTACTGGCTAGTTTTGTGTCAACTTGACAGAGGCTGGAGTTATCACAGAGAAAGGAGCTTCACTTGGGGAAAATCCAGCTGCAAGCACTATTTCTCAATTAGTGGTCAAGGGGAAAGGTCCCCTTGTGAATGGTGCCATCCCTGGGCTGGTAGTCTTGGGTTCTATAAGGGAGCAGGCTGAGCAAGCCAGGGAAAGCAAGCCAGTAAAGAACATCCTTCCAGGGTCTCTGCATCAGCTCCTGCTTCCTGACCTGCTTGAGTTCCAGTCCTGACTTCCTTGGTGATGAACAACAGTATGGAAGTGTAAGCCAAATAAACCCTTTTCTCCCCAACTTGCTTCTTGGTCATGATGTTTGTGCAGGAATAGAAACCCTGACTAAGACAGTAGGCTAGAGGGAAGGTTGAACCCTTACTAAAGTAGGTTGTGAAAAATATATGCCTGCATTTTAGTTTGGCACAAACAGTGAGTGAGAATCACTACGTGTAAAACCAAGACTTCCAGGATCTTGTAATCTATAGCAAGACTATGGCAGTGCTCAGGCATGTCATATTCCTTTTTGACCTGTTTTTTATTTTTTTTTATCTTTTTCTTTTTCCATTGAGATTATAATTGAATCATATCTTCATCTAAACCTATTTGTTCTTTCAAATTCACATGCCTCTTTTTTTTTCCTTCCATTAAGTGTTGCTGGATGCATTTATATCCTTACACCCACAGGTAGGTATAGTCACTTCATCAGGAAAACTTCTCTTTGCAACACATGGAGTCCTCTACCAGAAAGCACAACCAATCAGAATACAGAGCTGTGGAGCCCAGATCCAGTAGACACATCTATGGAGCACTCCCTCACCTAAGGCTCAGGGAACATTACAGAAGACAGGCCAGAAAGACCGCAAGAACCAGAGGATCAGGGAGGATGTGAAGCATCGTCTCCTCATAACATCCAAAGCTACATCCACAAAGTCTCACTAGCCGGACAGCCCAAACACAGCCTCAACAAGGACATGCGAAGTGGATAGGGGGAGCTGATGAGGCCACAGCCCTACACACGGACTCCAGGCAAATAAAGTGTGTTCCCCAGGGAAGAGCATGCCAACTGACAACTGCTGCCTTTGCCAGCCTGGCCTTCCATCTCCTTGGAGGCTGGATTCTGCCATTTTCCTAAAACATCTGAGATCTCTTGTCGTTTATTCAGCACTCTGGAATTCGTCCTCGGATACTTGGCTGCCCTGCTTTTCCTCAGAGCCGACCCTTCTGACTCCTCCTTGTCTCTCACTCTCCACATTAGGATTACTTAAATACTTCTACGCAGATCTTCCATTATACCCGACGGTTCTAGGAAAGAAAAATACTTCTGCTACCAAAAGGAATTCCTATCAAGTCCCTTTACTATCTGTGCCTACCATTCTCTAGACTGAAATAAACTAAGTCAAGCATCACCCCAAACTTCAGTTGTCATTGTGCCTGGTCAACTGAGGCCATTGCTTTGGGCTGGTCTCATGAGACTTGTTTCTGATACTGAAAATCCCTCTACTTTTCCTGCTTCAAATCTCATCTTCTCTGTACTTTCTTCTTGGTTACTTTAAGGAAAAGAAAAATATTTTCTCTGGAAATATACTTACATTAATTCAAACCTAAAACTAGGAATTTCAAGTACCTTTCTGACCTTAAAAGGAAACCACTGACTGACCTGTTCTCACTCTAGACCCCCTTTAAGTCACTGCTCTGACTGCTTCAAATCCTTCACCTTCCCCTCTCCATCTCCTGTCTCCCCAGAAGTCCTGGTGGTGTTTATTACTAATTCCTCATCCCACACATTGAATCTAAGCTCAACTTCTAGACACCTGGCCCTCTGGTCTAGCGGTTATGCCCTCTCCATTCACTCACTGACAGAGTTTAAAAGATTCTTAAGTATTTGGCCTGAACCTTGGCAACACAATAGGAGTGCATGAAAAACTTTAAAAACATTCATATGAACAGACCCCTCACTCATATGAACAGAACTAAATATGAATAAATACAACAACAATTAACTTTAAAAGAAAAGGCCCTGCTGTACCTCGTGTGGGCACCACAGTGTAGCTGGCACTGGTGGCAAGGTATAGGCGAGCCACAAGGATGTACGAGCGGGAGAGTTGGCCCAGCCCCTCACAGGCTGCAGCACCTGGGAAAGTCAGCCTCACATCCTGACTGGGCAGCACAGTGGAGCTGGCTCTGGAGGCATGGGTGTTGGTAAGCAGCCCCAAGAGAGCCGGAGCGCAGCAGAGCTGACCCTGCCCCCTGCCCATGGTAGCACTGGGTGGCCCAACGGGAGCAATGCTGGAGAGCTTGCCCTGGTGTTGTAGATTGGTGTTGTAGATAAGGGAGAGCTGACGCACTAGCCAGCTCAGTTACCACCCAGGCCCAAATCCAGGGCTCTGAGTCGGCCTAACCCAAAATCTCTATCATCTGGGAAAGTCTGGCATTCATGAAAGGGCCAGTTCTGCTGAGCCAAAGCTGCAGGATCTCCATGACACAGGGAAACACCAGATAACCAGAAGACCCAGTGAGGATCCAGTATTGATGGTGTCACAGAAGCCAGAGATCTTGAACCAGACCAATGACTCACCGCAGTGAGCATGTACAAGTGAAGATGTGTACACAGAGGGATATGCACACTGTGCCACACTACAGCTCCCATGAGATGTTTTCTGCGCTTTGGGTTTTTGGGTTGTGTGCAATCATTAGCTTAGAATTTATAGTGAATAAAATGTATTAAATTGATATCCAGAAATGCATAGATATAGCCGTTTTCAGCTAGCACACATCCTTGGAGGCAGAACTCAGAACAGGAACCTCTGTCTCTGCAGGGTTGGTTGCCTCCTCCACCCGTGTGGGTACAGTGCTTCCCCAATCAAAGTCCAGCATGATCTGCTGCCATCAGGATCAAGTACCACTACCCCATGGCACCCAACCAAGTTCCATGCAGCGGTAGATAAAGTATCCTGGTCCAAGGTTGTTACTATATCAGTAATCAGGATGACAAATCTAGAAACCTCAAATCCTATCCTGAAAATGACTTCCTTTTGTGTCATTATAAAGCTTTCTGCACATTAACTGACAATTAATTCAAATAAAAGGGGATATAAACTAAAATCAAATACTTTAAGGATAACTTCTTACTCTAGATATCAGTTCTCCAGTCTTCTAACTTTATCAAACCCTGGCTCTGCAGATCTAGTGCGCCACATGTTTCAAAGCTTAAAAACAAACTTCTCCGGTACGTAAACAGTAAACGGTAAAAACCAACATCATTAAGAAACATAATTAGCAGCCATTTGAGAACAAGGAACAGAATGAATTCTCTATTTATATATTTGTTCTTAAAATGGAGAACATTTCCCAAAAAAAAAAAAAAAAAAAAGCCTCTGTAAGCTGTCAGCATGTTGATGTGTGTGCTAAGAAAGCGCTCCGAATGCAGGTTTGTTAATTGGGTCGTTGCCCGACACACAAGTCAGAATGGCGGTGCTGCTCCTTTTGCTCTGGCAGGCAGTGCAGCCATAATTGACTTTTTCTAGGCCTTTCCTTTTACACAGTTCTTTTTTTCCCGCCATATCAGGTTTCTAGAGTTTGGATGAACTAAAAGCAGCCCTTACAGCTGGAAGTGTAGAGTAACCCTGTCACTTTCCACACAGCAGGGACTACGCCTCGGCTTCTCTTCAATTAGAAACTCCATACAGTTCCTGTTAAGTGCAAGTAAGGAGAGCAAATGACAGGCACACCGAGTCAAGGAAGCTGAGGAGTGGCTGCAGTGCACACAGACGCTCGCAGGCCTCTTTCATCCGTGTTCTCTTAGTGCGTTCAGAGACACATTAATCTTAGAAGAAAGGAAGATACGGTTGATGAAATTTTGAACCAATTTCAGTCATGAGTCACACTCATAGGGCGAAAGATTTCTAAATATATTATAAATGAAAAATTCCCATTCTTACTTTTCTAAAGTAGTAAGATCACAAAAATAAAACCATCGTTAGAGACAAACACTAATTACACCCATAACACAACCTGTGCTTCAGCTGCTGGCTCTCACACTGCCTAATAAGGAAGCAATTCAAGTTCTTTATTTCTAAATGTGTTAAGCTGAAAAGGAAGGGAAAGGGTTAATGACTTTGAAATTTTAAAGACTATCTGGCAGATAGTTTTATTCCTCGAAGTTTACAAATGCCAGCGTCACAACTAAAATAAAATGTAGCTCAGTGATTC
Organism: Mus musculus; assembly: GCF_000001635.26. Lineage (NCBI taxonomy): Eukaryota > Metazoa > Chordata > Mammalia > Rodentia > Muridae > Mus > Mus musculus. Next base: position 63,366,874 of record NC_000083.6, read on the forward strand.
TGTGTCAGTTTAGACAAGGAAAGATCTAGATCAATCCTCAGCACCACCTAATTTATATTAATTATATTTAATGCCTGTTTTTTGTTTCCTGAGTTAGTAAAAGCACCTGGTACTCCCTTGCCTTCTAAAAAATTTCTTAGTCTCCCATCCCATTTACTGGTCTCCAAAGCCCAAAGAAAAATACAGCTTTCCACTCTTCTTTCAGAAATCAACTGTCCTGCTTTAGGCTGCACACTGCTTCACCCTGTCATCAATCTTTCACCCCCATAGCTTTAGTGCACAGAACCCAGCAGCTGGTATGGCTGCTCCCCCACCTCTGGGGTCTTTAACACCTCCATGAAGATTTCCCAATATGAGGAGACCCCTGGCAATGGATCCCTACAGCTTCTCTGCACGTCACCAGAGAAGTGCAAGTCAAATAACAAAGGCATCCTGCAAAAGCTTTCTCTCTTTATGAGCAATGAACTACTTTTTATCAAAATAAACACCCCAAACTCTATGCATATATACACACACACACTTTTTTCTTATTCTACCCTTGTTCAAAATCACCAAAAAAAGTGACAAATTTGGATTAACTATCTAAAGCTGGATCATCATACCACATATGTGAATGATCAGGGAAATCAGAATTTTAGGCCTAAAAAAACTCTCAGTGCAGATTTAGAAATAGTATTTCTTCAACAATCTTGGAATTATGTTTGAGTTAAGTATCAATGACTCTTAACATACTCCTGATCACCTCGCCATGGCCACGGAGGGAATGAACACTGCCCCGGTTGTGAAAGAGCCAACCGGTGGTAAAGTGGTATGTGAGGAGTCATCCCCACACTGGTCAGGAACTCTCAAACACTGACTTGTTTCTGTTTGCTGCACTTCACCTTGTTCTACAAGCAACACTAAGAGGCAAGGGTGCTTGGTGTACAGCGTTTTGGTTTTAATTCCTGACTCTTCTCATCATAACTCACGTTAGAAGCTGAAAGCAAAGAGCTAAGGTTCCAGGGTAATGACGTGTGGTGAGTACTAACTCAGTTATTCAAAACAAACGGCAATCACACTATCGTTAAAGTACGCAACAGAAAAATAATAAAATGAACAATCCACTCTTCTTCATAGCTCATCCCAGATGACCCTACCTTCTCTCTTTTGATGATGATGTGAATACATGCACATAAATAAACAAACACAATCTGCCATGTCTGTTTAGATTTGCTTGCATATTTCTAGGGCTGACCATTGGTACTGAATCATCAGTTAAGGGGCTAATCCCAGGAGGAGACTCGTTCTCCCTCCTGCACTCACAAACTGACTGTAGTTCTTCATCTGGAGTGGTACCCAGATTTCACCCACCCACACTGGCATGTCAACGAGTATTATCACTGTTCAGGTCTTGTTTACATGACATGCTGTTGAGATTTCCTGCAGGGGCGTAGCTTCTCTCACCTACACAGAGGACATAATCTTGAAGCAGATGTGCTGACCCTTTGGCTCTGACCATTTGAAGGAAGGGGGACTCTAAAGGCAAGCATGCCTAGGATCAGCACAAAGCAAAAGGCAAGAAAGGAAGAGGGTGGGAGTTTGCAACAACAACAGCAGCAGCAACAATGTTGCAGTCTATCTGAAGGAAGCTCATACATAACCCAGAAGCAGGAATACTTGCAAGAGTATAGTTGTATTCTGCTAAAACCCACCGTGCTAGCCATGTCTCGTTTCCTCTTTGAGCCTGATGAAAGTTACAACTCGAGCAGCTCCCTCAGGCACGGGGCATTTGTTCCATTGTTAAAATCCAAGACTGAGTGGCAATTCCGTCCTGACACAAGGAACCCTGATCAACACAGTCAGCAAGCACTTCCTCCAGCTCCCTTGAGAAGCTGCTCCTTACGTTGGTAGGAGGGAGGAGGACTGGCAATCACCTGCTGTGCTACAACCAACTCACGAGGTCTGTGATGGTAGAGCCTGTGGCCGGCAGCTTCTGTGTAATGACTGCGGTGCCCCTTGGCTGCCAAGCACAAACTCATGGCGTGTAACTGTCTTCTGGGTTCTCCACTGTGCTCCATCTTACTGTCCCGGACCGATGGGGAGCTTGGAGCCAAACTAAAACCCAGATATCACTGTGGGAAGTAATGGATAAGGACATAGAGGCCAACGTATTGATGCTTCACGTGCACGTTCTGGACAACCTACTCCAAGTAAGGCTGTCTGACTCACACGGAGAAGCTAAGGAAAAGTCATTCCCATTTTCAAAGAATGAAAAAGGCACAACAGTCAGGGTTCTTCCCGGTATCCAGGAACTCTCTTACACTGTTGGAGTATGTTCTAGACAGCCATTATAAACCATTGTTACAATTACAAGAAATACAAGAGCCTTTGGGTTCTCTGTGCCTTAAAATCATCATGGCATGCACTGTGAATAATTTATGAATGCATATGTAGCCAGGATGCACGTCAGCGCTTCCCTGAAGCTCACAAGGCTAGCCCAGGGCAATAAATGTATTGCTTAAAAAATGAGACAGTTAATTAAAAACAGAATACTATTAAGACAGATCATCACTAGAATTAACAATGTTTTAATAAATTGTTTTAAAACAATTAGATTCTTCACAATAAACATTTACTTGAAAGAAATAAACACGTTCACCTTTTCTTAATACTTATTTTCTGACTAAATTACTAGGTTGTTATCAATGAGCCCCAAGTCTGATTTCTTTACTGAAGCAGTCTGATCTGCTGATTTATAAATGGGACCTCATGTATGTCAACATCACTATTTTATAAGCCACAAAAGAAATGTAATTGAATCACACTGATCCACAAATAACATTTTCATCACAACTGTATCAACTAATTTTAAAGAACAAAACTGAATGGAAGTAACATCTCACACAGTCCATTCTTGGATACAGACTGAGCACAAGTGTCTGAGGACAAATGAAGTGACATTGAAATCCTCTTCGTAAGAGTGTCTGCAAGGACACTCACAACTTATAAACAAGTGTGTGGTGAAAACCCAAGGAGTGGAAGAAGACGCCATCGCTCAGTAAAATAGCATTTAAAGCCCAACACCAGAATTAGGCAAAGCCCTTTCACAAAGCCCTGTCAGCTCTTCTCATTTTCTTTATATACTTCTGTTAAGCCGGAAGCAACAACTCTTTCAAAGGAGGGAGCCACGGAAGAACTCATTTGTCCACTTCACTCACTGGGACTTCCCCAGGTCGGTCAACTAGAAGATGACCTCATTTATTTTGCTGGTGTCACATTGCTACATCTTGCTATTTCTGTGGCTAAAGTGAAAATGTAGCACAAACAAATACATATAGCTAGAGCGTGAGGGACAGAGGCATAAATGTGGAGAGGGTTCCACAGCAGGTGTCACCACCCAACACAGACCAAAGAGCAGATGTGAAGAGTTACTACGCCTGACTGGAGAAAGAAAAGGCCAGACACTGACTTGGAAAATAAAAATAAGCTAGAACACTATATCCCTGTTAGTGTAGCAGTGTAGAAAAACTCATTGTAAATAATTTTTAAAGACTATTTCAGCAGCTCAGTGTGTTAGTTGAAATCATTAAACATCTTCAAGGGATGAGCAGGAAATGGGACCACAGCACACAGGCTTAGGAGCACACACAGTTATTAATCTTACCTTTCCTCAGGGAGGACACTGGGTAGAAAGTGGGGCTTTAAGTTTTAAGTAATGTTTGACTTAAATTTTATTTTACACTTTCAAATGAAACAGCAGCTAGAACTAGAGTTCTACAAAACCTCTGTAGGTCACAATAAAGTAATTTGTTTTATCCAATTTTATAATTTGTCTTACTGTAAATGCTAAGTACTCTTCCTTATATAATGAAAATAAATATTACATCATCACCCGACTGCATGGGAGGAAATCAAGGCAGACAGCCGAGGTGACTTGCCCAGTGTGGCTACTCAGCAGTCGTGCAATTAGCTTGGATGACTGTGATAAATAGTTTGCTGCCCTTTGCAAACTTTTAGGAAAAAAGTCAATTAATCGATCTTACCAGGTCTACAGAACCCATTGTCTCCCAGTCGGCTTTTGTCTTAGAATGGAAACCCTAACAAGCCAGCAAATGCCTTTCCAGTACGCACTGTGTGATATGCACTAGGGCATTCCTCAAAGCAATCTAAGAACATAGTTTCTACATTTCAAAATATCATTCAGGCACATATAACTTATCAGAAACAAATGAAGTGGTCATCTATGACTAAAGATAGCATCACCCTCTAAACCAGAACACTCTATTCTTAGAACAAGACACTAAAAGTGACCAGCTGTTTGGAAACTTAAAAAGGCAACAAAGTTCATCTTTCATTTCTGGTCTCTGAATAAACAAGAAAAGGAAGACAAAATTGAGTTAGCTGCATGAATGATCATGTTTTCCGTTACTTATGTTAAATCGACTGAAGAAAAATCCATTTTGTGTTCCTTTAAGAAATGGTTCATATTTTCAAGCATAAGCACTTTTTAAAGTGAGTGCTTTGTTTTCAACTTCTCCTAATGTTACTAGGGTCAGGAAACGATCAGGAGTTTGGGCATTTTCCTTAGGTTGTAGAGAGCTCAGGAGTTTGGGCATTTTCCTTAGGTTGTAGAGAGCCTCCCAAGGAAAGCTGGCTTAGAAACCAGCTGCATTTCAAAGAATCACGTTAGCCGTTACTTTACACACACTCAGCTCAACCTGATTTAGCAAATCCCACAAAATTCATCAATGTTACTAATATACAGAATAGCTTAAAAAGCACACATAATGTATTTACATACAGCACTAATCATCCTTCCAACTTTAGCATACCCATGGTATCTAACTCATAAAGGATGTATAATTTTAATAAACCAATGGTATAAAAATGAAACTTTTGACAAATTCTTCAGCATCTTCATCAATGTCCACTTAATGTCAATGACTATATAAAGTTATTTGTGAGCTGACTGGACCTCTACACTTTACTGTGTCTCTGTGCCACAAGCTCAGGAACCCAGAAGATGCCTAATTGTAGGACAGACCCACGTTGACATTTTAGATTACAGGGATATTGAATTAATTTTTAACTTAATACTGTATAAGAATACCTATTTTAATTATTACACTTACAATTATATATTTGCATCACATTATATAGACATTAAAAGTATAATCTCAATCATACTTTAATATAATTATACATTCTAGTGTATAGTATTGTCAATTGTCACTAGTTTATAAATTAATTTCCTCATGTAGTTATATACTTTTTTGTTCTTAATCCCCCTTAGAGGTAATTCCCTAATTTTGTATCATTTCACCAATACCCAAAGATGTACTTCTTACCATTAATATTGCAATATATAGTATATACAGTACATAATATGTACTATATGTCATAATATATAATTATTATATAATTAATATAACATTCTATTTAATATAGCACAATTCTTTAATTATAGGCTATCACCTAAATGTTTAATTTCACGACGTTTACAGCTTACTTTACTATGAAAAGTTTTCAAAGAGAAATGAGGCTACTGAGAACAAAGGAGTAAAGGGCAATGCCAATGACCAGGATCGATTATCATGAGCTTAGCGTACTTATTTCCTCATACCTTACGCAGCTTCTTGTCTTTCTACCCCTTAGAGGTAATTCCCTAATTGTGTGCCATTTCACCAAGACCCAAGTACAACCCTTTTAGCATTAAGAGTTTTAAAAGTGTAACAAATGTCACAATCATAAAGTTAACAACAATCTCCTATATCCAATGGAGAATTCATAACCTATCTTCTCGGGAAATCTCACGATATCTATGCTTAAAGTTGTTCTACTTCAGTCTCAATGACTTCAACTGTTCTGTCCTGAGTCTTCCATAACTTATCTTACTTTTGAATTTTTTAGCCAGCATTTGCCAGCATGTCCCTAGACTCTGGTATCCACAACCTACTTCCTACTTTTATTAGTTCAAATTTAAAAGTTTTTATTGACAAATGAGAACATATGCTTTCTAGCCATTTTTTTCTGGGCTTATTTTACTTTATATAACATTTTCCAGACTCATCATATTATCGTAAATGACAGAATGTTCTTCTTTTATAATGGCTGAAATTCTACTGCGAATATGTACCACATTATCCTTTTCTAACTTCGATTAATTTTTAAAATTAAATTTCTCCCTCCCCTTCTGTTCTGCCAAGCCCTCCTATGGATACCTCTTATCTTCTATCAATTCTTACTGAGGGTGTGTGTGTTCTCTCTCTCTCTCTCTCTCTCTCTCTCTCTCACACACACACACACACACACACACACATACACATACACACACACACACAGAGACATATATACACAAACTCCCAAGGATAACCCACTGAGTCTGTATAAGGTAATGTGTAGACTTACTGGGTGTAGCTTTTTATCTTACTGGAGATACAATATCTCATCAAACTCCCTGGCTCCTACAGTCTTCCCATTCTCTTTCTCGATGTCTCCTGGGCCGCTGTGCAGCAGTGCTTTCTATGTGTATTCACTGGGACTGGGCTCTACAACTACATATTGATGGAGTGTTGTTCTGTAATAGTCTCCATCTAATTTTCTAAGCAAAATTTCTTTGATGAGTGGTGAAGGCTAAAATTATCCGTGGGCATAAGGACAAATGTTTAAAGACTGTTAGGGATATGCTGGCTTAGTAAATTAGCAGCTGCAGATTCTCCTCAACAACCATGACTTTTACTAGCACTGAGTAGTTACCTCGACTTCCGGTATCAAGCATGGTCTCCGTCTTGTTGAACAAGGTTTTGTTCTACTTAGAGAGCTATAGGTTACCACCAAGGTATGTTTGCCTCTCCTGTACTTGGAGGGTTATTGATTGTGCCATACTGGTCATTGACATGGTACACGGGTGTGACAGCTGTATGGGACTGCTAGCTGCTTTTCTCCTTTGGATCTTGCATGGCACCTTCTGGCACCATGAAATTAGTCCTCAGGGAGGTGACATTCAGGTCAGTAGCAGCTCAGGGGCTTCTGAGCCCTGTTTCTAACATGTAGTATCTTCAGCAATAGGGACTTACCTTCCACCTCTTGGGAGTTAACCAAGGGAACAACAATAGGCTCTATGTTTTAGAAGTCGCTTAGGCAACTCTGGCCAACAACTAAAGAGGGCATCTTATGACTCATACTGTGGTTTTGTTAGGTGGTCCTTAGCCCTTGGAGGGAGTACCATTAGCTCATATAAAAAAAAGTTCATTCAAATTATGTATGTATATTTATACACTGAATTAATTATGTGCATTATGTTTGGGGTGAGTTTTCAATTGTTTGTATGGTGGTTTGTTTTATTTTAAGTTAATAGTTTCACTTTTTCAGGCATCCCGTGTTGTTTCACTAACCTCCCCCTCTCTCCTAAGGAGCCACTCTTTTGCTCTTTCCACTCTAAGCTCACTTGTCTCCTGCTATTCCTCTTTACTGGCTAGTTTTGTGTCACCTTGACACAGGCTGGAGTTATCACAGAAAGAGGAACTTCAGTTGAGGAAATGCCTCCATGAGATCCAGCTGTAAGGCATTTTCTCAATTAGTGATCAAGGGGGAAAGGCCCCTTGTGGGTGGGACCATCTCTGGGCTGGTAGTCTTGGTTCTATAAGGGGGCAGGCTGAGCAAGCCAGGGGAAGCAAGCCTGTAAACAAACATCCCTCCATGGCCTCTGCATCAGCTCCTGCTTCCTGACCTGCTTGAGTTCCAGTCCTGACTTCCTTGGTGATGAACAGCATTGTGGAAGTGTAAGCTGAATAAACCCTTTCCTCCCCAACTTGCTTCTTGGTCATGGTGTCTGTGCAGGAATAGAAACCCTGACTAAGACATCCTCTTTATCCTCCTCCTCTCCCCCCTTCTGATCTTCCTGCCTGCCCCATAAGGAGACTTCCTTTTTCCATTTTTCCTCATCAGATCACTTGCACTCTGCTCTGTATCTTTCTGTTGTTCCTGAGTCCCTCTATCTCGGCAATGTGCTCTTCGTACTTTCCTGGGTTGTGCAGTTACTGCAGCCTGTGTGTTCACACCTGACTATGTAATCACATCTCAAGATGTGGGAGTAGAAGCAACCAATAAGTGGGATGTGACATTTGTCTTTCTGTGTCTGGGTGACCTCACTCAATGTGATCTTTTCCAATTCTATCTGCTAACCCAAACAGCTCGTGATTTTGTTTCACTTTACTGCTTCAAAGTATGACCCAGTGCATATGTACCAGGTTTTCATTACCTATGTCAGATGTGGACATTCACCTTGCTTCCATTTCCTATCTGTTCTGAAGAGAGCAGCAATGAACACAGTTGAGCAAGTATCTGTGGGATACGATGTTGAGTCCTTTGGGCACATGCCGAGTTGAGGTATAGCTGGGCCACATTTTAACTTTTGAGGGATTTCCCACCCTGATTTCCATAGTGGTTGCACCAGTGTGCCATCTCACCGGAAGTGAACAGGGTTCCCTTTTTTCTGCTTCCCTCCAACACTTACTGTTAGCTGTTTTCTAGATCTCTGCCATTCTGACTGCATTGAGATAAAATCTTGACCTTGTTTTCATTGCATTTACCTAGCTTCTAAAGACCATAAACATTTTTTGAGATATTTCTTATCCATTCATTTTCTCCTTTTGAGAACTCTCATCTATTTTTTATTCAAACAAAATTTTTAAAAATATTTAAATTTTTGGGCAGGGGATTTTTTTTTTAATTCTTTGTGTACTATGGATAATAAAATAAACCTCTGTCAGAAGCCTAGCTATCAAAGATTCTTTCCCGTTCTCTAGGCTTCCTCTGGGCAGCCGACTGTTCCTTTTGCTATGCAGAAGCTTTTTAGTCTCATGAGAACCCAAATGTCAATTGTTGGCTGTAACCCTTAGGCAAACAGACTCCTATTCAGAAAGTCTTTCCTGGGCATGCATCACGTAGGGGATCAACTGGAGACCGTTGGAGTGCAAGGTGTTAGATATGAATCATTCTTCGGCACAAGGAAATCCAGTTTCCACACCACTGTCTGTGGAAGATGCCTCTTTTTTCTGGTGTACTATGTTAGCGTCTTTGTCGGGTATTAAGTGTATGAAGTTACATGTGCTCATGTTTGGGTGTTTAATTTTGTTCCATTGGTTTACATGACTGTTTGTGCCAACACCATACTGTTTTGACTACTATGGCTTTGTAATGTATCTTAAGATCAGGGATTCTAATTCTTCCAGCAGTTCTTCCCCACTATAACTTGGGTTGTAGTTTTGGCTACTTGGAGCCTATTGTGGTTCCATATGAAATTTAGGATAGTTTTCCTCTATTTCTGGAAAGAATGAGACACGGTATTATTGGGATTGCACTGAATCAGCTTTAGTGGAATGGTCACCTTTACAACCCATGAACATGTGGTGTCTTTCCATTTTCTAATGTCTTACTCAATCTGTTTCAAGTTTTCATTGTAGAGTTCCTTCATTCCCTTGGTGAGGGTTATTCCTAGAATTGCATTTCCTTTGATACTGTTGTTAATGAGGGTGAGTCCATGATCTCCTTCTCTGGATGTCTGTCGGTGGATACGAGAGCTCTTGGTTTCTGGAAGCTGATTCTTTTATCCTGCCACACTGCTGAATTAGTACATGGTTTCTAAAAGTCTTCTGGTAACTTTTTTTGACCTCTATCAACTGCAAATAGGGACAGTTTGTCATTTTCTTTCCCTACTTGTATCTTGTTAATTTCATTCTCTTACACTATTATTGCCCTATCAAGTACTTCAAGTACAATATGGAATGGAGTGAAGATAGTGGCCACCCCTGCCTCATTCCTGACTTCAGCTGGACTGGTTCTCATTTAAGATGGTACTGGCTGTGGGTTTGTCAAATACAGCTTCTATTAGACTACAGTATGGTCCCTATATCACTACATTTTCTAAGACTTTTAACATAAAAGTATGTTGGGTTTTAACAATGTTTTTTTTTCCTGCATCCATTAAGGAGATCATATAACGTTTGTCTTTGATTCCATTTATGTGGTTTAGTCTACGTATTGAATAGTGTATGTTGAACCATTTCTATATTTCAGGCCTAATAACAACTTTGTCATAGTGGATAATATTTTTGATATATATCTATATTCTAGCTTCAATTATTTCATTGAGTATTTTTGAATCTATGTTCATTGGTAATATTGGCCTGTAATTCATTCTCTCTCCCCCATTCTCCCCTCCCCCCACCCCCGTGTGTGTGTGGGGGGGGGGGGGGGGGTGAACTGGTTTGGGTATTATAATGATACTGGCTTTTTAGAAAGAGTTTGGGAGTGTTCCTACTGTTTCTTTTCTTCTCTCTTTTTTAAAGGATGTTTAAGAAGGAATAGCTGTAGATCTTTAAATGCCCAATAGAATTCTGCTGTGAATCCATCTGGTCCTGGACTTTTCTTAGATAGAAGGCTTTTTTTTTCCATGGTTTCAATCTCCTCACTTGGGTCTGTTTGGCTGTTAATTTTCTGTTGGTTTAATTTTGGATGTTTGGCTAGATGTAGAAAGCCATACATATCTTTTAGATTTTCCAGCTTAAAGGAATACACATTTATTTGTGCTTGTTTTCATTTTTTTAATATAAGCACTCAGAGATAAACATTTCCCTGGCAAAACTGTTTTCACTGTGCCCCAGGGGTGGTGGTGTGTTGTATTTTCAGTTTCATTTATTTCCAGGAAGTTTTGTATTTCTTTCTTGATTTCATGTTTGACCTGTCCACCACTTAGAAATGAGCTGTATAATCTCAGTGAGTTTATGTATTTAAGAGAGATTTGTTTGCTGCCAATTTAAATGTTTATTGCATTGTGGTCAGATCAGATGCAAGGAGCAACTTCGAACCTTTTGAATCTGTAAAGATTTGTATTGTTCTCTACAATGGGATCTATTTTAGAAAAAACTCCCATGTAGTGCTGAGCAGAATGTGTATTCCTTGGTGTTTGGATAGAATACTCTGTGGATGTATTCTGTTAAATCCATTTGTTGTTTGGTGTCAGTGGCTTTGATGTTTCTCTATTTACATTTTGTCCAGATGAATTGTCTATTAAACAAAGTTGGGTATTGAAGTCACTGTCAGAACAAGGTACAAGAATGGAGTCAACAAGAGGAATTCTGAGTGTTTGAGAAATCGCCAAGAAACCAACACACGGTGAGTCCTGAGACCTGTTCTTCAAAACCTACAAATTGTTCTTAGAATGTGGCTCTTGCCCTGCCCAGGTGCGAGAGATAGGAGTGAGTTTACTTTATTTATTATAACTAGTGATTGTTATTTGTTTATATTCCTCTGTGGAAAAACGTGCTTTCACCACGTGCTACCTGCCTGTTACATGCAGCCTGTCCTTGTGATTGGACATGTCACTCATGTGACTCTGAACCCTCACAGTACAAATTGTGTGATGCTCCAAATAAAGTTGGCTACTGCATGAGACTAGTCTGCCTCATTTTTAGACTCTACTCTTCCAGGTTCACACTGCCAGCCAGAGCAGTTAAGCCCTACCACTAATGGATTGATAATAATCTGTATTTTAATTTCAGTAATGGATTTTAATAAAAGTGGGCATCCCTGAGATTGATGCATATATGTTTAAGACAGTGACTTCTTCTGGATTAACTGTTCCCTTAACTGGAATAAAGTGTCCCTCTCTATCTCTTCTGAGCAGTTCTGGTTTGAAGTCTGTTTTGTCATAGGACGGTCAGTGAGGCTAACTTGCTAACCAGCCCCGTTTGACTGGAGTGAGTTTGTCCATCCTTTTACTCTAAAGCAGTGTGTATCTTTAAAAGTATGCTGCTTCAGCCACGTGGTATTGGCACACACCTTTAATCCAAGCACTCAGGAGGCAGAGCCATGAGATCTCTGAGTTCCAAGGCCAGCCTGGTCTACAGAGTACCAGCCAGAGAGACAAAGAGAAGCCCTATATTGAAAACAACAAATATGTTGTTTCCTGTAGGCAGCAGAGAGATGGATTCTGTCTCCAACTCTATTCACAGTCCGCCTGTATTTCTGATGGGAGAGTTAAGGCCACTGACATAGAAAGACATTACTGATGTGTGTGTGAGGTGTAGTCGCTGTGTTGAATTTTGCCATCAGCTGTGTTCTCACTCTTTGTTTTTAAGATGGCTTCAGATTTCTTTCCACAGTTTCTCTGCTACCCTCATTCTTTCCACATAATATTTCTGTGTTTTCCTTAAGTTTGTTGGATATAATTTATTTTATGCTGTTTATGTCACAGAAAATTCTTTTTCCTTCAATCCTGGCAGATCATTTTCTGGATATACTATTTCAGACTGGCTGTCACCGTCTTGTTGGAACTGGAATGCACTGATGCGAGCTCTTCAGGCTCTCTAAGTTCCCTTTGAGAAATCAGCTCTTATGCTGATGGGTTTTTCATTATATGTTACTTCTGGTTTTCTCTTGAAGCTTTCAATATACTATCTTTGCTATATATACTTAGTGTTTTAATTATAATATACTGTGGAGATTTTCTTTTTGGTCTCGTTTGGGGCAGGTACTTCTTATATCTGTGTATGTGTGTCTTTCTGCTTATTTGGGGGAGAGTTTTCTTCTATGACCTTGTTAAAGATCTGGTCTAGCCCATTGGCCCAGTATTTTTCTCCCTCGTGTATATCTAGAATTCAAAAGTTTGTTGTTTGTTGTTTGTTGTTTGTTTTTTGGTGTAGTTTTTCCTATGTGTTCCTTTCATGTGTTTTGTGTTTTGTTTTTAATTTTTCATGTTACTTGTTTATTTGGTCTTGATCCTCTATTTTATCTTCAAGACCTGACATTCCTTCTTCTTGATTCACTCACTTCTAAGGCTTTTCTTTGAAATTCCTGGTGGGGCTGTTGGGTTTTTCAGTTCTGCCTTCATTTCAGTTGGGACCATTTCCTGTCTCTTCACTGACTTCCACCTTCACGTCCTGGACTCTGTCCTTCCCACCACACTTTTGGTTGTGTTTCCTTGAGCAATGCCCAGGCATTTATTCTCCAGATACTTTTTCTTCATGATTTCTTCCAGCTTGTTTTTGCATGTTCTTTGAATTCTTTGTCATAATGTTTCCTGTATTTTAATTTTTATTTATGTATTTTTTTGGTTTTGGTTTTGGTATTTTGGTTTGCTGTTGTTGTTGTTGTTGTTGTTGTTGTTGTTGTTGTTGTTGTTGTTCGAGACAGGGTTTCTCTGTGTAGCCCTGGCTGTCCTGGAACTCACTTTGTAGACCAGGCTGGCCTCGAACTCAGAAATCCACCTGCCTCTGCCTCCTGAGTGCTGGGATTAAAGGCGTGCGCCACCACTGCGCAGCTGTATTTTCGTTTTGAATTATGACTGTGCTTTTAATTTCTGAATCCTAAAGTTTATCTATGTAATTCTAAATAGCAAGCATGTCTACAGGACTGGGAAGTTTGAAGAGAAGATACAGGCCTGATGACTCATATTGCCAGTACTCCTGTGAGGAGGACATGGGACGTCTGAGTGTGGAGCAAGGTGGTGTGCACTGCGCACTCTTTATCATTCCATCTGCTGAAGCACACTAATGGCTTCCAGAGGGCAACTGCGAAGCCTGCCTTAACGAATGCGGGAGTAAGAACCTTTCCTCAGCACACTGACTCAAGTTTCTGGATAAATGATCACACGGTAACATGAACTGCCAGCACCATGTGGAGGTCACTTTTCTCCATCTTGCCGACACTGGTTATCTTTGAACTTTTAGGTGATAAGCACCCTGGCAGGTATGGAGTAATACTGCATGATTTTACGTCACATTTCTCTGATGATTATTAATGTTGAACACTAAGTCTTTGGCCACTTATGTGTCTTTTTTTAAAATGTCATTTCAAGTACTTTGCCAGTTTTTTTTTTAAATATTAATCCTTTTCTTACTTTTGAGTTTTATAAATTTTGGTATTAATCTTTATTAATTGTGTAGTTTCTGAGTATTATTCACTCTGTTTATTCTTTGGAGACAGGGTTCCCAGTCCTGGCTGTCCTACACTCCCTCTGGACCAGGCTGGTCTCAAACCCAGAGATCTGTCTGCCTCTGTCTCCTGAGTGCTGGGATTAAAGGTGTGTGGCACCATACCTGTCTGCATTTCTATTCATGATAAACAAGGATAGGCAAAAGTCTTACTTTGTAATGTCTTTATCAGACTTTCCCTTGAGGGTGACAACAGGCTCAGTTCTACAGCAGTCATACTGAACTGGTTTCTTCTTTCTTAAGTCCTTGGTAGAATTCTCTACTGGATCCACCCATACTTAGAATTTGCTTAGCAAAAAAGGGTTTTAAGTAAAAACATAACTCCTTATTTTTATTAGATATTTTCTTTATTTACATTTCAAACGCTATCCCCAAAGTCCCCTATACCCTCCCCCTGCCCTGCTCCCCTACCCACCCACTCCCACTCTTCCTGGCCCTGGCATTCCCCTGTACTGGGGCATAGAATCTTCGCAAGACCAAGGGCCTCTCCTCCCATTGATGGCCGACTAAGCCATCCTCTGCTACATACAGCCCTGTTCTATGCTTTTCAGGACCGGCAGCCTCCCTCTTGCGCAGACGCCATCCACTCCCTGGGCTCTACTGATCCTCTGTCGCACCTGCCCAGGTAGCCAGGATACAAGCACATGCTACCGTGCCTTTTGGCTGAGCTTTGACACCGTGTGTTTCCATCAGCATTGGGCACACACTTTTCATACGACCTCCCTTCCCTCACTAGTGTCTGCAGCAGCTGCATGGGCTGTGGCACTGGCACTTTCATCTTCCTCCAGGAAGGGTAGCAAGATTTCTTATTGTGGTAATGTTCGATATTAGCAAAATCTCCCGATTTCGAGGTAAGGAAACAAAAATCCTAACAAATTAAGTGAGGGATCCAGCTAAGACTGAAACTATCCAAGTAAAACTGACCCAAGGTGACCACAGAGGAGTGTAGCAACATTCTTCCATTTACTACGGATCCGGTGTCCTCTGGCCCTTTGCTCAATAATTAAAGAAACCACAATGCCCAATTTTTGTTTCTATTAATATACTAAAATGTTTGACATTTCTTAATTTGACTAATTTTGCAGCCCTCACCCCCCCCCAGCTCAACAACTTTTAAATTCTTTGATACTTTAAGGTACAGAAAACTACTAGTCTCAGGACTAGTAGCTTAATCATTTAATTCAAGGGTCTGATTTCCTACACAGAAATTAATGCAGACATCGTGTGGCATTTTTCATTATTTGTAAAACACACACACACACACAAAAAAAACCCCACAAAATCACGTTTTACAGTGACTTTGTTAATCATGTAAAAAGTACACATATTTAAGGTGATATACTCTCAACATTACACTTTACATGACCCAACCTGTTTCATTAAAAATTATATATTATAATGATAACAAAGAAAACACAATTTTAAGGAGCAATTAATATATTTACCAACATTTTTTTGTTTTCTGGGGTTTTTTGTTTTTTTTTTTTGTTTTTTGTTTTTTTGGTTTTTCGAGACAGGGTTTCTCTGTACAGCCTTGGCGGTCTTGGAACTCACTCTGTAGACCAGGCTGGCCTCGAACTCAGAAACCCACCTGCCTCTTCCTCCCAAGTGTTGGGATTAAAGGTGTGCGCCACCACGCCCGGCTAACATTTTATAAACATTAACTGGTTAAAAACACTATTAGCAGGCAAAGATTTTAAGCCTATAGCTTTGGTTTTATAAAATTTGACTTACACAGCCTTAGAAAAGACCTGCATGCTTACAGCCAGCCACCTTGCTCTCAGTTGAGCAGAAGAAAGTGAGCATCGTTATAGCACAAGCTAGTCTTTTCATCTAAGTAAATGACTGTCGTGGAAAAATGTACAGACAAGAACTCTATGGACTAGTGTAAGAGTCTAGATGTTTCCACCCATTTACAGGCCAGAAGAATCTTCCCAGCAAGTGGTGCTTTCCAGCCATTCATTTGCTGTAGCTGTTACTTTGTCACAGATAACAATTCTGTTAAATACCAATATTCCAGAATTTGAGGCCATCTCAAACACTCAGGGAAGCTCAAAGTTATCTGGTAATCTTGTTTTGTCTTTAATGAGTGCAATTTTGAGTGGTCATAAAAATCACACATATGGTCACTCTAATAGTTGTGAACAATCTGTTCATTCCATGGCATTTCTACTCTACTCAGCATTAGAAGGGACTGGAAAAATACTCATCTCCCAAGACTGTCAGGCCAAGGTTGCAGGGAATGAATGAGAATATGTGCTCACATATGGTCTTGGTAATACTAAGATGTCCTGGTATATCAATAATTGATAGCCACCTTTTCCTCTAGCTTTATGCCCCGATCGATCCTCTGAATACAATTGAGTCTGACCACTCATTTCAGACATAATCTAACCACAGGCTCTCTTCAAGATACACTAAACAAGAACAGTGATTTGACTTTCTTAAGCCAGGATTTGCACTAATTTTCTAGCCATTTGCATAGTGAAGAATCTATTTTGATAGTAAAAGTGACCATTTACTCTTGCTAAGATCTTAAGACTGAAGGAAGCACTTGCCATATATTGCCTTAGTTAAGAAAATGAAAACATAATTTGCTCACTTAGTAAGTGGCAGAGCCAAGAACCAAAAAGGAGCTGACAAAAGAGCTTGGGCACCTACTTACTGCCGCCGCCACCGCCACCACCACCACCACCACCACCACACCACCACCACCCCAATACCACCACCACCATCTTATGTAATGCAGAAACATTTGTTCTTTTGCCTAGAAGGAAAGAGATGTTCCTCACTAAGGGGTAACCTTGAAGAGACTCTAACAGATCAGGCATAAAGAGAGCTGCAATCTTCCTACTTATCTTAGCATTGTGCTGCTGTGCAAAAGTTCTGTAATCACTGAGAGAGAAAGGTGAAGGACAGAGCTAGTCTGCTGTTTAGTCACAAAGGCAACACAGCTCTCCTTTTATAAATACATGATGATAAGAGTTAAAAGCTAAACAGTACACAAGCCAGGAGGTACACAGGTTAATTTTATAGTAGTCTGTTTTTGTATCACATGCACATAAGAATTAGACTCTAACTACCTTGAAGGTATGTTACAAAGCAGAAACGAAACACCACTTCCAAAATGTATGTTTGGTTGTTAGTGAACTCTGACCTTGAAGGCATACATTTGTGGAATACATTCTCCAATTATCTTATATATTCAGATCAGTCATACATAATTGGTTTCTTTTTAAACAAATGTTCCTCGGACACAGTGAAAAAGTAGCTGGCACTCAATGCATCATCTCCATACTATGCATTAAGGTAAAATCTAAGTGATATCAGTTTGTTTCTTATTCTTCTTTTTTAAGATTTATATATTTATTTTATGTATATGAGTACACAGTTGCTCTTTTCAGACACACCAGAAGAGGGCATTGGATCCCATTACAGATGGTTGTGAGCCATCATGTGGTGCTGGGAATTGAACTCAGGAACTCTGGAAGAGTAGTGGGTGCTCTTAACCACTGAGCCATCTCTCCACTTCCCAACATCAGTTTCTTTAATGCATTGTTAAATATTAGCAATGAAAATGTAAAGCACGTGCTTCATATTAAAATGAGGAATCCATTTCAGAAAAACCTAAGTAGGTAGCTTTCTAAAACTGGTTTTTGCTTTATCAAATACTAGCACATGTCTGTAGTTATCCAACCATTTTTCATCAACTGCATTTAGCAATAGCAGAAATCCAGACACGACTGAAAAATGGCCATAAACCCACTCACTCACTTGAGCTTGGCTGATCCATAACCCATGAATTCAAGAGCAGCTGGGTAACAGAAAGCTCTGCTTCAAGACAAACAATGAACTAAATAGAGTATGACAGATCTGTGATTCCTGCTAGTCAATGGCTAATGCAGGCAGACCACAAGTTCAAGGACTCCCTGAGCTACATATTGAGATCAAGGCCAGAGTAAAAGGATGGCTTAGACTACAGGTCCATGTGTAGTGCCCTCCTAAAAATGGGAGGAAGGCTAATGGTGGCAATCACCCCATCATGGCCCATTACCATGGTACCTAGAAACATCAGGAGAATGGGTCTATGGGACTTACCTTGGTTAAGTGAATGACTCCTTTGGAAGTAACTGAACAACCCATGAAGCCAACATACTGGAGTTCAGGACAGTGCTCAGCAAATGCCTTCACTGACTGATCTGTCACCTAGGGAAAAACATGAAGAAAGTTACTTGAAGTGGCATCATGGTGAACTATGATTTGACACCTGCAAAAGTCTGCCTCACAGGGGCTCATTAATCTTTCCCTTTCCAGTGGGTCCTTTGGATCTGCACCAACACACTGCAATAGCACCTGTGTAACTAAGAATGAATTCCCTGACCTCACATTTTCTAGAACCCATGCTGTTGTACTTCCTTAGCGATCCACAAGACATATTGAGAAAAGCTACTCCACTTCATCTCCTCTGTCCCTGGCCTTTTCTCCTCTTCATGTTTTTATTGACACTATCTACATGCTATAAAAGTCGCCCTTTAAGGGTTCAGCTTGGTGAATAGTAATATAGTCATAAAGCTGGGCAGGAGCATTAATACTTAATTCTACATATTCATTCCTACTGTCTTCTCCTTATCACTGTCCTCAGCTGGGAACCCATCTCTCCTGCCTTCTGATTCAGATTTCACTACACAGTATGCTCTCCTGGGTCCCCAAGTTGCGAACGACAGATCTTGGAACTTCTCAGTCTCTAAATCATGTAAGTCAACTCCCCTATGAGAAATTCTTGATAGAAAATGAAAAAAATCTCTTTTATTAGGGTTTTATCACTCTAGAGAAACCCAATGCAATGCATACTGAAATCATCTGATGAGATTATTACAAACCAAAGAGTAAAAGTGACGGGACCCAAGCCCCCAAGTGACTCTCCAGCCTTTCAAACGTCAGAGGCCCCAGCAATACAAACAACTTAAGGTACTGGTTTTAGATACTTCTAACTAGCTTTGCTTTAAGAATGAAAGGCAGAATGGAGCTACTTTTCTGTCTCAATCATCTCCAAAACATACTCCGCATATATAAGTCTGTAATTTTGTGAAACTTTTCTTTATGGTTGTGGTGGTTTCAGTAAGTATGGGCCCCATAGACTCACATATTTGAATGTTTGACCCACAGGGAGTAGCACTATTATGAGATGTGGCCTTGTTGGGTGGGTGTGGCCTTGCTGGAGGACGTGTGTCACTGGGGGTGGGTTTTGAGGGCTCAGATGCTCAAGCCACATCCAGTGTGGCATTCTCTTTCTGCTTCCTATGGATTTGGATGTGAAACTCTCAGCTACCTCTCCAGCACTGTGATGGTTTGTATATTCTTGGCCCAGGACTGAAGGGGTCATGCAAAGGACTTGAGGCTTGGCACCATGAAGAGAGCTTACGAGAGGCTATTGTTGAAGTCAATATACAGTGGAAGACAGCAGCATTTTGGAGATGCCGGTACCATGAGATGACCACCAAGAACAGTAGCATCAGTGAAGTACAGGCAGCTGGAGCCTAGAAGACAAGCCATGTGCTACAAAGGACAGGGCTAGAGACGTGACCCAAGCCCTTGGAGAAGCCCAGAAGATCATGAATTGGATCCCAGACATTGGACAGTTGGGAGTTTAAATTTTTGCTTTTGATTGTGACTGTGCCCCGAAATATTTTCCCTCTTGAAGAAAGAAGATATTTTATTAGAGTTCACAGTTGAGAGACTTTGAATTTTAAAAGATATTGGATCTTTTAAAGGTATTGAACTTTTAAAATGTAAAGACTGTGGGACTTTTAAAGTTATTTAGATCTTGGGGATAAATAAGAATGTAAGGGTTGAGGCTTACTAGTGATATGTTTGTGTGTCAAGTTGACAAGGGGTCAACTGTACTGGCTGGTTTTGTGTGTCAACTTGACACAGGCTGGAGTTATCACAGAGAAAGGAGCTTCAGTTGGGGAAATGCCTCCACCAGGTCCAGTTGTAAGGCATTTTCTCAATTAGTGATCAAAGGGGGAGGTCCTCTTGTGGGTGGTGCCATCTCTGGGCTGGTAGTCTTGGTTCTATAAGAGAGCAGGCTGAGGAAGCCAGGGGAAGCAAGCCAGTAAGAAACATCCCTCCATGGCCTCTGCATCAGCTCCTGCTTCGTGACCTGCTTGAGTTTCAGTCCTGACTTCCTTGGTGATGAACAGCAGTATGGAAGTGTAAGCCCAATAAACCCTTTCCTCCCTGACTTGCTTCTTGGTCATGATGTTTGTGCAGGAATAGAAACCCTGACTAAGACAAGCACTATGTCTGCCTGCCATGCTTCCTGCCAAGGCAGTAACAGACTAAACCTCTGAAATATAAGATAGGCCCCGTTAAATTTTGCCTTAATAAGAGTTGCCTTTGTCGTGGTGTCTCTTCACACCAATGGAGATACTAAGACAATGGCTTCACAAAGGTTCAACTTAAACCCAAACACGTGTGAGTTACCACATGATTGTCTATTTGTTTCTTTATCCAAAATGAAATCAAACACTTTTGTTAGATTACAAGCAGCAATGACATCCACAGTTTTGGCATTAGTTTTAGTATGTGTGACTTTTATTTGTATCTTCTTTATGCTATACAGACAGTGGGAAACAGAAGTACGTGAATAGCATTAATTCTAAAACAATCACAGGAACATTTCCCTAAAGTAATGAAACCCAAAGCACCGATGGTAGGTCTGATAAAAGATTAATTCTGCCTTCAAAAGTAAAGTATGCTTAAGCATATTAAGACTAAGGGTGCCAATGATAAATTAAAAATGGACCTGTCTTACACTCAGCTTTCTAAATACATTATGTTAACATGGACCACATATGGCATGAAAATCTCTGAAAGCACCAATGAAACATAGTCTTTAATTAAAAGCCAAAACTGAAGGTTGCAGAGGTTAAGTACATGGTGGGTAAGTTAATACCCAGCTCAGTCTCAGACTAGCATCTTTTTTTTTTTTTTTCAAGAAGCTTGGAAAGAAAGAGGATCTCAGATGACAACAAAGAACACAGGCAAACTCAGGTCACAGGATCCTGAGCTTTTAGAGAGAAGGAAAGAAATTCAAAATTCTGCTGGTAGGCCTTTCTCTTTTAGCTGGGGGGGAAAAGGAAGAGAGCCAGCTGAGACTATCCTCCACCATCAACAGAGCCTGGGAAAGGGAGGCAGCTCTGAGGTACAGGAACCCTCTGTCGGGGACAAGTTTGTTTTAGAAGACTAACAAAAGGACCTTCAAATGGCAGAGGCAATCTACTCTGAAACAATATGGCTGCAACATACGTGATGACAAACCCAAGTGTAGACTGTAGAAGACTAGTCCCCGTGGGTCTCAGCTTCTCCAGGACACTAGAGTCTGAGTACCTAGCTCTAAATCCCCACATGGATGCCCCATCCCTCTGCGCGCAAATACACATACACAAAGGATATTTTGGAAAAGTCATTTCTCTGTATTCTATTTTTCTATACTAAAAGAAAACAATGTGCCTACTTCCCAGAATAAAACACGAGAACTGAGAGGTCAATGGATGAAAGAAAATAATTCAAACGCAGCAGAACCGAATCATGCTCCTCTCCTCTACCTGCTCTGAAGAGCCTCGTCACAACCTGGAAGCTCTGGATTGCAAGTGCACCTGTGAGAGGATGGCGATGGTGATGGAGATGGGCGAGGAACTGCTCCTTTCGCTCTGCAACACATCAGAACCACAGAGGAACCCTGACTGTCTCTGGGCAGAGACCCAAGAGCCTCGGAAATTCAGATGCTCAGTTGGGGTGAACAGGGTCCAGTGGCCCTTCAAAGTCTGGTTTTAGTGCATCATCTTCACCTTGGACTTGTTCAGACTTCAGAACCTGGATCTGCTAGCTATGTGCCAAATCCTACTATGCGCTTAATCTAATATTCAGGCGATGGTCAGAATTTACAGCTTGAGAGACTCGGTCCAGGGGATGTTATCTTTAGGGATTTAGAAGACCAAAAACTGAATGGTTATTTCCTAACTCAGGTATTATGGTGGCTTTTTGAAATAACTTATTGAGGTACATTTTGCCACATTTTTAAAGTATAGCTTTAAATTTCTGGCATGAAAACACTGAGAAGCTTTTTTCACTAAATAATTCCAAAATGTATCCTCTTAGATGAATAAATGCACTTTGTTTTAAAAAGTGAAATAGTATAGTTGAGTGCAGCTCACATGTTTATCAAGGTAATACCAGTATATAACCAATCTCCTTTATCCTTTTGCTCCCATACGTAATCAACCATAGTTCCCTGCCAAAGCTCTGGCCAGTACTGCCAACATGGTTTCTGTCTCTATACCTCTGCCTTTCCTAGCAGCCTTATAACTCAATTGCATCATGAGTGGCCCTTTGGGTGATTCTTTCCCCAGTAAAATGTTTTTGATATTTATCCATATATGTGTATATATATATATATATATATTATACATGCTATTTCAGTAGAATTGTTACTGCTGTATAGAATTCTACTATATTCAGAATATTTGACTAGTTAAAAATATTTCGAATATATATAATATACATCTGTATTTCAGTAAAATAGTTGCTGCTATATAGAATTCTACTATATACATTACATCTGACCAGTTGTAAATATTTGAAATCTTTCTATTTTAGGATTTTGAAAGATATTGCTCCTCACATAAAAGTATTTATGTGGAATTATATTTTTATTTATTTTGAGTAAATATCTACAAGTAGAACTGATTTATCATTTATTGAAATGATTTATCATTTATTGAATTTGACTCTTACTAAATTAAAGGAGATTTTACACTTGCTAGATACAAATAATTTCTAAGCTATGCCCTGTCTTTTCATTTTCTTAGGTTTTAAATTAAAAACAAATTTAGATATGGGTTTGTACTGAATAAAGCACATAGGAAATGAAAGTGTCACTGTGTGGCTCTTCTATGAGTTCTTAGAATGTCATGATGTGTTTGATCATGTTCTCCCATGCTGGCTCCTCCAAGTTCTGCCCCTTTCCTAGCTACATAACTTAGTGCTTTTTCTCTGCATGTTTCAATATCTGTCTTTGAAGCCATCAAGTATAGTTTGTGGCTCTTTTTTTTTTTTTTAGGTCCACAGTGTTCTTGAAGTTGCTATTTATGCCTGATGTGCTGTAAGGATAAGGGTTCATTTTCAATGTAAGCATATTCAGTTGTCTGAGCATCCTTTGTTGATGTCCCTGTTGTCACTGAGGACGTTTCCAGTGTGTGATGTATACACTTGGAGAACACAGACTACGGAACAACAAGGTGGACAGTGAGACTTGGTGTACAAACAGAAACACAACTATGTAAGAAGGAAATCAGTCTGCAAATCAGAGAATGAGGTTTGAGTCAACATGCCTGCAAAAACAAGAGGGAAGCAGCCAGACCCAGCATGATCCATATAACTTAGGTAGGACTTGATTGGCCCAAACAGATACAAACACATGCAAAAATGCTGGCAGAGCTTCAGGTCAGAACCCTAAAAAGAGCTTGTCTAACTGCCAACCTTGAAACCAGAAGCACACCATTGAAGGGAGCGAAGAAAGACAGCGTTGCTTCTTGTGAACTCTTCATGGGTATACTTAAGCAGAAATCCTTCTGAGGAATGGTTCCTTGTAAACTTGGGTCTGAAACTGGGAGATAGGGGTAGGGGGTGGAATCAGAAAGCCAAAAATGAGAGAGACAGCTGAAATAGCCAGTATGTCAAAAAGGGCCCTATAGGACGAACCCTCCCCTGGCAGGAAGACAGATAAAGGCATGCCACACAGGGCCACTGAATCTGCCAGTGTGAGCATAGACTGTGGATGGCTTCTAAACTTAAGAGGCTCCATTTCTAGCCAGAGTTCACACTCGGTTGAGGTTTGGAATGTTCAGTGCCAATGAGTTTAAGATACAGTAGACACAAGCAGCCACATTTACTGGGCTGACTGTGTGCCAAGCCAAGTTTCCTTTCCAATCCTCTGGGATCCTGATGAGAGTCCTGTGCATCTCCGTTGCTCCCTCAGTCAGAAGGCAATGAAAATAAGCCTAGGGCAACTGACTTCCTCAAAAGACAATGGAACTGCTAGGTGTGGGCAAAGCTTGCCCCTGTGTGTGGGTGCTGAGCATGACACCCAAGATCTCACAACCAGGGGTTAGCATCTTACAAGGGAGTTCAGCTCTCGCTCCTCCTAAAGAATAGGTTTCAATCCTATTTATATACAAATCAATATGTGATTCCATTCGTAAGAACAAACTCCAGACCTCCTGGCTGCTATCCACCCTGAAAGGCAGAGTGTCAGAGATCAAGGCTTGGTGAGCCCACATGCTAAGACATATTCACAAACTTCCTATCCTTTATTCTTTGTGTCCCGTGAGAATGTTGTAGATTCTGTGAATCTTGCATATTCTAGGAAAGACCACATCTTCCCCGCACAAGGACAGTGCTTAGTAGAGGGTTGTGGTAGTCTAACCAGAGGTATGAGAGAAGCTGAATATGGCAGTAAATTATAAAACACAACTGAAAAGTGAACTCTGAGTAAGGCACTTTTATCTGAAAAGGCTTCGAATTGTAAAGGGGGAAAAGTAGAGCAGGAGAGCTTTTATATAAATGTCCTGATTCTAAATAAAGAGATCCAATTTGCTCTTCGTTAAGACTTGATGGCTTGGTGTTTGCTTACGTCATGGAGGGCAAAGACTGGATGTTAGTATTAACACCAGTTAAGTAAGGTTTGTTCACTGAGTTAAGCACTACAGCCTGGACTATGAGTCAATAAATATCTGGAAGGGACAGCAACCTGGAGCTGCATCAGTTACTTCTGTGTGGCTTATGGAAGAAAGTTTATTTTGGCTCGTGGTTCCAAAGGCCCATCCAAAGTTCAGGAAGCAGCAAGGCGGCAGGCATGGCAGCAAATGTAGGAAGCTGAGAAGTCACAGCTTCAACTGAAACCTGAAGCAAGGAGCACAAACTGGGAGTGGGGTGAGGCTATGATATCTGAAGTCCCACATCCACTGATCTTCCCTCTGCAGCAGGTTACCTCTCCTAATCTCCCCCAACAGCACCACCATCTGGGGACCGACTTCTCAAACACCTGAGCACACAGGGGTCTTCCACATTCAAATCACTACCAGTATTAACTCAAAAAAAGTGGAATACTGTGTAGACATTTATATATAGCTGACATAGCATTACTCTGCAAAGTCCTCAATAAGGGTACCAAATAATAAAAGCGCATTTCTTGTCCTTGATAAGAAATTGAATATAACCAATGAAAGACTCAGACTTCATCCTACTCCCACAAGATCAGTCCAGACACATGCTTTGGTAGTTTCCTAAGTTCAGTTATTGGACCAATCTAAAAACAGTCCCATGAAAAAATCAAACAAATATTATTAACTGGATGTTATTACTAAGCATTAATACTGAAGATGGCCTGGAGTATATTGTGGAATTATCTCTGCTCTCTCTACTGCATGCAATAAAATTCAAGATATGCCAACCCCATATTCTGAACACCGTCACTTGCCTATATATTGGAACCACTACTGCAATGCATGACACCAACTAGTCCTTCACACCAAGCCAGAGTGACCTTCTACAGACACAAATCAAACCACATATGTCTGCATTTTCCAATGATACTAATTAGTCTTAGGTTAAATCCAAATTTCTTCTGTGATTTACAAGGCCCTGAATAATCACACACACACACACACACACACACACACACACACACACACACACACACACAAACATCTTTTCCACCTCATTTCAACCAAATACCCTACCTCTGTGCCTATATGAAGACATCACATCTGTACCATTTGATACCATATCCTCCATGTGTGGTACACAGTTTCAAGTAAAAGGAAGGAGTTCCAAGAATAAACACTGGAGAAAGAGGTACTGGCTTGAAACACACTAATGTCCTGATGCTTTTAAACTTAAAAACTTTTCATTTTGATACCAAGAAAAGCTATACTGTTGATTTTATTGTTCCCAAGTGGTACAAGAAGTGGTGGCTAAAAATCAGATTAATATCTTCATAAAGCTAAGGACATGACTTTCATAGAAAATAACCATGGTAGTTCAGTTCCTCATTGATGTGTCTGAAAGTAACTGGACTCTAAAGAGGATGACCAAGTGATGACCTCATCTCACTCCAGCCCAGCAGGACAACTCCAGTCCCTCCTTCTCCCTCCCAGGGAAGCACAGTGAGACTCTGGGGCACATTTTGTAGGAAGAAAGCCAACTCTCAAGTTTTTCTCTGTACTCTGCAGCTTAAGTGACCAGCAGGACTGTGGTGAACCCTCATGCTCTGCTTCCAAATAAAGTCAGCATACAGCCATCGACTTGGTGCTATTCCCGAAGGGGAATATATTGCCACTAATATTCTAACTCTGGCCATTATTAATTTGTATACAATGCTGTTTTATACACAACTGTCATACATATATAAAATAGCACATTTATCTGTAAATATCTCTGTTATATCTCTATAGTGACCTAATTAATTTGGCAACAATGTTCATGTGAGATGTACCATTTTAATTGAAGTAATCTAACATAGTGATTGACAAATCTCATTTAAAATTTGCTAGAAGAAGAAGAAGAAGAGGAGGAGGAGGAGGAGGAGGAGAAGGAGGAGGAAGAAAAACCTAACCATTACCAAAGGTGTTGGAATTTAGTGAATTTTTTCTAGAAGTTTAAAATTTCATTAGTGTCCAATGAAAATTTGATAGATTGTTTATCTGAACTTCCCTAATTCATTCTATCTTATTTCACTGTTAGTCTCTCTACTGAAAAGTTGGGTTGGCTGACTTTAAAAGTCTATGTATTCTACCTTAAAGAATTATAAAGATAAAGATACTGGTCTACCACTAAAGGTATGGGCATTGATCTGTCCCTACTAAAATATCTTTAAGTTGAGCATAATTGAACTACTTTCACTCAGTTTACTAAGTTTTTTGACTAATGCTGTTTCGGTTAACATTTCTTTCAGGTCAGCACCAGCACCGGGTCACGTTGTGCGCGGAGTCGTCGGACACCCCCATGGTCCCTAGAGGACTCTCCATGCGATCTTAGGACCACTGGTCAAGTCTAAGAGGACCAAGGAACTCCACATAAAACCAGAGACACTGAAACTTATAGAGGAGAAAGTGGGGAAAAGCCTCGAAGATATGGGCACATGGGAGGAATTCCTGAATAGAACAGCAATGGCTTGTGCTGTAAGATCGAGAATCAACAAATGGGATCTCATGAAATTGCAAAGCTTCTGTAAGGCAAAAGACACCGTCAATAAGACAAAAAGGCCACCAACAGATTGGGAAAGGATCTTGACCAATCCTAAATTTTATGTGTGTGTGTGTGTGTGTGTGTGTGTGTGTGTGTGTGTGTGTGTGTGTGTATAGAACTCAAGAAGGTAGACTCCAGAAAATCAAATAACCCCATTAAAAAATGGGGCTCAAACTTAAACCAAGAATTCTCAACTGAGGAATACTGAATGGCAAAGAAGCACCTGAAAAAATGTTCAACATCCTTAATCATCAGGGAAATGCAAATCAAAACAACCCTGAGATTCCACCTCACACCAGTCAGAATGGCTAAGATCAAAAATTCAGGTAACAGGAGATGCTGTTGAGGATGTGGAGAAAGAGGAACACTCCTCCATTGTTGGTGGGATTGCAAGCTGGTACAACCACTCTGGAAATCAGTCTAGTGGTTCCTCAGAAAATTGGACATAGTACTAGCTGAGGATCCTGCAATACCTCTCCTGGGCATTTATCCAGAAGATATTCCAACTGGTAATAAGGACACATGCTCCACTATGTTCATAGCATCCATATTTATAATAGCCAGAAGCTGGAAAGAACTCAGATGTCCCTCAACAGAGGAATGGATACAGAAAATGTGGTACATTTACACAATGGAGTACTACTCAGCTATTAAAAACAATGAATTTATGAAATTCCTAGGCAAATGGATGGACCTAGAGGGTATCATCCTGAGTGAGGTAACCCAATCACAAAAGAACTCACATGATATGTACTCACTGATAAGTGGATATTAGCCCAGAAACTTAGAATACCCAAGATACAATTTGCAAAACGCATGAAACTCAAGAAGAACAAAGACCAAAGTGTGGACATTTTGCCCCTTCTTAGAATTGGGAACAAAACACCCATGGAAGGAGTTATAGAGACAAAGTTTGGAGCTGAGATGAAAGGATGGACCATCTAGAGACTGCTGCACTCGGGATACATCCCATAATCAGCCTTCAAACACAGACACCATTGCATACACCAGCAAGATTTTGCTGAAAGGACCCTGATATAGCTGTCTCTTGTGAGGCTATGCAGGTGCCTGGCAAACACAGAAGTGGACGCTCACAGTCAGCTATTGGATGGAACACAGGGCCCCCAATGGAGGAGCTAGAGAAAGTACCCAAGAAGCAATAGGGGTCTGCAACCCTATAGGTGGAACAACAATATGAACTAACCAGTACCCCCCAGAGCTGTGTCTCTAGTTGCATATGTAGCAGAAGATGACCTAGTCGGCCATCATTGGGAAGAGAGGCACCTTGGTCTTGCAAACTTTATATGCCCTAGTACAGGGGAATGCCAGGGCCAAGAATTGGGAGGGAGGGTATGGGGGACTTCCTGGATAGCATTTGAAATGTAAATGAAGGAAATACCTAATAAAAAATTGGAAAAAAATTACGGTTTACGTGAGAAAGGAGAGTGAAACTATTCTGGGTGTGTTCCTACTCATTAGGTCGGCATTCTAAAACATAAACTACGAATGTATCCTAAGGCGCTCACATCAGTAAGCATTACAAAGAACGAAAGTAGACATGTGCACTTATACTAGAGATCAATAGGCAGGCACAAGACCCATTGGATGTGGATGAGCAAAAGCTCAAGTAACTGCAGGTAATTCTGTGGTCCATCACTGAAACACGCTTTAATTATATGAAAGTAAAGGATACTTTTGCTATTCTGTCAAACTCTGTTTAGTTTTAAATAAAACATTAAAGTTAGCAGATACACTCAGATAATTAATTTCAAAAGCTAAAAAAAGAAAAAGGAAATTCAGGAGCATGACTGAATGTTACATTAACCCTCCATGCAGAGCACTTAAAACCGTGGCTGTTGGGATGTAGCACGTGTTGCATGGGGGACAGGAATTGTTGTTTACTGTACATGATTCAGCTTCAAATGATACTTCTTCCCAAACACAGAAGGACAAAGCAAAGACTTGGAGTGCCCCTAGAGCAGGCTAGTGAGTACTTGTACAGCGGGGCTACTGAGTCCTTCTACAGCGGGGCTACTGAGTGCTTCTACAGCGGGGCTACTGAGTCCTTCTACAGCGGGGCTACTGAGTCC
This sequence comes from Mus musculus, assembly GCF_000001635.26. Lineage (NCBI taxonomy): Eukaryota > Metazoa > Chordata > Mammalia > Rodentia > Muridae > Mus > Mus musculus. The sequence goes on from NC_000083.6 coordinate 63,396,248, forward strand.
TTCTACAGCGGGGCTACTGAGTGCTTCTACAGCGGGGCTACTGAGTGCTTCTACAGCGGGGCTACTGAGTCCTTCTACAGCGGGGCTACTGAGTCCTTCTACAGCGGGGCTACTGAGTGCTTCTACAGCGGGGCTACTGAGTGCTTCTACAGCGGGGCTACTGAGTCCTTCTACAGCGGGGCTACTGAGTGCTTCTACAGCGGGGCTACTGAGTGCTTCTACAGCGGGGCTACTGAGTCCTTCTACAGCGGGGCTACTGAGTCCTTCTACAGCGGGGCTACTGAGTGCTTCTACAGCGGGGCTACTGAGTGCTTCTACAGCGGGGCTACTGAGTCCTTCTACAGCGGGGCTACTGAGTCCTTCTACAGCGGGGCTACTAAGTGCTTCTATAGCGAGGCTACTGAGTACTTCTACAATGGGGCTAGTGAGTACTTGTACAGCAGGGCTAGTGAGTGCTTCTACAGCAAGGCTACTGAGTACTTCTACAAGGATGCTAACATTTAAACAAGGGGAGGCAGGAAGCCATGAGTGGGGTAAGTTTCTGAGACTTTATGGCTATCTTTGCTTCAGTTCCTAATGGGTGGGGAGTGAGACAGGGTTTCTCTGTGTAGCCCTGGCTGCCCTGGAACCCACTCTGTAGACCAGATGGGCCTCAAATTCACAAAGATCTGTGTACCTCTGCCTCCTGAGTGCTGGGATTAAAGGAGTGTGACACCTGGCTCAGAATGGAAGCCTTTTAAATAGTATTATGTTATTAACTTAAAATACTGGTATTTTACAATAGAGTTTATTTATAAAGTAAGTACATAAATGAACAAATAAAATAGTATCAAACTTTTACTCATCTCAAAAAGAAATTTAAAATTATATGACTTCAACGAAACTCCTGGAATCAGACAGCCTAGGTGATAATCCAGCCCTGCCTCTCACTAACTATGGAACCGTCAGAAAGTTATTGGGTATCTGGAAAAACAAGTGTAAAGATGAAGTACGAACCTAGAGGGCCACAACACATGAGGTGGTCCACAAAGCTTAGCCACTACTTAGTGTAGGTGCCTTAGAGCCTTTCCTAGTTCCTTGGAAACAGTACTTTGAACATTATTATACAGAGCTACCTTACTCCTATCACTGTATTCAGAAGAATATATATATATATATTGTGTGTGTGTACTATATGTACACACAGACACACACACACACATACACACACGTAACAATATATGTAACAAGATGGCATGTAACAAGATGGCATGTTCTCTGTAACGAGTTCAAGATGGTAAGTTTACTGACAGACATTTTAGTGATTTCTTTCACAAATGATTTACCCCAATGACACTCAGAGCACAGTGCACTCTGTTGTAGGTATCATCTTTGGAACACATGACAGGGTGAAAAGGCCCTGGGTGAGGCTGGCTACCAGCTTTAAATTTGGTCCCCGGTAGTAAAGAGAATAGTAAACCTTCTTGTTTGTGAGGGAATTATGCAAGGCAGGCTAGCACTAGCATGGTCGGTTTACGTATGTAAGAAGGGATGATCTGAATGTACAATATTTCGTAGCAGCAAAGGGCACACCCATCCCAGGAAGGCTGACGGAAACTATCACGTGTTACAGCACAGGAGCACAACCTTCAAGAGTCATCTGAGCTGGGAAAATATTTAGATTAGAGTTTAATATTTTAACAGGTAAAACTGCTGTCCATGATGGATAAAGTCTAACCAAGGTATAAAGCCCTAATAATCTACATTTTAATCATAAATGAAAGGCAATAATCACTTGCTTAAAAAATAATACACACAATCTGGTATATGAATATAGAACATTTCTTACATATTCATGTTAACATTCTTTAAACAAGAAAAGCCATCATCAAAAACAAAATTTAAATTAGGTTATTCATTTTTCATCATGTCAGACAAATACATTCATAGCTCACTAAAAGTTCTTTCGTACATTTTAAACAGCTTATAAAATCTCACCTACTCTAAGTAAGATGCTAACAGGAAGAAGTCTGAGAGGGCAGCCCTTCCATTTAGCCCAAACCAGTATGCGGGGCACACACACCACTCTCCCTCAGGGAGGCCAATTATAGAAAGGTGAGGGAGAGGCTCTGTGCTGTGCAAACGTCTCACAGTTTAAATGAGAAGCCCAGAGTGGACAAAGCTCATGATACGTGTGTCTCCACGTTGAGAGGCAAAGGCGTACAGCTGCTCTATGAGCAACAGCGTGGGGCCCAAACAGTCAGTTCTCCATAAGCATCAAATGGAACGTGAGGAAGGACTCACCCCAGGCAGCGCAGGGAATGCAAACACTGTGTATGGACACCTCACTGGCAAGTGCATTTCTGAATTACGGCCATTAAGAAAAAGTAAGGATTCGAGTGCCTGCTTGTCAGACGTGATGCTAGATTATATTCATTTATGTTTATTTGTACAAGTCTTAAGAGTTGTACACATTTTGACTCAGGAGGACGTTTAGGAACTCCTATAGAGTGTGCTAAGTAAAGAATCCAATAGATTAGCACATCACAGTGTTCATTTTAATATGACTTGCAGTAGCAATACTCTCAATCAGGATATGGCTCAAAGATGGTATATGTGGCCAAAAGATATTTACTAAAAATATTTATTGAAGTGCAAAAATAAATGCAGCCTGAAGAGCAGATATGAAATTAAAAGATACACATAATATGGCCATTGTTATCCACACACAAAAAACAGCTGAGGTAGAATATGACCATCTCCTCACAGTGTGGTACAGTGCTGACACAGCTTTCTGTACACCTTTGATTGGTCCACAGAGCTCTGCATGACTGTTTTTTGTTTGTTTTTGCTTTTGTTTTTGTATTTTGCTTTCCAAGGCAGGGTTTCTCTGTGTAGCCCTGACTGCCCTGGAAGTCACTCTGTACACCAGGCTGGCCTCAAACTCATAGATCTGCCTGCCTCTGCCTCCCAAGTGCTGGGCTTAAAGGCGTGTGCCACCACTGCCTGGCTCTACATGGCTGTTTTAATGCCCACCTCCTTTAAACCAAGAGCCATGAAAGGCAAACAGTCCACAAGGAAGCCAACAATCAGCTCTTCTCTGACACTTCATTTGGGGCAGAAACTCAAATCTTCTGCCAGGCTGGCCTTGAACTCACTCAGCAAGTGTTCCTGCCTCAGCATCAAGTTAGCCATGATTACAAACTGTGCCAGCAGGGATGACTCTGCGCTCACAGTCACTGAAAACACTTAAAAACAACAGCAAGGGGGGAAACGCATGGCAGAAAACATTGTCAACTTCATCTCTCCTCAGAGTCTGAATAGTTTTCCACCAATGCTTATAAAAATCACACAAAAAACAGAAATGTCCTTAAAATGCTAAATAAAAATCAGTACCATATTATCACATTTATCACATTTATATCAACTGGTCTTTGTCCTTGAAAAAAAGAAAAGAGCTTTTTAATAAACCATGGAGAAAGAACATTTTGACAAAGCAGTGCACATGAAGTTTGAGTACACTGTTTCAAGCCCAAAAGCTATTTTTAAGTGTGCTTTTAGTTTATACATGCTGAAAAAACTTTAAAGTTCTTCTTTAAAACTGATAAAAACAATTCCATGCTGAATTAATTTGTTAGTTTAAAATAAAAATATGAATGCATGTAGATGTGTTGCAAACCGAGTCATCGAGTCAGAGCCTCTTATTAAAAGGTGCATGAATCTGAGACATGTGACTGAGGCGCACACTCCAGGAACTGGTCAGCCCACTGCCCCAGTGACACGATGTACTCTGCTTGGACTACCGAGCTGCTCAGTCGTGCCCATCTGAAGGTAAGAGACACCCGATGTTCCTCCAGACCCACTGGTGCCTGCTTTTAGTGGCCTAATAGGTAAGGGAGCTAGTCTCCGTTAGTCTGCCTTCTAGAGAGCACCATCTCTCAATTCCCCTGCAGGCATCTCTGAGGGGCTGCCTCACTCCTGCTCCCACAGGCTCTATTTGCTCTGACTCTAGAATATCCGTATCTGCGACATTAAAGCCACTTGATGCCTTTTTCTGTCTATTTTTCTGTTCTAAACTATTCCCAGGTCATGGTGTGGTTCTACAGCAATCACAGCCTCCAGCTTTTCAATGCCTGAATGCTACCTACTCTAGTCTGCACCAAACATCCTCACCTGAACTCCAAATCTATCTTGGACCTACCTCAAACAGACGCCTGTCTCACACACAAAGTTTTGGGATATTTTTCTAACAACAAAAATAAAACAACTAAAATTCAAGAGGAACTGAACACAAGAGACAAGGAAAAGAGAGCTGCCATTCAGCACACACACAGGCACATGCATACACACACACACCATCTTTCTCCTTATGTTTTCAAAAAAGACCTAGACTGGAAACTAGCAAATACTATGCAAGGGACTCCAGTTGCTCAGGTGTTCAGAGGTTTACATTTCTAGCCTGTTGTATTGATTAGAAGTGGCAAGACCCTGGAGACGGAGAGCAAGAGTTGAGTCAAAGGAGGCATGCCTTGACCATGATATTGGAATCCTCCAACAACACTGTGAACAGCTTCTGTGGCCATGAACTCCCACCGTGAGTCACTACTTGCCCCAAAACAAGGAGGTTAAACAGTCGTGGGAATGAAAATCTCCAAATGACAAGCTGTTACACCAGAGGGCAGAACACTGCTCAATCCTCGTTGGAAGAGCTTCCTCTTGAAGTAGACAGGAACTAATACTGAGACCCACAACCCACAATATACAGTGTGAGATTGGAGCACTCAGTCTTAAAAGGGATGTGTTGGTCGAGACTCAGAGAACCTATGTGGGAAAGGAGGCAGAAAGGTTACAAAAGCCAATGGTGATATACAAGTCCAAGAAAACAAATGTATTCCATATACAACAGGGCCAATGCACATATGAACTCACAGACTCAAGGCCTACAGAGGTTCAAATTAGATAGGGTGCCAGCACTGAGAGGAGAAGAAGATGTAAGCCATGCCTGTGCTCACTGGTGTGTCCAATTGCACCTCTCAATCAGAGACCCTGACTGAGGAAAACGTCAGCCAGAGAACTAGCAGCAGCCCCTGTGGTGCCTGGCAGTATAGCTAGGAAGACAACAGAGACAGCAACACCAGTATAATGCAGGGACTAAGATTGCCTGGTAACAACTGTAAAGCACCACTCCATAAAACACTCAGAAAACAAGTATAGGCTTGAAGAAGTGGTGGTGCGCACCTTTAATCCCAGCACTCAGGAGGCAGAAGCAGGCGGATTTCTGAGTTTGAGGCCAGCCTGGTCTACAGAGTGAGTTCCAGGACAGCAAGGGCTACACAGAGAAACCCTGTTTCTAAAAATCAAAAAAGAAATAAAGAGAGAGAGAGAGAGAGAGAAAGGAAGAGAGAGAAAGGAAGAGAGAGAGAGAGAAAGAGAGAGAGAAAGAGAAAGAGAGAAAGAAAGAGAGAAAGAAAGAGAGAAAGAAAGAGAGAAAGAAAGAGAGAAAGAAAGAGAGAAAGAGAAAGAGAGAAAGAGAGAAAGAGAGAAAGAGAGAAAGAGAGAAAGAGAGAAAGAGAGAAAGAGAGAAAGAGAGAAAGAGAGAAAGAAAGAAAGAAAGAAAGAAAGAAAGAAAGAAAGAAAGAAAGAAAGAAAGGAAAATAAATGATGTCAGCAAAGCAATGAGTATTAACAGAAAAACCAAATGTAAACGTGAGACCAAAGAAGAATAATCAACAACCAAAATCAAGTCTCTGGCCATTTTAAGCCAGTGGTTCTAAACCTTCCTAAAGCGCAACTGTTTTAATACAATTCCTCATGTTATACGAGACCCTCAACCATAAAATTATTTTTGTTCCTAATTTATAACTGTAATTTTGTTAGTTACGAATCACAATGTAAATATCTGTAAGAGTGAGAGTCCTTAGAGCCCCCAGAGGGGTCATGACCAACAGGTTGAGAACCACTGTTCTAAACAGAACAATGAAGTCAAGAGAGGAAAAACTCTAGACTTTAAGATAAAACAGTAGCAAGTACCCATCTAAAAAACGTAGGGAAAACACACCCAAACCAAACATAGCCCTGACACACATGGTGTTGTCTCAAGGGTGTTCACAGTCCTGTCATGAGAACTTTAGAGTGAATACAGGAACTAAGCTGATATTCAGAGAAACAGAAGAAATTCCCCCTGGTTTCATAAGTGATGTGAACCTGAAAGTTTAAGGTCAGGAAAGCTCCCAAAAGAGAGACCCACAGAAATCCAGGGTAAGATATCGCATAATGAATTCCCCAAGAGTCAAGCCGAAACATCCTGAAAGCTGTAAACCCTCTCTGCAAAGGAGAAGAGTAATTGAAAGACATCTTTACCAGCATCAGGAGAGTAAGGCAATACTTTAAAGTATTAAGGCATTTAAAATTTTCAAGCCAAAAGTCTAAATCTAGCAAAAATACACTTCAGGAATGAATAGGAAATGAAGATGTATACTGAAAACTTTGGAGAACTTCTTAGCCAGCCAGCCAACCTGCCAGAAAAGAATAACAAAAGGAAGCTCTTAAAATAGGAAGGGGGGGGGCGCTCTGAGAAAACTCAGAAGAAGAAACAACAGGAAATTCAGAGGGGTGCAGCAGGCTCCACCTCCATCCTCAGGCTTCCTAAACATGCAGCAACACTCATTCACCAAGGGACTTGGAGGGCAGCCACACCTCCCTTTCCTGTGTCTGTCCTGTGCTGACCCAGCAGATGGCCCTTGCCCCAAGGCCTTCTGAGAGGGATTGAGTACCCTCTGCTGTTAGGGCAGATAAAGGAGCAGCCAAGAGGGCACCGGGCTGCTGCACCACAGCGCGTGAGTTTTAATCACAGTGACAAATGGTCAGAAACAAAGTTCTTTCTTACGATCTGGCCAAACACAACACATGGACTGCCCTATTCTGTGCCAATGTGTTAATGCATAAAAACGGCCACCACGGTCAGTGTTACTTGCATCACCATGCAAGGTGAGTCTTGTCTACCACCACTGACAGGACCTGAACTTACAGTGTAGGAGAAAGACAAGGGACCTCTGCACCTCTAAGGGGCATTCCCGACTTCGGCTGCAGTTCACAGTCCAAGCTTCTAAGCAAGATCTATGAGGAACAGTGTAATTCCAAGAACAGGAGACATGTGACCTTAGTTTCATGAACAAGCTATCAGGAACCTATAGTCCACCATTAGACATGTTTTGCTAATAAAATACAAATGGGGAGAAATACTGTTCTTCCAGCCACGGTACACAACGGTGAATGAAGGCACCACGCAGCTGTTAGGAGGCCCAGGCTGCACTTCCCAGCTATGTTAACAAAGCATGGTTTTGGCATGTAAGCAAAGCATGACCTTATTATTTTTTACGAAGTATTTCATATCCAAGAGCCCATATAAATCTCCTCAAAGGTTTTTTTTTTTTTTTTAGGTTTAAAAGCCAGGGAATTTAGATGTTTCAGCACCATTAATGCTATCCCTGGCACTGTGGCTGCTACCAATCAATTTTTTTTTCCTTTTAGAAAGAATGCATAATTTTGATGAATGCTATTGCAAATTACACACTGGAAACATAATTTTTCATCTGAATGGGGCCAATGTCTCTTGGCATGCTTGTCACTGGCACAATATAACTGCTAGTCTTCAGATACAGTTATTAGCAACTTCAGAAAAGCATTCTGAAGACCAATTCTCCTTTTAAGGTCAATGATTGCCAGTTAATGACCAACTGGCTCTGGCCATTGCTCTCCTGACCTTTACATCATGTCTGAAATACAAGACAATAAATTTCAATTAATGAGGACCTGTTTTGAAGGGCTGTTCTCAGTGACCATCAATGCTTACTGAAAGCAGAGCTCTTTTGTGTTTACAGAATCACCCAGTCAATGGCTGATTTTTGCTTGTTTTCTCCTTGCAGCTGGTAGTGTTTGATCATTAAAATGGAAATAGGGGTGGAGGGTGAGGAGATTGAAAATCAGAGATAAGCTCTATTGGCAGGAAACAGTATCAAATACCAGTGAGACAGCACAGTCTAGCAGGGCACTGAATGGTACAAGATCAAAGCTAGAGGGCATCACTTTCATTCCCAAAGGCCCTCACAATGCTCAGTGAGGATGTCTCCATATAGAATAGTCATCTGCTTAATTTCCTTCTGATTTTATACAATTGCTATACTTGACATAGTGTTTGAAACTTTCCTTTTTCACATACAATATCTCGGAGTTGCTTTCACGGTAGCATGCCTAGTTTATTTTATCTACTTAAAAGCTACATGTACTCTAACACACACAAAAATGGAAATTTATTTGATTACTCCTATTTTGGGGCATATCTCATTTGGACTGCTTATTTTGCCTTTATATTGCAAGAAATGTCCCTGTGGATGAATGTCCTCATATACATCTTTTGGACAACATATACCAGGTTTCTACAACATTACTCTGCATTCTGACTCATGTAAAAGGACACTAGTGACAGATTTTATTAAACTATATTCCAGAAAGGCTGGAGTGACTGAGCCCAAGCACTGGAGAAACTCCTTGGCATTGCTCAGAACTATGTAAGGGGAAACTATGTAAGGGGAAATTCTCAAACATGAGGCTGTTTCCTTACTGATAAGAGAGTAAAACTCTGATGTCCTTCCTAAAAAAAACAAACAAATCAACAACAACAACAACAACAAACATATTTTTTAAAACCACTCTAATTTTCCTAATTACCACAGAAAAATCAAGTCCAGTTCATTCAGTGTGGGGCCTGGCACACAACAGCAAGAAACACCTGTCTCTTTAGTAAATGAATCAAACAGCAGATTAGTGGACTGAGCTGCTCCACAGACAAACTGAATTATTCTGACAAACTCTAATGCTGCTTTTCAAAAGTCACAAGATTCCTGAAACTGAGCCAGAAGAAGCTGGCACCAGTGCAGGCTGGGAGCAAGCCACACACACAACTTGAGCACAGTACAGAGTCGGGCTCCTACGGAGTCACAGTCACAGACAACTGGCTACAGTGGTTTACCCAATATACCTATCTCCACCTTCTAGAGACTTTTAGTAAAACTGAACAACTTTATCAATACCCTTTCTATGTCCTATAGGCTTTTCTTCCTTACAGATTTGTACTGCAAACCCTCCTATAATTACCTTTTATCTTTTTGTGTGACATTTTGTGGAAAAGATGTAAGCATAAACACAGTCAGTTACTAGCTTTGTTGTGGTGTATTTTAAAAAGTTGCAATGACTGACTGTATAACTTTGCATATGTCTGAACACATCTAGAGTATCCTCTACAAAATATGCGTGTGTACATACAACAACAAAGTGGGATGCTGAGTGAGGGCTGAGCTCTGGAAAGGACACAGAGGACATAGATTGTCAGGGACACTTAAACAGTGATGTGGCAGGGGCGGTGTGTTATAGTTTCCTCCTCCATAACTCTAAAGCCCCTCCCTAAGATCCATTCGTTCTTTGTTGTGGGAGGAAGCCGTTGAGGTATCAAGTATAAAACTGGCTTAGGTAGAATGTTCTTAGAGTGAGTAAGCTACAGTTAAACACATACTAACATATGACTACAGGCTACCCAGAGTACCAAAATCAAAGCAGCCACAAGTCTGTTAAGATATAATACTAGGACACTAACAATAAAGTTTCGAAAACCAGAACAGTAAAAGATCACTATTTTCTAGTTTCCTCTAAAGTAGTTCTAAGACATGAAATTAATAAAGACCTCAAATACAAATCATGATATACTTATTGTGGATACAGCAGCCAGCTGTTTTCTGAAGGTTGGCACTGTACAGACACATGCTCAGGGATTTAGCAGCACTTACAGACCACTACCACACTTAAATACTCAAGTAGCACTACCGCACAGAGAATAACCCATGGCAAATATATATGGCCTCATCTGGCTTTAATTCAAAGGGTAAAGGTCACCTACACTACTCTAGAATAGGAGAGAGTTTTACAGACATAAAGTACTCCTGACGACAGATAGCCAAGAACTACTTCATCATCAGAGAACAATCAAACTATCATTGTGCAGGGCAGATCTGGACGAGGGAGGACAGAGAGGCACAACGAAAATGAAATGAATATGGAGAAGGAAAGGAGGCCCTCGCTCTAGGGTCTGGTTGAAACTCACTGGCTGAGTCCAACCATCCAGCACAATTAAAAGAGCGTGCTGTAAAGAGGCTTGATAGAGAGGAAATATGCTCTTTACATAGATAGCTCAGATAAGAATGTCAGAATGCAATGAGCCAGGCTTGAGCCGCACAGCCTCGCTCCTTACCGAAATGCAGGCCTGTAATTCTCTATCAATCTAATAAATGAGCTATGGATTTTATGGGTTGGGAATATGGGAGTGGAGTGTCCTAACTCCCCTGAGCAATCTTTGTGCCTGCCCTGTGTTTTCCCTTTCTCTGCTGTAATCCTAACCACTGTATCTAGAAATCATGCTATGATCTCATTTTCAGGTTTTTTAAAAACAGAGAGTTCCTTAGCAACACTTTGACCCACCAGAATAGCACTTTTTGGCTGCTGCAAGACTCTCTCCTAAAACACACACCTGCACTGGGTGGGACCGCGCTTCTCTCCTCTGTGTGTTCATTAGCTGCCTGCTTAAGTCTTACAATTTCTCCTTAATAGACTCCATCTCTGTTTTATACAGACACATTATGAAATTTGTGTTAACAAGAGAATCAAGAATCTGTCTTCACCTGAGTGGAGGTCTCTGGCAGCTCCTGGGGACGCTCAGGAGGGAGTGGGGAGTGACGATACTACCCAGATGAGTCCGCCATGATGGTACTTTTAGAAAAGAGACACACTGGTGACCTTATCTTCTGAGACCCTGCTGTGTAAACGTCCTGGAGCTTACAGAGAGACACATGCAGAATTTCTATCATTGATCCGAAGGAGTTAGCTCAGCAAGTCCGAGCAGATCACCAAATCAATGAAGTTTTCTTGGGGGGGGGGGGGGGAGATAAAACACCTCAGAATTTGACTCCATGATCAAAGGCTCTGTAAAGCTCCTGTAAAGCAGCATTTCCAAGCTGTCCTGGATGTTCCTCTAAAATCTGCTTCTGACAGTTAGAGGAAGGGTCGCCTTCTCCTGTTTGTTTGTTTGTTTGTTTGTTTGTTTGTTTGTTTTAATTCCCATCTTGTGCATCTGCAAGTGTTCTGAAATTGAAGTTCTGGTATTTATGTACAAAACAAACAAACAAATAAACAAACTGTCCTCTGAAGATTGTCTCCAAATGATCCAAACTTGATAAATCTACTACTTTAAATTTTTATATTTACTGTTACTGTGTGTATACGGATGTGTACGGGCAGGCATGCCACACTGTGCACACTGGGAACGTGTTTAAATTAAGTATCTCCTTCAACCTTTCCTTGGTTTCCAGGGACTGAACTCAGGCCACTGGGCTTCCATAGCAAGTGTCTTTACTAACAAAGTCATTTCACTTTCAGGCCCTAACTAAATCCTAGATCACCACCCATACTTTCATATTCGCTGAAGTCTACAACACCACCTCTGCGCTCCTTTAGTCTCCCAAGACCGTTTGCTGGTCTGGTAAGAATCTAACCTGATCCTCAGGACACACTGCATAGATTACTCAGTCCCGAGGTTCAAACGGAGTTGTGACAAAAATGAAATCAGGAGTGCATTATTCCCCTTCAACTCTGTCCTGCTAAAGAACAAGAGACTCCTATTTAGTTGTCCTCCAAAGCCATGTTACATTTTCAAAGTGATACAGAATGATTTCCAGTAAGCCATAATTTCAAAAACAATACATTTCCCCTCTAAAGGTGGGAGATATAATAATGACCAAGGGGGAGCAAGGCAAAGGGCAGTGCCAGTTTCTGCTTCCTCCAGCAGTGCTGCCCTTAGCACAGCATGAGGCTCTCCAGGAAACTACCTCAGAGTCAGTCTTTGCATCCTCCTCCTGTAGCCACATCCACAGGCTACTGTGTCACAAACATAGCCATATAAAACTATGTAATGTATACATTTATTGCTTTACATGTCTATATATTAAATAACATGGCTTCAATGACGTTCAGATGACTTAAACAACTACAAGGAAATCAGCATTATCTTCATCAAAGAGATTATTCAATTAATGTTTAAAAATTTGAAATATAGGGCTGGAGAGATGACTCAGAAGTTAAGAGCACTGACTGCTGTTCCAGAGGTCCTGAGTTCAATTCCCAGCAACCACATGATGGCTCACAACCATCTGTAGTGGTATCTGGTGCCCTCTTCTGGTGTGTCTGAAGACAGCTACAGTGTACTCATATACATAAAATAAGTAAGTCTTTAAAAAGAAATTGAAATATATAATAATGCATAGCTATGGTTTATCTTTTGATATAATGAAATGTTTTTCTCAATTCCTGGAATACGTTAAGATAAAAAATAATCATAGAAAAACATATTTATTCTAACAATAAAAGTGACCAAGAAATTATTTAACATGCAGCATATTTTAATTTATACAAGGAATATAAACAGATTTTAAAGTTCCTCACTTGTTTGGTCATATGATCCTTTAAAAGTTGTATTCCGGATCAGGGGCACAAGTCCCTTCCGGTCTGGCTAGCACCAGAGTAGCTAAGACGCGGAGTCAGCTGATAACCGCCAGCTACCCACAAGACATGCCACGGGATCTTAAGACCTCTGGCTAGTGGAACACAGTGTCTGCTCCAATCCAATCGCATGGATGCTCACAGTCAGCTATTGGATGGATCACAGGGCCCCCAATGGAGGAGCTAGAGAAAGTAACCAAGGAGCTAAAGGGATCTGCAACCCTATAGGGGGAACAACATTATGAACTAACCAGTACCCCGGAGCTCTTGACTCTAGCTGCATATGTATCAAAAGATGGCCTAGTCAGCCATCAGTGGAAAGAGAGGCCCATTGGACACGCAAACTTTATATGCCCCAGTACAGGGGAACGCCAGGGCCAAGAAGTGGGTGGGTAGGGGGATTGGGGGAGGGTATGGGTGACTTTTGGGATAGCATTGGAAATGTAAATGAGGAAAATACCTAATTTTTTAAAAAGGGGAAAAAAGGTGTATTCCACAAAACCTTGATTATAAAATCAAAACATTGTTTTTATGTTTCTTCATTAATTGCTACATGTTCGTAGATTCAAAAATAAATTCATAAAAAAGAAAAAATTCAGGTACTTTCACAATAATACAGTAACTTCATTTTTACTTAGTAGAAAAAGGTTTTACTGGTTGTGGGAATTTAAAAGAATTTTGTTAAGAGTTAAAGCTCACTCCTAGAATTCCTCAGGCCTGTGTCCATGGAAAGCCTGCCTTGGCTCTATGCTTGCTGTATTGCAGCTCCCAGAGTGTAAGAGCAGCAGATAACTCTACAGACACATTAGTCCATCCCACTCGGAGTCTTAGCTCCACACACTGCACTGCTTTGCTCTGACTGCAAACCCCAATCTTAAAACTCCAAAGAATGTAAATCCTTCCAAGGGTTTTATAAATGACACTTCTGCAGTCTGTTTCGAGCTAAACAACCTTAGACAAATCACTTAGGAAATGGAGCTTTTAAACAGATATCACTACAAACAGATTTTAAAGTTTCTACACAGCTATTAGTGAGAAACAGGAAACAGTAATGGCTGACTGTCCTTTCTGTAAACTCCTTAGCACTGGGGCTTTCAGCTTCAGAGTGCCTTTGATTTGGGGACTGCTTAAACAGCCCTCATGCGAAAATCTAAAGTATGAAATACTCCAAAATCTGATACTGGAAGATTAAAAGTATCCCACTTTCACTAAGACCCAGAGCGCCCATGGCGATTAGTGAGGAACTATGAGAAGTGGCCAGCAAAACTCCATGGTCCTGACAAGCATGCAGAGATACTAAGGAAAGCTTGAAATACTGGCTTCTAAGCTATTCTTCTGTGTGGCCCAACATGTTACACTCAGAGAAACCATTTTCAAATATAAAATTATCCTCCTAGATTCTAACCCATCCAGGTGTAAGAGTCTGTGGCTCAAAGTCCAAGTCTAGGGGAGATGAGCTGAGTGGAGTTTGGTTTCTAGTATCATGTGACACATGACTCTGCAGGACCTCTGTCCCTACCCCACTACAGGTACTTAAAGTGTCAGCATGTGAAGAAAACATTTGTTCTGACATGAAAAAGAAGAAAACTAGAGTTCGACGCAGAACCACTGATGAAAGAGTTCTCTTCCTATCTGCTGAATATCTTTAACTTACAAGTATCTGAGCCAAGCAGGCCCAGAGAAAACAGTCAAGAGCAACAATGATAGAAATTAACACCCAAATGAGACCAAGGAATCAAAGGCTCCATCGTTGGACTTAGGAGCTGAGTGAAGGCCAGAGTCGGGGCTTCAGGAAAGCCTGCTCTTCTGCAGGTGCTGTGCTACAACTCCACGCGGGCCATGTGCACATCTCACCTCCTGACAGGACTATGACTTTCCTGCAAGCACGGACTATTGTCTCATTGACATTTGCAGCCCCTGCTCCATCTAGCTCACATTCATTTAATATTAGGCAAATTAATTAAATATGATGCCTTCTCAAGAAAACTGGTGCTTATATTGACATTTGAGCAAAGCAATAGTTTGAGTTAAAGTCAAAATATTTATCATTAGGCAAGTTTGGTTTTTCTTTATTTTATCTTTCATTTTATTAAGATTATGTGTCCACATGGTTTAATCATCAAGTAACTCCAGAAGGCTTGTTTAAATACAGAGGACTAGTCTCTCCCCAGCCTCCCACCATTTACCTCCCTTCCCAGAGGAAAACATTTTTAGTTCCATCAGATCTTTCTAGAATATGCTTCCATACTTTCAAATGCCTATACTGACAGTTTTTAATATAAAGTTTGAGTCATATTCCATGTATAACAGTGAGACTTGGGCTCTGTCTGGATCCAACTTATTCTGTGGTAATTTAGGTTGAGCTCTTATTATATAATTACAACCATATAAACAGTTCCGAGCTCAGCCACATCATGGGCTCTTCTCACCACAGCTTTGGTTTACCTGAGTGAATATGTGTCTGGGATCAGGTTTTGTTCCTTTGTGTTTTCCTAGCTTAGTTTTCTAGGTGTGTAAGAGGAATTCTACACCAATGTCATCTTTACTACATAAGATCTCATGACTTCTGCTGTGACCCCTTGACATTTTAAGAAAAAAAAAAAAAGAATGTTGAAACTGTTCTAACAATGTTTCATTTACCAACCTGTGTTTTACTCAACAGGAGGCTGCCTGAGGTTCTATATCCATTCCATATATCACAATGTTACAGGACATTCCACTGATGAGGTAAGGTGAAAAAATGTAAAAGCTAACAGAGAGACACAGAGCACCTGAAATCCTGGCATCAGACAGCTGTAATAAAAGGGTCACACACTTAAGACTCCATCTCCAGAAAGGAAACAGAGAGCATGCTGACAAGCGATGCTAATGAGATACAGTGAAGGGGCAAAGGGCATGATGTGTGATAACAGACCTCAGCATGCCACCTCCAGTTTCCTTAGCTATAAACAGGAAGTGCTGGAAATATCACAGGTGGATTTCTGACCTCTCTCAGAGAACAACGTTAGAATAGTAAGGCTTACATAGAAACCTTATCTAGGCACACGCCCACCAAGAGAGGGTGCAGAATGATGGAAGGCCTGCAAGTTCCTGAGTAACACAGAGGGAATCAGAAGGGCAAACTTCTGGATTCTTTGGGAAGTCAGTTATGTCAAATGTTTTCCTGGGACACACAGTGAAAGGATGTATTGCTAAAGCAGGCATGTAAAAAAATGTTTCCCTAAAGCAGACACAGGTGAAAGGATGTTTTGCTAAAGCAGGACACAGGAAAGGACACGTGCTGTTTTGAACGAATTTAAATATGACCCACAGACACTGGGAGCTGGAGCACTGGTTTGCTTTGCTCCGCTTTGCTGATCTTCACTGACTACACGCATGTATTGGTTCGCCTTCCATTGCATGGTTGAGTTTTGTCTGTAGTGACGCTATAGAGAGAAACTTCTCATCCTGTGGCTTATTGCCGATTCTGTCGAGGACTCAAGCCAGTTGGCGAGCCTCACTGTTTCTTCTGGATTGAACTGCCCTTGCTGATTAATGCATGGTGCCTGCCTAGTGGACTGGACTGCAGCTGCTGATTCATGGTTGGTGTTTACCAGTGGACTGAACTGAAAACAATGAACATTGGAATCTCCCCAAAGAACTATTTCTAAACAGGTCCACTTCTGCTCTCCCCATCCTAATAACCTTTCTTTTCCACTACCTCTGGTGGATGGTGGGCTAGAGGGGAGGTTGAACCCTTATTAAAGTAGGTTGTGAAAAATATATGCTTATAGAAATTTTGAGATGGTACTTAGAAGTCAGATGTTAGAAACATTCAGATCATAAAGTTTCCTAAAAACAGAAAGTTTAGATGATAATAATCACTATCATTAACTGATAATAATCACTATCATTAACTGATAATAATCACTATCATTAACTGAAGACTTACTATTTAATAGGGAATTAGTCAGGTCCTGTCAGGAATACATTTAGCTCACCAATGGGCAACTGAGGCATTAATCTATGCCCACAGGTACCACTTGGCAAAGCCAAGATTCAACCTAAGAATTCTAATAATGCCTATGATGATCAGTTGAATATATTAGAATGTATACTGGGAAGGTAGCTGAGAGTTTTGCATCTGGATCCACAGGCTGCAGGAAGAGAATGCCACCCTGGGTGTGGCTTGAGCATCTGAGTCATCCCCAGTGACACACTTTCCCCAACAAGGCCACGCGTAATAAGGCCATACCTCCTAATAGTCTCACTCCTTATGGGCTGGGGGGAAGGGTGCAGGAGAGTATAGGGGAGCCATTTTTATTCAAACTCCCAAACCTGTCTTCTGTAAAACATACTAGAAGCCTATATAGTTGGTAGGAAAGCCAACAAAGTCTGACCAGGATACATTGCTGAAATAATAGGACACTGAATTTCAAAGAAATTCTACTGCTATAAATTAAAATTACACTAAACAATAAAAAAACTAAATAAAATAAAAATATGATAGGTAATATTCAGAACCCACATATTTCCAAGCAGTTAGAGCTCATAAGGAAAGCATTCACATACACCCTGCAACCTGACAGATTTCTGCTGCTACTGGCTATTCAGATATCCACAGAATTTCAATTTGAGGAGAAAAAAAAATGTAAATACAGCTTTCCAAGCACGTAAGAAAACTGACCCAAGAGAACATCGTGTATAAAGCAAGTCTATTTAAATTCCTAATATTCAATATCACATTTTAGATCAGAGATTCAGAATGTGCTTCTTTCTCTGTACAAGATCTCCAATTCAATACAGAAAAGGAAAGGAAAGGAAAGGAAAGGAAAGGAAAGGAAAGGAAAGGAAAGGAAAAGAAAAGAAAAGAAAAGAAAAGAAAAGAAAAGAAAAGAAAAGAAAAGACAAAACCATAAATATAAAGGCACAATTAAGGAAAGAAAAAGCAAAAAATTAACAGGTTAAAAAAATGATATATGTCTGGGTCTGGGTGTTGGGCTCTCCTTTGTGCAGAATGTGTTTTGAGGAAGGTTTCTGTCCTTGCATCTCCTGAGGATAAACAGCGAGTGGACCATCATCACAACACCACTGAGCGTCTCCAGAAAGGGTCCAACATTAGTATGAGCCTACTTCAGGCATCTAATGGTGTGGAGGTGAGCGCCTGTGTAGAAAAGCAGCAGACAGTGGTCCACACATGAACACACAGTGATCACAGGCCGGCCTCCCATCCCTCCAACTCACATTGCCCTATAGAGTAGCTACACCATGGGGATCAGAATTGATCTAGAAATCAACTATGAAAAACATCCACCCATCAAACACATTTTAAAACCTAAACATGTAACACTGGCATCCCCTTCTGGCAGAAATGTGAAAAGGGCAGAAGACAATAAGCCATGCCAGGGAATGTCACCTTTACAGAAAAAATGTAGTCTTCTGTGACTACATTTCACCCAGATAACTACTCCAATCTACCTCACAAAACAAGAAATGACTTTACTCAGTGTCTTAAAAGTACTGCTGATCTCAAGAAGGCCATCAAAGAAAACTAAATTTTGTTCATGGAAATTAAAGCCAGAGGCTAAATGACCACTAGATGGCACCAAGCAATGGCCAGGACAGGGACAAATTTGTTTCTGAGACACTGAATTCCCAGCTAGTAACCTACCAGTTGGTTCCTAGCATGTTCTTGTACTTCTCACAGCTGAGAACTGTGGGTTCTCATGGCTGCCTACTGCAGACTGTGTTGCACAGGTACTAAGCCTTTAAAATATGTCGAAAGCAACAGAAATGATTGTCTAAAATAACAGATAACTAAAATAAACATAGCTACTTATTGTCTTCAAGAATCAGATTGGGGATTTTTCCTGAAAGGCAAAAGGAAAGGATCACATATAAAAATATAAAAAACAGAAGTCAAGATCAGAAGATATGTGAACAGCCACACAGTAAGTGTCCTGGGGTTGGGGAAGGCAGGGAACACCAGTATAAACTCTAAATCTCCAGAGCTACAGGAAGACAAAGCTCCTAGCACAGCATGAAAAGAACAATGGGACAAAGGAGGCTGAGGAGGATACTACCAGCTATGGTTAAATTAAGGGGATTAAATCCCTTAGAGCTTTCAGAGGGGAAGCTTTGGAACAATGTTCCTGGTCTACAAAGTGAGTTCCAGGACAGCCAAGGCTATACAGAGAAACCCTGTCTTGAAAAACCAAAAAAAAAAAAAAAAAAAGTTTTGATATAAGCTGGGTGGAAGTGGTGCACACTGATAGTCCCAGCACTCAGCAAGCAGAGGCAGATGGAATCACTGTGAGTTCAAGGACAGCTTGGTCTAGAGCAAGTTCCAGGACAGCCAGAGCTACACAAAGAAACCCTGTCTCAAAAAAGCAAACAAAGAATTTAACATGCTAATAAGCTCACCTTGATAAGAGACGTCTCAGTGGATGAGAGCTGAGGTCCTGCCTTTCTAAGACTTGCTTTATTTTCTTAAGTACTCTATAACCTCTTAGTTTTCTTTGACATACACTAACTTTACTTATTTGTAGTACACAATGCTAGTCATGGTTATGCCAATTTGACAGACACAACCACTAATGAATAAGTGTTCATTATTTCTCTCTGTTGGTAACATTTAAAATGCCGGAAACTAGATATTCTGTAATACTCTCAATTAACTGTTGTTAACCACGGATATTCCCGTGTTACAGAAAATAGAATGATTCTATGTGATAGCATCTATGCTGCCTGATAACACTCATCTCTTCGGATCCCTGATGTGGCCCCAAGAGAGCCGCCACACTGTAAAGTACAATGTGCTGGAAAAGGCCTCACTCAAGTTACATGAGAAAGGGCCAGGGATTGAACATGACTGCATGTGAGTATCCACAGCAGCAAGCAATTTAAAGCTTGCTTATTTCCAGAAGTGCATATCTACTACTTTCAGACCAGTACTGATCATAACTGAAGCAATTAAAAATTGAAAATACAGATTTGGGAAGCACCACTCACACATGCTATCACTCGGCATGCTCCCCAAATCGTTCACACATCTGAATCTTACAATGTGATCAAGCTGCAGTAAAGTTCTAAAATACACAAAGTCTTTTCAAGACTCAAAAACAGCCCTTTAGGGCTGGAGAGATGGCTCAGCGGTTAAAAGCACCAACTGAGTTCAATTCCCAGCAACCACATGGTGGCTCACAACCATCTGTAATGAGATCTGACGCCCTCTTCTGGTGTGCATGAAGATAGAGACCGTGTACTCATATACATTAAATAAATAAATTAAAAAAAAAAAACAGCCCTTTAATTAAAAAACAGTAACTAACCTGCAGAGATTGTACTACTAATTTTAAATTTAGAATAATGAGAAATAATTTTACTAATGATTATTAAGATTTAATATTTATTCTACAGGGTAAGCTGTAACTATTTAAGGTTCTCATAAAAATTATTCAAAATATTCTCTTAACTATTAAATATATTTAACATTTACACATTAGTAAAAAAATTATAAAAACTAACATACTACAATCATGATGTTCCAGTAGTGGGTAATTAGGGAAATGACTTATATTATTAAAGATCTATTTGGTAGTTAAGAACCACCTTCCCTGTTTTAAAAGAATGAAATTTTAATTTTTTAAAAAGTAAGGCTTTATAAATCTTTATATTGCTTATTACCTTAATATTTACAAGTGCTCATATATAGGTATTCAAAGCAACTCCAGAAAGTGTATGCATGCAAATAAATTGGTTTTGCAGGATGGGTCAGACTATAAGCTCAGCGGAGTGGCCTGGCAAATGCAGCCTTACAGTTAGCTTGGGTCTGAGAACTATGCTCGGGAATGTTTACCTTACTGGTATTTCATTGTTTCTAAATTACAGAAACAAATCTAAATTTCCAAGTATTTCTCTACAACAGAAAATGTGACACTTGTAAAACACTATCCATGGAACTCTCTAAAGAGAGTAAAGGCGGTATCTCACAAGCATGTTCTGGAACATAAAGAGAGTAAAGGTGGTATCTCACAAGCATGTTCTGGAACATATTTGTAAAACAGACCAGGTTTTTACTACTGGACTAAAAATAAAGAACTCTATGTATGTGCGGGTGTGTGTTTGTGTGTGTATGCCTGCGTGTACATGCGTACACACATCTATGTGTGTGATGTGTCTGGTATGTATGGTATGATGTGTATGTATATACGTGTGTGTATATATGTGTGTGAATATATATATATACCCACAAAATATTCAACTTCTTAGTTATATAAAGATTAAAAAATTACGTAACTGTACATTCTTAATTTTACAAATTGTTAACGCTTGAGACATGTATTTTAAGATGGAGTGGACCTTAACTCAAATTAGATATTGGTCAGTCACTCCCACACGCTTTGTACCACCATTGCCCTAGCATTTCTTGCAAGCAGGACACCACTGTATCTGGGCTGGTGTTTACATTTCTCCTTTGGTAGCTCTCGAAGTACCTTCCTGTACCAAGAACACTAGCCCATAGCGGGCAAAGGCTCTATGGAAGCACCAGCTCAACTTCTTTTTTTTTGTTTTGTTTTTGTTTTTGTTTTTCGAGACAGGGTTTCTCTGTGTGTAGCCCTGGCTGTCCTGGAACTCACTCCATAGACCAGGCTGGCCTCAAACTCAGAAATCTGCCTGCCTCTGCCTCCCAAGTGCTGGAATTAAAGGCGTGTGCCACTGCTGCCTGGCTACCAGCTCAACTTCTTTACGTTCAGTGAGTTGTATGGGTCTTGTCATCAGCAACAGAGGCCTTGCCACCAACAGCCCAGATTTTTTTAACTTCTGATTACTACTCCATTTTCTTTATCTATTTTCTGTTGAGAGATATGTAGGTTATTTCCAATATCTGGCTATTATGACTAAAGCAGCATTGAACATGATTAAGCAAGTGTCTCTGTGGTAGGATAAAGTGTCCTTTGTGTTTACACCCAAGAGTAGTACAGCTGCATCTACTCGTAGGTCAGTCCCCACCTTCCTGAGGAGTTTGCACCCTGGTTCCCATGGTGGCTGTACAAGTTTGCACTCCCACAAGCAGTGGCTGAGCATCCTCAGGGCCCCACATCCTTCCTAGTCAGCAAATCTGCCACTTAAGTTTATTCTTGGGCACGCTGGTGAGTAGAAGATGAAATCTGAAGGTAGTTTTCATTTCCGTTCCCTTGATTAAGGATACTGAATTTTTCTTTAAGTTTTATCAGCCACTTGAGTTTCCTCCTTCGAGAATTCTCTGCTTAGATCTGGACTTCACTTTTTTACTTAGGTTGTTTTCTTGATATCCAGTGTTAAGATTCTTTATAAATTTGGATATTGCAGTTTTTACTTTTACCTTCACCTAACACTTCCCATTCTTATTTCCAAGCACTTTTCGTCAGAAAGTAAGATTTGCAGGCAAATCGGCAACTGAGACATAGCTGTTCGCTGATGTCAGAGAAGCAGCAGGAAGTTAGGCTGCACAAACACGTGTGTATGGCTCTGAGATGCACACTAGACTGATCCTTCAGTCTAGTGTGCATCTAGTTTATCCTTCTAGTCTAGTTTATCCTTCCCGGATAAACCGTTCAGTCAGAACGATGCTGAATAGACATCTTTAGTGTCTGGTTAAAAAAAAAAAGCAGGAGCAGGGGCAAGAACTCCAGCCCTGAACAGATGGTAGGTTAGAATAAAATGAATCTTAAAAACATACACATACTACACAAAGACACTAATACCAGTTATTACATGCTGTGACAGCTTTACAGAGTCTTCATTAAAGGACCTCAGAACTTATTATATGAATTAAGTTATCTTACAATATCTTTTCTAGAGAAAACAAATTTAGCACTGTCTCTTAAGAGTTATTCACCTAGGAGAGTTGGAATAGTAATTCAAGTACCCATGAGAACTAAACTGAGTGAAGGTTGGATCCATAGGGGAAAATCATACACATTTACTTAACACAAGTTCCATACACTATAATAACCTTTTAACAATATTTTAGTTTTTGAGAATTCTATATATGCATAAAATATACTTTGATCATATCAATATCCAACTCTTACATCCGATCCTAATGTTCCTCTCCCTCCCCACCGCCTCTCTCTGTCCTGACTCTAATTTGTGCTGTCAATATACTCATGGGGGCGGGATGCGTGCACTGGAGCGTGGTCAGCCTCTCTGCTTCGGTCTCTGCACCAGTATGGACTTTATATGGTGAGAACTAAATGGGCCACTACATTGCTACTAAATGTGGAAATTTAATGTTATCCATAGCTTTGTAACAAATGACATCCTTACGCATTAACAGAATCTGAATATCCTTAGAATGGAATCAAATCCTTCTGACTTCGTCTCACAGAAGCCTACTCTTATTATAAGGCAGTAACCCAGTAACCTAACTGAAAAAACTTCATGTCAATAAATGCTTACATTGAAGTGTGTGCGTGTGAGGGTATGTGTAATGTATCTATGTATTACATTATCTCCACGGATTCTGAAAATGAAAACATGGTTAACAGTTAACATTAAGTACACAGAAAACCGAAACCCAAATATGAATAATATTACTATCTAAATTATATGAATATAGAAAATGAAGAGCAGAGAGATTAACTGCTCAGATTTTCATGAACAAAGCCAACTAAGCCAGAATATAAGGCCAAATGTACACAAACCCCAAACTAGAATATATGCTGCCTACAGCAGGAACTATCAATTCGAACTGCAATTTACTTGCACACGCCTACCTATAATTTATCATGAACAGTGACTTAAAACATGCATATAACTCATAAAGCAATTCCAAGGACTTCCATCTTCTGAGCCTACACTGAGCTTCCACGGCTAAGGAGAGTGCCCAGAGCCAGGCTCCAGCAAACCGCCTACTCAGAGGGACAGCTCAGCCTTTCCTTGTGCCTTTGCATCCAGCCTCAGAATTTCCTTTATATGTTAAGATAATGTCGCTACGTTAACTTATTACAACAGTTTTTAAATGCTGCAATCTCACTTTTATTTTTAGGCAGCCTTGATCTTGGTTTAACATTCTATGAGTTGTTCTAAATAATCTTCCACTGGAAATATAAAATAGTAATTGCAGCCTAGAGAGATGGCTCAGTGGTTAGGAGTATTGGCTGCTTTTCCAGAGGACCCAGGTTCAACTCCCAGCATCTATATGTTGGTGAGTTAAGTATTAACTCCAGTATCAGGGTATCCCATGGCCTCTTCAAGTCCTCACAGCTACTGTATGCACATGATACACAGATATATACTCAGACAAACATGCATACATTCAAATTAAATCTCCCCAAAAATTTAATGAATAAATAAAATAGAAATCCTGAATGTCTTCGATCAATCAGCCTTATCATCACTAAAATAATCCAATCACCCAGAAGAATTAAGGTGAGCAATATTTCTGAAGTACCAATCAGTATCAAGAAATAATAAGCCCCTACCTACCCATTTTTCGGAATTAATCCTTACAACCACTATATGGGTTGTTGTAATATTATTGTTCCCATCTTATAAATATGGAAGTAGAGACAGGAGCTTACATCCTGATAAATATGCATCATTCAGGTAACAGAGTCTAAGTTTGAACTCAAACGCAGCTCTAAAGCCTACTCAGCTAGGGCCTGGAGCACCCTGCTCTGCTGCTCTCTGCAGACAGCACATACTTACTCCCTTTTCTTGGCTAACAGCAATCTCTCAGCATTCCTCTCTACTCGGGATCCCTGAAGCAAGAAAGATGGAGGATCTTGGTAGGAAAGGATTCGTGCACTACACATACAGAACGAGAGAGAGAGCACTATGCAGAGAGGAAAGCAGAACACTTCAGTCCTGCACTCAAACGTACGCACAAGAAATCGATGAGACCTGATACATCAGGTACAAAACTATCTTCCACGTGTGTTCCTGTCCCAGATGGTGAGGCAGCCATCTCAGGTGGGGAGAACTACTTAATTCTGTGCATGAAATGAAATGTTATATCAATCAGATGAATTTTCCCTAGGTCTCTTAACTTTTAATCCTTTAAATGTCCCAAATTTGAGATGACATAGTAATTTTTAAAACTTGCTTTCTACCATCTAAAAACTTTCAGGAGAAGCTATGCAATGACCTTGATGATCAGCATGCCGTTCATTACAGACTGATAAACATTTGGGAAAGTCCTCGCTGTGATGACTGATTGCGTTTCTCCTTGCTTCACTTACCTCAAACTAAATTGCCTGTCATTAAAATGATGACTTCTGTCAATGTGGCTTCCTAATCCTTCCCAGGTCCTTTCTAGCAATGACAACCTTAGAATAATATATTGTAAGTCTTTACGGATCAATAATGCTTAGAATAAAACACAGCCATCTACCACCAGGATTTTTCCCCCTACTTATAATCATCTTTGACAAGCTAAGTAGCAGTAAAATTTCTCACTAAGGAGGAAAAAAAAAAAGACATCTAACAAGCCGAATACAACACTGTAAACAGCACATGCCAATCTAAACAAGTTAAGAATTTTGAGTGAAGCTTAATGTTAGCAAAATGCTTTTATCCTGAAGTAGTTAATGACTAAGATGTCATTTGCAGACTGCTCAAGAAAAAAAAAATATTACTCAGAACCTCAGACATTTTGAAATGATTTATGGGATGTTATTTATGTAAAAAGACTTTTCTACAATGTCAGAAACAGAAAGCTTTCATTTACAAGCTCCACAAGCCAATGTGCATACCCTAGGATTTTTTTTTTTTCTGGCACAGGCAATTAGAAAAGACTTTTTTCTCATTTAATCCGTATTTAGATTGTACCTTAGACATATTTATGTAAGAATGTCATTATGCTTGCTTTAAAACACTACAATTTAGATATTTTCATTTAAATCAACATTACTAGACTAAATGCCACCAAGTGAATGAAGTCACCGAGACACCGAGTCCTTCACAATTGACTGTGCCTCTTCACTGAAAGAACAGCATTAAGCAGGACTTTCCTAAATCTGAGCATCTCATCCCTGGGGAAGCGAGACTCACCTGAAACTCTTGCCAGGACTAATTTACGGGGATCTCCTTCAGCTAGCAAGCAGCTCTCCAAAGTCTTCCCAAACCATCCCAAACACGGGATGAAAAAGAAATAATCTGTTTTTACTACTAGATACATGGGAAACAAAAACAAGACTTGGTTGGACTTATAGACTTAATTCCCACAGCCTTGTTAGTTTACACTCCAGTGGGGGAAGGGCAGCACTCTTGAGAGGCATCAGCACTGAAGACAGAGAGGAAACTGCACTGAAAAGAGGAAGAAAAAGTCTCAGTTGAAACAGGAGGGACCAAGTCCCCAGAAGAATGTCACTTAAAAAAATAATAATAGGGGTGAAGAGATGGCTCAGCAGTTAAGAGCACTGACTGCTCTTCCAGTGGTCCTGAGTTTAATTCCCAGCAACCACATGTTGGCTCACAACCACTGGTAATGAGATCTGACGCCCTCTTCTGGTGTGTCTGATGACAGCCACAGTGCACTCATAAATTAAATGAATAAATAAATCTTATATTTTTGGTTGTGACCCTAACCTTTAACGGCTGAGCCATTTCTCCAACCCAAATAAATAAATCTTTTTAAAAAAAAATAATAATCAATAATCTGTTAATAGTTTGGCCACTAAAAAAAAAAAGAGTATAAGTTCTGTTGGAGTTAGTTGTAAGAATTCATAATCAGCACAACGAAAGCTAAAGAAATCAAGAAAAAATTAATTCTTCTGCCCACAAACAAAAACAAGTCACCATGGGGCAAAAAACACAGCAGAGTACACCATAAAATTCTTTGGCAGCCTGGCAGTGGTAGTGCAGGCTTTAGTCCCAGCACTTGGAAGGCAGAGGCGGGAGGATCTCTTTGAGTTCAAGGCCAGCCTCGTCCACAGAGTTACAGCTCAGCCATACTGAGACCTTGTTTTGGGAGGGTGGGGAGACATCTGCAGCAATGTGTGACATCATCAGCCAGCATCTACTAATGCCTTAAAACTATGACAAAGGAAAAGGGAACAGTAGTGGGAGCCGAGAGGAACTGCTGAGTCACTCTGCCTCAGGTTCATAGGATTTGCAGACAGGAGCTGCTGGTGTGAGGGGGGCTGTGGACAGTCGGGAACTCAGAGTGGGCAGCACTGCAGTGGAGACAGAACATACAGAGGCACTGCTCTCACTTCAGGCTAACATACTCAGCCCTCCAAAACCACCAACGGCTACCACTTTAAATAAAATGTAAAATTAACTGAGGTTGCATATTTAAAGTGAATCCTGATTTTAAAACTTAATAATGAGAATAAAATGAAAGTTGCATAACATGCAACTCACTATTGATACCATTCATACTGGCAAAACCAGGAAACCATGAACATGACAGGTGGGGAGTTGGTGGAGAGGGGGTAGTGAGAGGTGGGGAGTTGGTGGAGAGAGGATAGTGAGAGGTGGGGAGTTGGTGGAGAGGGGGTAGTGAGAGGTGGGGAGTTGGTGGAGAGAGGATAGTGAGAGGTGGGGAGTTGGTGGAGAGGGGGTAGTGAGAGGTGGGGAGTTGGTGGAGAGGGGGTAGTGAGAGGTGGGGAGTTGGTGGAGAGAGGGTAGTGAGAGGTGGGGAGTTGGTGGAGAGGGGGTATTGAGAGGTGGGGAGTTGGTGGAGAGGGGGTAGTGAGAGGTGGGGAGTTGGTGGAGAGGGGGGTAGTGAGAGGGTGGAAGGGGTTGAAGGGAAGGGAGGAAAAGATTTAAATACAATTTTAAAATATAAAAATTATTAAAATTGTAGATGTTACTCAGGATGATAAGCTATTCTTAGCAGTTAACTTGACTACATATGAAATTAACTAAAACCCAACTGGCTGGGTAAACCTGTGGAGATTTTTTTCTTAATTAAATCATTGCAAGTGTGAAGACCCATTTTAATCTGGATCTTTGAGGTGGTAAAACCCACATGTAATCTGGCCTCATCTTCTACTGGCAGCCTGCATAAAGGCTATGGGAGAAGAGAATATTCCTTCCCCTTCCCTCCCCCCTCCCTGCTGTCCCTCACTCTTGCTAGCAAGTCCACCCCTTCACTGGCATTGGGGCATGGCATGCATGCTCAGAATGTCTGAATGCCTCCTCATGCTCAGAGAAGAAAACTCTTAGCACAATACGCAAACCCCTCCCACAGCCCGCACCTTCAGGCAGCGGTGTGTACCTGCCTCCTCCTCCTGCTCTGTAAACGCCTCTGGAGCTGCACAGCCTGCACCCTTGCTGTCCCTCCCCTGGGCTGTGTGTGTGTGAAAGCAGAATTCACAGACTCTTGTGTGAACTCCAGGAAGACTAGAGCTCTGTTATCACTGTCTCTCCTAAGCAGATGGACCTGCACCTAGCAGAACACATGCATCAAGACCTAGAAAATAAAGTTACCTTCACATTGTACCTTGTGGGCAACAGTATAACTGACCATCATAGACACACTGATGTACCAGTACTCCACAGTTAAGCTGATGTTTACAGATTCTGTCATCTTTCTTCACTAGCACGATAATCACAGAGATCAGTGGCATTTACTGGGCCTTTCCCATCCATCCCTGGGATTAATACTGTGTTTTGAGCATGCCCATCACCATCCTCAGTTATCCACGCGCCCTTATCACCTCATCACGCCCTAGCCAGTCCCATGGAGTCTCTCTCCTTCTGTGCCTGCTGCTCTTCCCCATCCCGAGGGACCACTGCTGTTGCTGATGTCTACCAGGCTGAACGAGTGAGAAGGCTTGTGCTTGTCTCTCCTTGCCTGGCCTGCTTTACATAAGATAATGTTCTCAAGTTACATCCACATTACTATTATTTTTTTGGCTCAGTAATATTCTTTTGTAGTTTACACTGATTTTAATTGGACTCTTCACTTGAAATTTATTGAAAACCTTTTACCAAAATATGTGTTTTTAACTAATTAGTTAAAAAATTGATCTAAAAATGAAAAGGTATTTTCAAACATGGAAGAAAAGCAAAATCGCATTCCTGAAAGAAATTTTGGAATAGTTCCATTTTCTTGGTTATTTATCTAGTTTAATGTTCTTCTTTAAACACACAACTTTTTAGAGAATAGGGGTCAATATAATATATAATACAAAATCTATAGGCAATATAATACAGCCAATAACTTCAGATATATCTCCAACAGAAGGTCTTATTATCAAAGTCCCCTGCTAGGAATGGTGGCAGTCCACACACAGCATATTCATAGACAGGCACAGAGAGACACAAGAAGCTGGTAAGAACCTTGCAAGTGCACACCACTAGGTTAAAGGCAGTAACTCTATATACCACAAAAGAAAGGAAATTTATGAACTGCCTTAAAAAAATTCCAAAAGAATATTCAAGAAATTTGCTGATACACAAAATAGGACATTCAAATGATTTAATGATTTAATGATACACAAATATTCAGAGAAAAGACACAGATGACAAAATAGAGCCTATCAGAAGGAAATCAAAGCAATACATGGAATGAAGAAACAGCATGATCAATCAGACAGAAGAATTTCTGGGTCTGAAGAGAGGTCATGTGAAATAATATTTTCATGATAAAAGTTTTGGAAAGATCAGGAATTCAAGGCCCATACCTAAACATGATAAAAGCAATCTACAGCAAACCAGTAGCCAACATCAAAGTAAATGGAGAGAAGCTGGAAGCAATCCCACTAAAATCAGGGACTAGACAAGGCTGCCCACTTTCTCCCTACCTTTTCAACATAGTACTTGAAGTATTAGCCAGAGCAATTCGACAACAAAAGGAGATCAAGGGGATACAAATTGGAAAAGAGGAAGTCAAAATATCACTTTTTGCAGATGATATGATAGTATATATAAGTGACCCTAAAAATTCTACCAGAGAACTCCTAAACCTGATAAACAGCTTCGGTGAAGTAGCTGGATATAAAATAAACTCAAACAAGTCAATGGCCTTTCTCTATACAAAGAATAAACAGGCTGAGAAAGAAATTAGGGAAACAACACCCTTCTCAATAGTCACAAATAATATAAAATATCTTGGCGTGACTCTAACTAAGGAAGTGAAAGATCTGTATGATAAAAACTTCAAATCTCTGAAGAAAGAAATTAAGGAAGATCTCAGAAGATGGAAAGATCTCCCATGCTCATGGACTGGCAGGATCAACATTGTAAAAATGGCTATCTTGCCAAAAGCAATCTACAGATTCAATGCAATCCCCATCAAAATTCCAACTCAATTCTTCAACGAATTGGAAGGAGCAATTTGCAAATTTGTCTGGAATAACAAAAAACCTAGGATAGCAAAAAGTCTTCTCAAGGATAAAAGAACCTCTGGTGGAATCACCATGCCAGACCTAAAGCTTTACTACAGAGCAATTGTGATAAAAACTGCATGGTACTGGTATAGAGACAGACAAGTAGACCAATGGAATAGAATTGAAGACCCAGAAATGAACCCACACACCTATGGTCACTTGATCTTTGACAAGGGAGCTAAAACCATCCAGTGGAAGAAAGACAGCATTTTCAACAATTGGTGCTGGCACAACTGGTTGTTATCGTGTAGAAGAATGCGAATCGATCCATACTTATCTCCTTGTACTAAGGTCAAATCTAAGTGGATCAAGGAACTTCACATAAAACCAGAGACACTGAAACTTATAGAGGAGAAAGTGGGGAAAAGCCTTGAAGATATGGGCACAGGGGAAAAATTCCTGAACAGAACAGCAATGGCTTGTGCTGTAAGATCGAGAATTGACAAATGGGACCTAATGAAACTCCAAAGTTTCTGCAAGGCAAAAGACACCGTCAATAAGACAAAAAGACCACCAACAGATTGGGAAAGGATCTTTACCTATCCTAAATCAGATAGGGGACTAATATCCAACATATATAAAGAACTCAAGAAGGTGGACTTCAGAAAATCAAATAACCCCATTAAAAAATGGGGCTCAGAACTGAACAAAGAATTCTCACCTGAGGAATACCGAATGGCAGAGAAGCACTTGAAAAAATGTTCAACATCCTTAATCATCAGGGAAATGCAAATCAAAACAACCCTGAGATTCCACCTCACACCAGTCAGAATGGCTAAGATCAAAAATTCAGGTGACAGCAGATGCTGGCGTGGATGTGGAGAAAGAGGAACACTCCTCCATTGTTGGTGGGATTGCAGGCTTGTACAACCACTCTGGAAATCAGTCTGGCGGTTCCTCAGAAAATTGGACATAGTACTACCGGAGGATCCAGCAATACCTCTCCTGGGCATATATCCAGAAGATGCCCCAACAGGTAAGAAGGACACATGCTCCACTATGTTCATAGCAGCCTTATTTATAATAGCCAGAAGCTGGAAAGAACCTAGATGCCCCTCAACAGAGGAATGGATACAGAAAATGTGGTACATCTACACAATGGAGTACTACTCAGCTATTAAAAAGAATGAATTTATGAAATTCCTAGCCAAATGGATGGACCTGGAGGGCATCATCCTGAGTGAGGTAACACATTCACAAAGAAACTCACACAATATGTATTCACTGATAAGTGGATATTAGCCCCAAACCTAGGATACCCAAGATATAAGATATAATTTGCTAAACACATGAAACTCAAGAAGAATGAAGACTGAAGTGTGGACACTATGCCCCTCCTTAGATTTGGGAACAAAACACCCATGGAAGGAGTTACAGAGACAAAGTTTGGAGCTGAGATGAAAGGATGGACCATGTAGAGACTGCCATATCCAGGGATCCACCCCATAATCAGCATCCAAACGCTGACACCATTGCATACACTAGCAAGATTTTATTGAAAGGACCCAGATGTAGCTGTCTCTTGTGAGACTATGCCGGGGCCTAGCAAACACAGAAGTGGATCCTCACAGTCAGCTAATGGATGGATCATAGGGCTCCCAATGGAGGAGCTAGAGAAAGTAGCCAAGGAGCTAAAGGGATCTGCAACCCTATAGGTGGAACAACATTATGAACTAACCAGTACCCCGGAGCTCTTGACTCTAGCTGCATATATATCAAAAGATGGCCTAGTCGGCCATCACTGGAAAGAGAGGCCCATTGGACTTGCAAACTTTATATGCCCCAGTACAGGGGAACACCAGGGCCAAAAAGGGGGAGTGGGTGGGCAGGGGAGTGGGGGTGGGTGGATATGGGGGACTTTTGGTATAGCATTGGAAATGTAAATGAGTTAAATACCTAATAAAAAATGGAAAAAAAATGGTTACAATGTAAAAAAAAAAAAAAAAAAAAGATGGACAAAATCCCCTGGAAATAAACCATATGTGCAATGCTTCAAAAAAAAAAAAAAAAAAAAAAGAAAAAACAAATAATTTAAAACAACAACAACAAAGCTCTGTGAGTCTGACGGGGGTCTATAAAGAGAACAGACACTCTCACCACAGGAGCCCCCAACAGAGATGGGAAAGATATACAAAGTACAGGCAATGGATTAAAGGGCTGGAACACGTACTTTCCAAATGCTGGAAAAGGTAGACACGGATTCATGAGGCTCAAAGGCCATCTAATAGGTCTGACCAAAAGCATCCTTCTAGGGTATAATGTAATCAAAATGTCAGCGGTAATGGCAAAAGTAACTCACAACCTAGAAAGAGAAAAGGATGACTTACAAAAGAAAACTTTACTAGCAGCACAAACATCACAGGCTCTAGCAAAGAGAGGAAAGGTATTCAAGTCCAAAAAACAAACAAACAAACCAAGGACACTATTACCAGCAAATTTATTCTCCATAAATGGAAAAAAAAAAAAAAAACCTCCAAAACAAAGTCAATTAGCATATCACCATCCAACTGGGCCCGTGAGAAAAGTGAAAAAAGTTCCTCTTTGTCAGAAATAAAAGGACAGAAATTCAACAGCAGAACAGATATTTAAAAGATAAAGAGAAAAAAAGCCCATCCCTGCAAATAAAGAAAAGCACAAGTAAGAACAGCATTAGTTAAAAGTAAAAAGGTATAGGTGTGTAGGTGTGCTGGTATGTTGAGGAAGGGTGTCTGTGTGTGTGCTCGCCCAGGTATGTAGAGTGGACAGCAGAGGTGGACTGCACCCTATTCATATTCCATTATCTCTTCCTTACTGTTTGAGACAGGCTCTCTCACTAGACCTGCAGCTTTTTACCTCAGCTAGGCTAGCTTTGAATAATACTTGGGGTCCACCCAGACATACACACACCATGCCTGACTCCTTTTTTGAGTTCTTAAAGATCAACCATAGGTCTCATTGCCGGTACCCTACCCTAGACTCCACACACATAGTCATCTCCTCAGCCTGGAATACTCACCTATAATAACCATTAATGTGAGCAGACTAAATTCTTCCCTGTAAAGAAGACTGGCCAAAAGAGGAAAAAAAAACAAAAAAACAACAACCCCCTAAGCCTAACAATATAATGTGCATAAGAAACTTATTTTACCAGTAAGGATGCAATGGGTTGAGAGTAAAGGGATGGACGATGGACAGGGTATATAATATAAGCAAAGACCAAAAGCCAGCTCAGTTAAGTACTTAAGCAGGTAAGCACACTTTCAGTCAGACAGCAGGAGACCAAGAAGGACTCTCTGGGTGTACTGGCTAGTTTTGTGTCAACTTGGCACAGCTGGAGTTATCACAGAGAAAGGAGCTTCAGTTGAGGAAATGCCTCCATGAGATCCAGCTGTAAGGCATTTTCTCAATTAGTGATCAAGGTGGAAAGGCCCCTTGTGGGTGGGACCATCTCTGGGCTGATAGTCTTGGGTTCTATAAGAGCTGAGCAAGCCAGGAGAAGCAAGCCAGTAAGCACATCCCTCCATGGCCTCTGCATCAGCTCCTGCTTTCAGACCTGCTTGAGTTCCAGTCCTGACTTCCTTCAGTGATGAACAGCAATGTGGAAGTGTAAGTTGAATAAACCCTTTCCTCCCCAACTTGCTTCTTGGTCATGATGTTTGTTCAGGAATATAAACCCTGACTAAGGCACTGGGTAAAGAGTGGACAAAGTCCTGAGTGAATGTATGTGCTTACATAAGTTGGCCATGTCAAAGACGTCAAAGATGCCCAAGACTTGGACCCCGGGAGGAAGGGCAGAGGCTCCGCAGGAGTGAGGAATGCAACAGCCTCCCTGATACCAATGCTGACTAAGGGCTGGGGGGAACTGAGGACCAGAGTTGACAATGTGCTTATCATAAGGTACACAATGACCCTGCCTCTTTGCTGTGTGTAGCATCCCTGCTTCTCTGTTCAACTGAAAAATAAGCACCCTGAGCTTCCCTGGTGCTGAGGTCTCTCCAGCAGAGGACGCTGCCCACCAGATCCTAGCTCTCTGTCTGTGCACTTGTCTGTGTTTGTTTTCTTTCCCTCACTGCCCCAGACAGTCTTCTTTCCCTCACTGCCCCGTCAGCTGTGCGGATGCAGCAACCATATCCGATAAAAGGACTGAATCGAAAAGAGTAAGGAAATAACAATTATAGACACAAAAGCTGAAGGGTGCACAACAGAAAGCCAAAAATATTTAGCTCTAAAGGGAGACAAAGCAGCTAACTCAGTTGGCCAGCTTTGTGGTGGTGAATCGTCCATCCCTCCGTCCGTCCCTCCGTCCCTCCGTGAGAAGAGCCTGTGCGCATGCCAGGGAGGAGGTATCCCGTGTAGGTTGCTGAGGGGGGAGACCCTCCCACTTCGGCAGAACCATTCCAAGGCTGCAGTCTCAGACTTAACGAAAAGTAGGAAGTTGTTGAGCACAGCATTTACTCCCTTCGCTTCCTGGCGGACTGTGAGCAGTTGCCTCAAGTGCCCGCTGAGGTGACTTCCTCCACAGTGGGCGGGCCGGGCAACTGTGAGCCAAACTAAACCCTTCCCTGAGATGCTGTGCTCAGGTGTTCTCTTGCCGCAACAAGAAACTAATACAGAGAGGGAAAAATCATGATAAAAGTCAACATGGAAACAGCAGAGCTGAGCTAGACTATAAATCATCAGGTCTATAAAACATCAACACAACACAGCATCTGCTCCGACAGCTGCAGAATACACAGTCTTCTCACAAATCCATGAAATGTTCTTTGCAACAGATTACGTTACACCTTATCTCAAAATCAGAGTGTCTCACAGTGCATGCTATCACTAACCACAATGGACGAAAACTAGAGAGCAACACAAAAAGATTATTAACTTTGGGAGGGGCAGGGGTGTTTTGTTTTGTTTTTGTTTCAAGACAGGGTTTCTCTGTGTAGCCCTGGCTGTCCTGGAACTCATTTTGTAGACCAGGCTGGCCTCGAACTCAGAAATCCACCTGCCTCTGCCTCCCAAGTGCTGGGATTAAAGGCGTGTGCCACCGCCCGTCTCAATTATTAACTTTAAAAGAAAATAAAAATAAATTAAAAAAAAATATATATATATATATATATATATATATAGAGAGAGAGAGAGAGAGAGAGAGAGACTAACCAGCATTCTCTTTACTCACAGTGAGTCAGCCAAAAAAGGGAAAGGGAAATTTTAAAATGACCCAGAGCAAATGAACATGAAAAAATACAGAATATAGTAAAAGTGCACAAAACCATATTTTATAGCAATAGTGCCCCCTATTACAAAGTGTCCCCACTTACAAAGATTTCAAATAAATAATCTAGGTTGTAGCTTGAGGAACTAAGAGAGCAAGAACAATCCACATCCAAAATTAGGAGAAGGAAGGGAAAGAAATGTGATGGAGCCTGAGCTGGGAGCATTTATGTATTTAACAATATAAATGTATTTACATATGCATAAAGCTGTTACAATAATGAAGAGTTCGAAGAGGGATATGTAGAAGGATTTGGAGAGAAGAAAGTGAAAGGGAAATGATTTACTTATCTCCAAAAAAATGAACAAGTTAAAAAAGCAAACGAGAAAACATAGCAAAGAGCAGAAGAAAAGTAAACAGATAGCACACTCGGAAGGAAGCATTGGTAAGATACAAACAATTAAAGATAAGAACTGTGTGTGTGTGCCAACAAGTCAGCTAACCTCAAACAAGTAAGTTTACGGACACCCACGATCTGCCAAAAGTTATGAGACACAGAAGCACAGGCAGGGCATGAGCTATGAGAAAGTACCACCGTGCTGCTAGCAACAAGCCGTGTGTGCGCCATTACAGGATGAATGACTTTAACTTCCTCACATTGGCCTTTAACACTGTTGCTATCACAACAGTCCATGTGGAGGGAGGGATCAATGAAGAAGTGCAGCTCTCATCTCAGAGAAGAAACAGTCTGAAACAAACACAAGTTGCCCATGGCCTGGAAACACAAACTCCTGTATAATGTCCACCATACCCTTTGACAACTCAATTCTAAGTTGAAATTCAGTGACTGTCATACAGGCAAGAAATGTCATACAGGCATTACAACAAGAAAAACATAACCTTAGAACTTTGTGTTGCATTTGAATGTCCTAAAACTTTTAAAACAGCATTTCTTAATTACTGCTTTGCTGCCTTTAAAACATTAAATACAGTAACATTAGCTTTTAACACAGCATTTCTTACTTTGTTGCCTTTAAAACAGTAAATACAGTAACATTTACTCTGTTGTACTAGGTTCACATAGAAGTAATTTAAGCTTCACAACATACTTGCAGTAGGTACTAACATGATCTGCATTTTACTGAAAAGAGAACGAGGAGCCAAGCACGAGGGCTTAGTAAGTGTCAGACCAGAGTGTGAAGACCTGCAATCTGAAGGCAGAAAACCTTGGTCCAGAGGCCAAGCTTCGTACTTCGAAAATTCCATATCGTGAATAATCCTGGGATTTGGAATTCATAGATCAAGCAAACAAACAAAAACTGCACTGTTAATATCTAAAGAAGCTCCTAGCATCTATGCACATACCACGGCCTTCCGATGATGAGGTCTACTAATATCCAAATGGTAGCAGATAACAAGTCAGTATGGTTAATTCTTAAAGTGACTTCACAGTTAGCCTGTACACAGGGCCTCTAGGGTGGGAAGAAGAAAGGACAAAGGAAACTAAATGGGGGCTGAAGCCAGACTCTATTGTCCAGGAAGTGCTGTCCCAAGCTTACATTGTGATAAGAAATGAAGACCGTTAAGACGGCCACCCAAGTGTTTCAGAGAAGCAAGGCCAAGCCATAAGAACTTTGGGCAGGGTGTGATGGTGCACACCTTTAGTCCCAGCACTCAGGAGGCCAAGGCTGACACAGCTCAAGAGAGTTCAAGGCCAGCCTGGTCTACATAGGCAGTTCAGGCCAAAGAAGGCTACATAGCAGGATAGTTTCTCAAATATCTCAAAAGAAAGGGGGTGGGGGGGGGGGGTGAGCAGCGGCAGGGGGAGAAGAAAGTAAAGAAGGGAGGAAGGGAGGGAGGTAAAGTGAGAGGAAGGGGGAAAGGAAGACCCACTCTTGAGGTATAATGAAGATAGGACAGAATAGAAAGACAGTTGACAACAGCTAAGAGAGAGATGAAGGGTTGTACTTAGGAAAGGAAAAAGATAAAGTCATTTAAAAGGCTCAAAATTTGAATTTTTTTAGAAGAAAACTGATAAGGGAAAAAAAACAAGTGTCCTGCTTAAAATCTAAGAAGTAATGATATAAAAAAAAAAGAGTATTAAGGAAAATCAAGATGTATGACTTAAACAATATAACTGACAGTGTCTTGATTTTTATATTAAAAACTCAGTAACTGTGATACAAAATATAAAAATACCAATATGAGTTTTCTAAATTTGCATCTTTGGCTTTTTATAATACTCTCACTGAAAAGGCTTCTGATAACAAGCGCTGAGTGATTCAGACTTAGAAATAAGAGCTAAAATAAAAGGCCAAGCCCCCAAGCCCCAGAGCGCTGATTTATTTACTGTGGATTATTAATGTATGAGGGTTAACACTTTGATAAGCTCCAGAACTTGCTTTGATGTCAGCACAGAAAGACGCACTGGGCTGCCTTTTACACCTTAGGAGAGTCTGTCTTCTCTAGACCATAAAACCATAAAAAAATTATATATTTCAAAAAATAATTTAATATAATCATGGTAATTATTAACACATTCAATGTTACTGAAATTAATATTTTTACATCAATGTTTTATTAAGTATCTACTTGAATTGTAAATATTTTAGATGAAATTAGATACTCAACCTAGAACCTCAAATTTATATAATTATAATAAAACTAATTCCTTTTAATACAAAACATTTTAAACTTCAACAATATAAAGCAGAACAAATAGCAGAAAGGAGAAAAGGCATGAATCACTCTATATTTACCACAGGGATATCCATCCTCACGAGTTTTATATAATAACAATACACAATAATTATTTTATAACAATTATAAACAACATAGACACAACTGTGGCACACAACTCTATTGTGGCAGAATTATAAAAAAGATGACACCAGTTTAAAAACACTGTAAAAACACTGTGGGTCCACAAGTTAAAAAGCTTCAGACTGAGCAATAGGTGGCGCTCCATCTCCACTTTTAAAGAAAGTCCCTCAAAACATTCCCAATGGAAATTCAGAACAGGCACCCATTCAAATAGATTCAAATACGGAAAATTCAACAGATAGTTTAAAAAGTTAGCTGCTTCTTCTGTGTTGAGGAAAATAATCTTACCTGCTGTCTTACAAAAGAATCTCAAGGCGGCACCGACTGCCCTGACAATCTTACGTAAATGTACTATAAAACAAATGATAAGCAACCTAAATAAAATTCATAAAACTGGCCCGTTATTAACAAGTTATGAATAAATCATCTTATTCAAACCTTTAGAATGCTTTAGAATTCTGAGTACTAACACCCTAGTCCTATAATACGAAGCCGTTTTTAAAACTGAAAGGTTAAGTTCAAATTTGTCATTTATATATTTTTTGAAGTTTCAGGCTGCCATATAGTGTATATTTCCCATTTGTAAAAGCAGTTTCTAGCTCAAGTGAATGAATTCTAAGTGTCAGCTCCTCTCACCAAAAGCAGTGCTATTATTACTTCTCAGAAAAATACAATAACTGCACTCCTAAATTCCCACAAAAATACAAGTAGGGTATATGTAATAGAAATTTACTGTATGTGTGTGTGTGTGTGTGTTTTCCTTCTCAATGGAGGAAAAAATACAAAGAATCATAGAAGTTTGTGAAAATGTAACTGCACAGGATTTTTAAAAAGCCATCAATGTTTATGTCACTCAAACAGCAATGTTCAGGCTTGCTAAAGATAGAAAGCACACTACAGTATTTCTCTTCTCAAGTCCACTAGACAGACAGGGCACTAAGAAGGAAGTGTATCTTAAATGTGTGCACAGAAAAGAA
This sequence comes from Mus musculus, assembly GCF_000001635.26. NCBI lineage: Eukaryota > Metazoa > Chordata > Mammalia > Rodentia > Muridae > Mus > Mus musculus. Next base: position 63,435,115 of record NC_000083.6, read on the forward strand.
GTTTCTGGTCCATTAGTCAAAGGAGACCAGGGAGCAGCAGAGGCTGGGATTAACTGAGGATCTCTGCAATGTCAGGGAGCTCTGCCAGAGGCACCCACAGCCTGTGCCATCCCTCAGAAAAGGTAAAAGACACCATTCTGCCCAATGGTACCAAGAGGAGATGGAATTAGATCTGAGAAGAGTAGTCAGAATTCGGAGCCTCAAAGGAGGAAAGCTACTTTTAATAGCACAGTCAGTATGAAACAACATTCACCCCTGAGCACCACCTCCTCACACAGAACAGTCAACAAGCCACCAGAAGTCTTGTGACTTCTAACTCATTGTATTCAATTCACTTTATATTCACATAATGAAAAAAAGCTTAATCCATTTCGCAGATATTTTAAATGAAAAAACTAATATATTAATTGTTTAAATGTGTATTTATCACTGAAGTTTTTATATAATGAGATTATTCTCGTGTGTGCACAGTAAAATTTTGCCTCATTAAGTATTGATAATTAACCTTTGGTAAAACCAGTATTTAATTAAAATTAAATAACATTTCTTCATTTATTATGTATCTCTAACTGCCAGTAACAAGTTTTAAACTAGTAGACATTGAATAAGCAGTTCCAAATCCTTGTTGTTCCTGTTTAAAAGTTCAATATTCCAGTTTCTTCCTTTTTTATAACTGTTGAACAGTCCTATAAACCAGCAGTGCGGCATCTTCCTGCCGCCTGTGACGCGCAGAATCAGCTCCTGTCTGCAGCAGATCCGCAGCTTCTTGGGCAGGTTTGTCTTGTACTCCTTATTAACACCTTATGAGACTTGAAGTTCTCAAAGTACTTCCTCCAAAACCCACCAAAGGATGCTTCGAAAAATAACACAATCACTTTCAAGCTGTTTTCCATATCTGCCAAAGTACAATTTTAAGATCGCTACACAGAGTGAAGCATGCGGAAGCAGGGAAGACCCCTGAGTCACAGTGCGCATTACTGAAAGGAGCAAGCTACCCATCAGGTAGGCTGGGGCTCCCTGTTACGTAAAGCTAAGTAATTCTAGAAAATCACACTGGCTCTCACGAGCTACCAGGAACACCTATCTTGTGAAACGCCAGATAAGATAAAATAAATAGTTAGCTTGGGTTAGCCCTGTCCTGACTGGCTGCCTGTCAGGAGGCCCAGGTGTACAGGTGACCAAGGTAGTGCCTGTGAAATTCTGAAGGCCTAAAGAACCCACACACAGTACCATGTTAACTGTCAGTTGGGAATCTGAATAAAGGATAGACATCATAGAAAAGTCTTCCCAGAACATCTACAGCAATGGATAGACAAACCTCAGTGTGCACATTTGGGTCCTACGCACTGCAGACAATTAATTCCCTAATGTTTAGAAAGAATGTGTCTTTCTTAAGAGGACTCCAACTGCAATTTCCAGGTCTGTATACTCGACTCATTAGGAGCAGAAGAAGATCGTCAGCACCAGTATCTCACGAGAGACTTTACAGCTTTTCAGTGAATCACTGTGCTAACAGCTGGGGCTCTAATATGGCATCGGTGACTCTAAAATACAGGCATTGGGAACATGACTTGATTTTTTTTTTTACAGTTTCATTAAATTATTCCTAAAGAATTCATTTTATTGTATGAAAACAGCAGAAGGGAAAACAAAGATGCCTTTAACATTCAACTGTATCAAGGATGGATATGAACTGGAAGCATATTTATTAATATATAGACACTCAATTTCAACCTACAAAGAGATCCAACACAGAAATAAACTTTGTCCCTCATGCTCACTCTGTAGAATTACACAAGAAATATTTTAGTTTTGATTATAGGTGTAGCTATAATTAGCTACAGTACTAACTGGACAGGATTTTTAAATGAATGACTATAAAGGATGCCCCGCTCACGTTGTGTAATTATCTCGCCGTGAGGACTTCTGACCATGATGTCAAGCAGTGCTCTACATACAGAAAGAGATTATTCTCTGTGTTTACTTTTATTTAGTCTCATTCTGCTGCGGCCAGCAGTCTGGAAAACCCAGAGAATAGCTATAAACCTAGTAATCACTCACTAGAACGAAATCCTTGTGCTCTTTACAAGCACATACAGAAAAGCAGCCAAACAAGCAGGGGAAAGGAAGGGCGCAAATAAAGATTTACATTTGTATAAAATGTTAATTTTGTATCATGAAGGTCTATATTAAATTGTTTTGTACATGAATAAAGTTCTGCTATTCTAATACAAACTGATGATTCAAAACACTTAAAAGATAGTTAAAATTACAATGAAAAGGTGTATCTTCTTAAAGTGTGAAAACAGATTAAAATACAGTCTATAATTAGTTTACAGAGTAAAACATAGTAAGATGCATATATGCACATACAAGAAAAAAGCTAACCGACCTACTAAGAGCTAGCTCTGTGACTTGCTGACTCAGAGACCAACACTGCAGCACTGTGACTACTCCTCGGACCCCGGTCATCCTCTACACCACACAGAGAAGGTCCTGCCTTCTGCTAGTCCTGCTCCTGCCTTATGGCAACTCTGGCTTTACTCTGCTGCACTTCTCTATTACTGGACAAACATGCATGTGCAAGTGTGCGCACGCACACACACACACACACACACACACACCTGAACGCTCCTGCACATGTTCATGAACACACTTGCTTACAAGGGCACACATGCACACATGTGCCTGGGATACTGACTGACAAAAATAATATTAGTTGCAGAACTTTAAAACTGTGTAGAAATAAGAGATTTAAGAACTAAATAAGCAAGCCCATGTTCAGGCAGAACTACTGGCATTACTGACTTTTAAAACAATTTAATACTAATTTTGCTAAGTTCATTTTAATATGTGTTTTATATGGAAGAGATTCTTACATCTGTCTTATGCTGCATGTTAATCTTTAACTTCTAATAACAAAATGTATAAATATTATGCTAATTACTGTTTTCATGCAATAGACATGAATCATGAATCAGGATTAAGCTTGTGATACATTTGTATCACAGATGTAATCTTAATTTAAAAAAAAAAAAACTCGGGCTGGTGAGATGGCTCAGTGGGTAAGAGCACCCGACTGCTCTTCCAAAGGTCCGAAGTTCAAATCCCAGCAACCACATGGTGGCTCACAACCACCCGTAATGAGATCTGATGCCCTCTTCTGGTGCGTCTGAAGACAGCTACAGTGTACTTACATATAATAAATAAATAAATAAATAAATAAATAAATAAATAAATAAATAAATAAATAAATCTTAAAAAAAAAAAAAAACTCACTGGAGAATTAACTCATTTCTTACATATGATTTATGAAACTTCATCATTTCTTGAAAATTTACAAGTTATTATCAAAACCAGATTATAATCTTAATAATTATTCATAAAAGTTATGGTTATCTTAATTATAAAAAGAACTCTAAAAGATTTGAAATCACCAAAAAGCTTCCATGTTAGTTCCTAAAATGATAACTTAAAATATTTTTAAGCACCTATCATGGCATTAAACTGTAACAAGAACAAAACCTAGCCACCAACACATTCTATATAGCTAAATACCTAATTTTAAGACCACCTCCTACTAGGGCAGGCAATCCAGCCATTTCTCGTGTCCTGACTAGAACACAACACTTCCGTGTGTCAGCCCATTGCAGGTCTTTCTGAAAAACATGCCTTAAATATGAAACAATCAATTGGGTCAAGGCTAATTTATCTGAAAGTACAACTGTCGTCCATCATAACAATATTGATACATCAAGGAAAAACAAAATTGGACCTCAAAATGATGAGAAAGGTAGTGTGATCATCCTGCCTCCAGGATGAACGTCATCAACAGTGGACCCACCTGCAGCTATAACAAAGAACATGCTTAGAAGGAAGGCTCATCTCCAGCCCCGGGGAGGCTCAGTTCACACAAAATCCCTAAGTAAATGTTATATCTTAATCTAGAAATGTTTCTACCTGAAATTTTAGCCTGAAAGAAATTCATTATTAAAATAACAATTTTTAAAAAGAGTATTGCCTTTAAGTTTTCAAGTTGGCCCCAGGAAAACCTTAGAAAAGTCAATATACATATTTACATGTACAAAATCTAAGAAAAATTTGTCTAACCAAAATCCATAATTAAACTTCCTGAAGAACAACAAATTAATTGAACTGCTGATGAAACATATTCAGTATTTCATTCTAAATAATTTTATTCTATCTAAACAATACTTTTAAAGAGTGCATTGAACTAAAGTGAACAAGTGTTACTTCAACAATTTAAATATTTGTTCACCATTTTTATATCTCTTTCATGCATACGCCAATACATTTCTAAAAATATCATCAATTGGATTCACAAATTTTATACATTTTCTACATTTCTAAAATATATTTAGAAATGTACATTTAGAAATGTATCTTACATTTCTAAAATATCAATTGGATTCACAAATTTTAAGAAAAATTACATGGAAAGACATGTTAAAAGCAGTTCAAATAATTCTTCATTTTATTAAATGCCACAAGTAACATGAAAAACAATTATTTGAATTTGGTTTCTCTTTTATTTTTGTCATGATAGGGACTGAATCCAGGACTCATGCATGCAGGATAGCATTCAACCAACTGAGCCATATCCCCACATTAGATTTGTTTCGTGCCTAGCATGTGAGTCTGTAAACACTACCATTGTAATACAACAGCTACACCTGAAGTTACAGAGCCTCACCATCACTTCACTGTCCAAACCAAAGACCAGACTGCCATATGCAAAAGTGCTTTCAAAACCTGTCCCTTTACTAGCTGAAGTCTCTCACTACCAGGTATTCCATTCAAATAAGTCGCATGGTAAGCCATGAACTCTATGGATAAACCATCGAAATGAACTCATTACCACCTCAGATGTTAACTTGAGAGAGCCACCCACAATACATTTCTAGTCTTGGCTCAGCTGCAAGCAACCAACTCCATTTCCCTAAAACATTTGTCTGTCTGTCTGTCTGTCTGTCAGTAGATAGATAGATAGACCGACATCCACACTTATTCTTTCCTATTATGGTCTTCCAGTTTAAGACCAAGTGTTCATTGCTGTTATGACATAGCATAAGTAATTCATAATTAATTCTGAATTCAAGAGCAATTTGCCAAACTGTCATAGAAAATATATTTTAACATATTCTCAAGACTACTTTTTTAACTAGATATTTTCTTTATTTACAAGACTATGTTTTTTACTTCTCCCACTTACAGAGGTTTAAAGCAGAGGAAGCACAGAGATTTTCACGGTTGGCCCACAAATGATCACTAGGGCCTATCCAGATTAGAGCAGGTCCAAAAGAATTTCAATAATAGTGCAAAGACATCTTTCTACTGTCAACCTCAACTTCTGAATACATAACAGGATCCCTCTACATGACACTGGATTACAACTCTCAGGACAGAGTATAATTCATTTTTCTCAATTCAAATTTAAAATGTAAAAAATAGCCCAAATTCAACAAATATCTAAATTTCTTCAGAGTCTAAACAGGTCTTATGAATCTAAGTAGGTCTACTGACCCACATTTAAAAATCAGTGAACTAGAAAACTCAGGTTCTTTCAACACTGCTTTTGAGGGTAAGTAGGGCCATATACCATCTTTATTCCTCCCCATTAACTTATCTTTCATAGCTTCAAAACATGTTTCACTGTTCATTACTGTAAACTCAAACCAATAACCAGGCAGTGGTGGCACGTGCCTTTAATCCCAGCACTTGGGAGGCAGAGGCAGGCAGATTTCTGAGTTTGAGGCCAGTCTGGTCTACAGAGTGAGTTCCAGGACAGCCAGGGCTATACAGAGAAACTGTGTCTCAAAAAAACTAAAAAACAAACGAACAAAAAAAATTTCAAACCAATAAACTACAGCAATACTATACAGAATCAATACAAATGTTTAAATAAATTTGAAGCAAACAAAATTCCAGGAAAATGTTTATTTAATACTTTATATTTCTTTAAACTTAATTTGAGTAGCAGTATTACAGGAAAAATCTATAATGCTGTTAATTTGAGTTAACAAGTCTAATGACTATATTTCAATGCTGTTACTTAGTATCTCATTCAAAGACTCAGTAGTTCAACTTGATGAGTTTATTCAGCATTTATAAGATAGCCAAAGAACTGAATTAACAAACAATTATTTTAAGAGGAATTTTCTGAATTCTTTCAATTATAAATCAATCTGAAGAAAGAAATCACAGTTTAGCAAAGAACCCCTCCACTTGTCTAAAACCAAGGTCTACCAAGTGCGCATGTGCTTCAACGTGCCCTATGGGCCTGCCAAACACAAAGCTCTCAAATGAACTTCAGAGAGCATTTAACAATCAGCAGCACCAGAATGAAAAGCCAAGGGCACAAAAAGACTCGCTTAGTGAGAATTCTCATAGTTCCTTTCTAAAGATTTCCTCACATCTCAGCTTTATGTAATGTAGAAAAACCTCTCCCCCAGGAAGGAAAACACACACCTGATCATTGTCTACAATGAAATAAATCTATCAGAAACAATACTCTTTCTACAGTAAAACTATTTTATTAGGAACTGTTATCTTTTTAATATTTTAATTCCCAAGAGGTGGCCTGACCTGGTCTTAAGAGAGGAACTTCTGTGAATTTTCAACTTTCACATCTGGAAATGGGGAGATGAACCTACCTCATAAACCAAGGAAGCTCAAAGATGAATCTAATAAAGAATTTTGGAAAGGGGAATTCTAAGTGAGAAGAAATGAGTTTGGGGGAGCGTGTGGATTTAGCAATTATGGGATGGGTTAGGACAATGCAGAAATGTGGCTTGCTAAACAGGAGTTAGGCTAAGAGGGTCACTGTTAACTAACTATGCTAAGGATTGTGGAGCACCATCCTACTCGAGAGGAAAGAACACTAAACGGTTTTGCTGATTAATAACACAGAAGAAAAATACACTGAGTGGAGAGATAGATAAAATTATGAATTCAGCCCACTAGGTTTGGGCATCCTCAGTCTGAACAGAAAGCAAAGTTTGTACCTAGAGAAAGGATGAGGGAGAATCTTTCAACAATCTCAGCCGAGAGCAGCCAGTCAGAAATAAAGCAGCTGCTAGTCCTTTCAAACCACTTAACCTTCCTTAGCGCAGCAAACACCTATCAGTTTTACCTAGCTAGCTCTCCAACTAGCATTTCCTATCACACTGACTATCACGTAAGTCATCCAGACAAGTGTCTGTTCCCTTTTTAAAGAACTACTCTGACCATCCCTTGCATAGCTATGGTACACAGGAGAGCTGGCCCGGCCTCTCACCTGGGCAAAACACAAAAGCAGGCTCTGGTGGTGTGGGTGCAGGAGAGCCAGTGGACTGATGGACTCAGCTCAATCCCAGATCCAGAGCTTTGAGCTGCCCACCCCAACATCTACCCCATCAATGATCTGCTGGGGCATGGGAAAGGGTTGGTCCTACACTACCAAAACTGCAGGTTCTCCCTGACACAGGGCAATATAACAGGGGAGTCTCAATGAGGATCACGTGTTGATGATGTAACAGAAGCCAGACACCTCAAACTTGACCAGTGACTCGCTGCAAGTAAAACTGTATGGGCAAAATGGTAAACTGTGTGACACGTCACAGCTTCCACTGCCAGATTTGTTTGTTTTATTTTGGGGGTTTGGTTTGCAAGGGTATTGGGTATGGGGAGATGAATGGGACTGGGGTGCAGGATGTGAAAGTCACAAAGAATAAAAGGTTAAATAAAAAGTTGTTTTGAGTCCAGTAAATGTTCAAAAATCTTAGTAGATTTATGAACCTACAGAGTACTGCAAGATAATACATAGGGTATTACTATAGAAGGACTCTGAGCAAATTCTAACGTCCAGGAGGTCTGGCATCCTAGAAAAACAAAAGGGAAGATAGAGGAATCTGCATTTTTAGGGCCGAGTTTTACATGGAGGGTAAAGTTCTTGTTCAGGGGATAAAATGATAGGTGGATGGATGGGATGATGGCTCTTTGAATGTCTGACACACAGGAAAACATACTTCTCGTTGCCTTAAGTCAGTCTCAAGACTTCATCCATGATGCCGCAAGAGAAAGGAGACTCAGCCGTGGTGGTTTTGAAAGTAGGTAAGTTAAGGCCACTGGTATCAAAGCAACCACAGTTTCCAGGACCCCTGCAGATACCGAGATACCAAAGCTCTCATCTTTCTGTCAAGTGGCAGTGTTTGCACATGCTCTCTTATGCATTGCTGCAAATTGCTTATGATTTCCAAGAGTCGGTAGATGCTGTGGATGCTGTTATCACACTATGCTACCTAAGACGGAATGACAAGGGAGGAAATGTCCATAGACGTCCAGTGCCAGTGCAGTTGTTTGGGGGAATATCTTTACTCCATAACTGACTGTGAGTCTTCAGAAGTAGAGCCAGTAGGTATGGAGCATTAAGGGATACGGATCTGCAAAAGCAGCCCGCTGGCAGGGCCAGTTAGAACTTAACCCCTTCTCTGTCACAACAGCCTCTACACAAACTGAGGGAAACCACGGATAATCGTAGGTATTGCCAATTCCTGCGTATGAGAGTGACAGATGCAGGATGGGGAGACAGGAAGGAGAGCATATTCTCAAGCCCCGCCCTCCTCAGTCCCCCCTCTTCCCGGCTGCCAACTCTCATGTCCCGATCAACTTTAACATGACTTTTTTTTTGGGGGGGGCGTCCTTCTTTTTTTATAAATGGTGTCTGGGTCTCATAATACCTACAGCATTGCGGACTAGAGGAAGGGCTGATTGTACAAAACACTCCCAGAAAAAGTGAGGGTTTTGGTTCTCCACAGTCAACCCAAACACTGGCTCTTCTGTTTGCACTCCTCACTTGGATCTCACGATGAGCTACACTTTGATATAATCCAAGATATGGGGAAACAAACACTTTTTTCTAAGCCTATGTATCCGAGTAGCAGGCTGGTGGACTATGACAGCACCATCCATCGCTGAAGACAGACCACAGCAGAATGAGCACTCCATACAGGCAGTAACATGGCATGACATCATCCAAACACTTTTATAAGTGTTTTATAAAACTAGTTCCACTCAAAGAGAAACTTTAAATTTAAGAAAACTGCCTGAAATACTCTAATTCTGAATTAGTTATTTCAAGGTACAGTAATTCTGTACTAAAAAAAAACAAACAAACAAACAAAAAAAACTATTATCCATCCTTATAAGTACTCCTACGTAAAGGTTTCATGTTCAGAAAATGCACATGATTCTTGCTCAAACCCCATGTCAACTTGATCACCTACACAAGGGTGCTCTACCTGTGGGTCACAACCCTCTGGAGGTCCCATATCTGGCACTTGCATCATATATGATTCATAATAGCAACAAAATTATAGTTATGAAGTAGCAATGAAATAATTTTATGGTTGGGGGTCCCCACAACATGAGGAACTTATTAAAGGGTCACAGCGTTGGGAAGAGCCACTGGGCTACATCATGCACTCACAAACGTATTTTTTGATAACTCTAATTACTGACCACTGCTAAGACAGTGCACAGTCATTTCAGCAGTTAGAACACAGCAGGATTCCTCCATTTCATCAGAAGGATGAGTATAAATGGCTGGCAAGGATTGCGAAGTAACACTTGACTTCAATACACGGTAACAATGGGCTACATCAAGCTGCCAGTATGATGTCTTAGTAAGTTCATTACAACAAAGTGACTTTTATCTTTAAAAAGAAAAATCACAAATGGCAATTTCGAATGTCTTTAAATCATGAGGAAAGCTCCGGCCACGCTCAGCCAGATCGTCACTGTTCTACATACTGCCCAGTTCTCCTGTGGCTTTACTTCCCTTTCAGCCTCAGCTGGCTTTCAGCTCTTCATTCTTGCTACTGAGAAGGGTGCGGTGAGAAAGGTAGAGAAGCCCACTGTAGAGACAAGAGAGCCCATAGAAAATGCACCCGATCAACAGTCTTGACTAATACACTTGCAGGCTCGCAGGTCAGAAAAGAACCCAGGTGATGGCCCAGATCCCAACGTCCTTCCTGTTACAGCCTCATCCGCTGACGAGGACCTGGGCTACAAATACAGCCTTAGAAAGCAGATACTTCAATCGGAAAGATGGCAGGTCAATGTTCTTAAAAAAGAGAGGCCTCCAGCCATTTAAATGTGGCTTTAACCACCGCCACTGTGTCTCTGTGGGGCTATCAGACTCTGCCATTCACTTCCCCAAGCCACATACACACACACACACACACCAAACCTTGCGTGTGAGTGGGTGTGTGTATGTGTACACATACTATTCTGCTCTTTTAACAGCTCTGTAAGAATGGAGCAGTCACTTCCTAGTGACAGCAAGCATGAAGGCTGCCTTTCAATTACTTATCCTTACACCCACCGTGTCTCCCATTGTTCCTCTCTCCCTATGAAGGCCAGTCACTGATGATGGATCCCACAAATACAGCCACAGGCAAACACAGCCATCTGAAACTACATTCTAAGCACTAAATGTTTACTGGTTCTCCCCCCAATTCACATCTAAAAATGATTTTTAAAGGTTCAATAAAAACATCCACCTCATTTCCCACATGATAAAAGACTCTTGGCTTTTACAAATCTAGAGATCTTGAAGAAGTGCTGAGATGTGGTGGTATGCCCCACAGTCCCATGGCTCAGGAAACACAGGGGAAAGAGTGCTGCCCCTTCAGTCAGTCTGGCCAGCCATGGCTACACAGCAAGACAAGCAAAACTGATAACTGATATGAACTGTTAGTTACTAGGTTTTAAAACAGTGTGCTGGGCTTGCAATTCAGTGGTGCAGTAGCCGCAGTGCTTGGTGGCTAGGCCAGAGAATCAGGACTTGGGGGCTAGCTGCAACTATATATAATTTGGAGGCCAGCCCAGGATAAATATGGCCCTGCCTGAAAAAGGAAAATAAATAAATAAAAGGAATGCCTTCAGAACCAAAATAGAAGCTGGAAGACTAGAAGGCTATGTTTGGAAATCAAAAAAAAAAAAATTTTTTTTAAGAATTAGGGTATCTGTATAAAAAGGTAAAGAATATGAGTTAATTTCATGATTCTGACAATACTTCTATACTGAAATTATTACATAATAAATAAAAATTTTAAAATTACAATAAAAGCAGGAGATTATTGAAAGCATTTTTGATGCTCTAAAAATTTATAGGAAATCAGGCAGACTTAAATGCTAACATGTTCCCATATTCTTCTAAATATATTTTCTCCTAAACTATAATTTAAAACAAAGAAGTCCAATTGTGTTCTAAAAAAAATAGTCTTTTTGTTGTCTGCCAACATTAAAATAGCATTATCAAGGAGGTTTCATTATGTTTTTAAACACTGGACTTATGAGAGAAAATGAATTCTCTATATTACAAAAATCCTTAAGACCTTCTCATGAGCAAGTTTATAAGCAAGCATCCTGCACACAGTACCTGCTAGTAAGCCAATAAGAAGAATAATCAACAAAAAGGAGCAAAGTGCAAATTAATATTTATAAAAGTGGTGCACTTTATTTCATCATTATCATTACATTCCTGCCATTCTAAAATTCATTTTTATATATTTTCAAGCTTTACAAAGTGCTTTAAAATCTGCCATCTTATTCTAGTCTCCCCAAATACTTATACGAGGTGAACGGTATAACATCAATTGTGCAATAAATTTTATATCGATGATATCAAAACATTCTGGGGAGTTATGCAGGTGGAAGAGGGAACAAAGCGTGGAAGGTATGATAATCAGAATCACTTTTAAACATGAATAAATAACATTGTCAAAGAAGGAATTCAAAAGAAAATGATGCTTTCCCATTTTTAACAGGTTTTGAACAACAAATGCCGAGCAATTCGCCATTACGTTCACTGAGAACATGTCCTAGAAATCAATTAAAAGTAACAGGTCGGTCATTTAAGGTGCATCACTCTACAGGCTGAAAGAAGCACTGCTGCTTAGAGGGGAGATAGCCAAAGAAGCAAATGCAAGACGGCAGCATGCGCACTGGGCCTCGTAACTGATGAAGTAAAGTCTTAGAGAGCACACTCAGTAACACAACAGCCCTTTGTATCTCTACACGCTGTCTGGAGCTGTGGAACGGGGATGAGGTGGAGGAGAATCAGCCTGACAGCCTCCCTAGCTCTGTCTCTTCAGTCTGTTGTTTAAAACACAGCTTTCTCCATATGACCATAAAATTTTCTCATGTATAATTTAGTATTTTACATGGTTTCATGGTAAGCAGAAATGGGTACTATATGCTTAGTAGCACTGCAGTAAACACATTGGGTTTAATATAAGTGAATAGTCCGTCTCTCAAAATACTTTTAAGATGATAAGCTAAAATAACACTAGGATTTATCTCACAACTCAGAATTTTATCCACATAAGGCAGTATTTCCTTATTATCTCTTTCATGTGTGATATAACCAGAACCGGTATTTTCTCTTTATTATGAACTACATGAAAACATTTGTTAAGTAATAAAACATCAGCCAATCACTGACTTAACTTCACTATCAGTCAGTCTCATAAAAAGCCAAAAAATTCCCTGAACTTATGCTGGGTGGCCTATATCATTTAATAATTCAATTAGGATATAAACCAAACGTTTTACAGATGCAAAGAATATTGAGACTATTTAAGGATCCGAGAACATGTCATAAATCTTAATTACTCCAGAAGTGATGGTGGGAAGCATCATCCTTTAACTGGACAATAGACTCCATCCCCACACCCTCAGTGGGCAAGAGTGCTGCTGGAGAGTAACTGCGTCGCTGCCCGCCACGCTGCCCGAGATGCTGCCTGGGCAGCAGAAACTGCTCAGGAGGCTGTCTCGGGCTCCATCAGCCTGAGCAGCTACATAATGTCTGCTCAGACTGCTTTTGAACTATGTGTATGTCAAAAATAAGTAAGAGGTAAAATCGAATGAAACGCCATTCTTGTGACAAGTTAAAATCCCTTCACTTATCACAAGATTAAGAACTTTAAAAGGATGGGGAGAAAATATGTGGTATGCTGTCCTTAAAATATTTGCCAAGCAAATGTGTTTTTAAAAGACAGCCAACAATGGGAAAAAATGACAGTTAAATTCTAGTATCTTAAGAAGTAACTTCTGTAAGACAGCCTTTTTTTTAAGTTATCAATTAAACCTCAGACACATGAGATCCTATTATTCAAAATTGTAGTGCATCCTATGAACACATAAGCAGATTCTCAAAAGTATACATAGTAACATGATAGCTCTCGGAATATAAACTATACATTAAACTAAGCATGAGAGTATGAAGAAGAGTGGAAGAATTCTTTTTATACTTAGAAAATACAATGTATTTCCTGTGTGATGATACTTATTAACTATTATGCCAACCAGAGTCAAATGGTTCTAGTTTGCCAATCAAGTAGTCATATTTAAACAGTACAATATTATAAGCAAAATGAGCAGCTCAAGGATTAGAAAGAGCATTTAAAAGGTCCCAGTCTCTAAGAACTTAGGCTTAAGATTTATAGTCATTAAATTATAAAAATTATTACTATCAGAAAACAAAATTATTCTGAACCAAATTAACTTCACCTAAATCATTTTTAACTCTGAGCCAACGAACTTTATTTCTTAAGCCTTTTAAAGCATTATTTGTATATATACCTAACATATTATCTATAATTTCAAAGTATACTCTCAGGAAAAGATAGCATAGAGTCAATTTCTATTACCATGTTGTATGTCTAGCAAATACAATCAGATATTAATTAAACAAATAAGCACAATTTTAAAAGTAGTATTTTTCTTCAGTATAATTACCATTATGAGACTTGCAATTCAATATTCAGCACTGCAAAGGCAGCAAAGAGGTTTCAAACTGATAAAATATGAATACATTAATTTTACAAAAGTTAAGCCTATATACAGTCACTTATTTGCTGAAAAAAAAAAGATACCTAGAACTTTGGCCATAAGATCTAAAATTGCTATTTAAAAAACACTGTAAATGGCAGCAATTTTTCTAGAAACTAATAATTTACTATAAAATAATATTGTGTTCTATGGTTTAAAAATGAAAGCTAATTGTAGCAAAGGTAGTCTCCTACAGTAGAGTAAGAGAAAAATCTTCAAATATTTGAGCGTACTAAATTCATAAAGAAAAAATATCACAAGAACATATCTATAGTCATATTAAAATTATTATAAAGACCTATATAAAATTTTAGCTGCTAATGATATGGAATAAATTACACTGAATTTATAATAATTTTATACTATGTACAACAGGGTATACTTTATAAATCTAGTACCTGGACTACAAAAAGTTATATGGTCTTCCTATAAAGACATCTACCAGAAAAATATCACACGAGATTTAATTGTTTGTATTGGTATGTGTACTTGTCAACCTAAAATATATAACAGGATGCTAACTATAATTATACATGTCCTTGAACATCGGTAACTTACACAAAACAGTTCAGAACTCATTTCAGTGTCTGTAAAGTGCTAAAGGAGGGCTGCGAAGACTATGAACACTTCCCTTCCAAAGGAAGGACTACTAGGCTTCCTGCGTGGGAGAAGAAAAGGCCCACTAACAAAACAAAAATGTCTGGTATGCTAGGATATTTCCACTTAATTTAGTTAAGATATAGGATGACCTATATATAAGTATATCAGCTCATACTCAGTTACTTATGTTTCCTTCATGAGAACTTCACTCTTAGCACATGTCCTGAAGCAGTCAGAATCATGTACAAACACTAAGTCAATAGTATTTATTGACCTATTATGGTAGATCTTACACTGTGCTCCCTTTTAATATATGCCTAATTACTATAATTTTAATATTTATGAGATAGAGTCTCACTACTTAGCCCTAGTTAGCTTGGTAAATTTGTTTTTTGCTTTAAAATCCAAAATAACCAAATATTGTTTTGAAATAGGTACATGGGGGAATGGTCCCTCAAAAATCAACATGCATAAAAGTTCTTGAATTCTGATGCAGAGTGAAAAACAGTTTTAAAAACTTACTAGTTTGTAACATTTAGTTTATTTTACTATTTATTTATGGTAGCTTCAAACAGAAAATATTTGTCTCTCCCTCATCAAAACTCTGCTCCCTCTTCCTGGCACTGAGTTTTCCTAGATAGGAAACAAATGTGTGAGCTTCTAAAGCGGGGGTATAAATATGCACGCAGGCCTCAGAATAAAGCTACACAAGGGGTTTTACAAAATGTAGTGTCTGATCTTCCTATCCAAGACATTCAAGTTATAAGCAAAACAGAAAACAGCTATTAGGACAATCCCTACCCTCATTATATGTATGACAGGGAAACTGAAACCCGAGTTTTGAAAGTACTTTTTAATTTCCCATTTTGAAAAATCACATGGGAAATTTTAAATTTATTTTTAAAATAAGTCATAGTACATCCCCCACATCAAGGCCAAACCCGACTTGAATCAGCTCCGACTGCTTCCCACAGCTGGAACAGTCGATTTTGTCTATACTCCCTAAAAATGCCCGACAGGGACACAGCTCTACTTTCCAGTGCCTTCATTTTAATTATGAGCTTGCATACAACACAAAGACCCTTTTAGATAGGCTACTGTGTAAACGTGCTAAAACTATAGAATCAATCTAGTCATTAAAATTAAATGCACAAGGGGACATTCCAGAAGTAAAAAGATAACATATATATCATTCTCCCTAAGGCATATTTTAAAACATGTACCTTGGAAAATTTTCAAAATATGGACATTATTAGTAAGCATTATACCTACTGAACAACAGTCAGGTGTTTTCTTTCTGAATGGAAACATCTGCAATTTGGCTAGGAGAAGCAAAGTCGTCTATTACATACCTCATGGATTTGCACTGTATACTCCAACGCAAAAGGTAGCAAAAGGTAAAACAGCTTCGGTTGTATTTCTTAGAAAAATTTACCAAATAATACACTTAAGGTAATGTGAAAGCTTTACCGATTTCTTTGCAGAGATATTTCTAAAATAAATCTGAAATTGGTAATTTTTGTTAAATAAAAACTGAATCTGAAAGTTACATGCACTCCAAACGTAATTTTTAAAAAGTAGTAGCTGTTTTGCCTGCAGTCACTTACTGTAAGCACTTTCTACTGTAAAAATTTAAGGCAATGATTCATACCACAATGCACGCCTTAATAAGGACACAGTAAATGTTTCTCAAATGTGTGTGATAGAGGTGTGTGTGGTGAAACTACGTTTATTAACATAAGCTCAAATTGTTTACCGATGTCCAAAACTGACCTGCTGGTCTATTGCTTCCATATGAGATATTCTCAATCTTGATGTCTTTTGAAAATAACTATAGTCTTACTTAAGAGAGCACTTTCTAAGCTGACAGCGAGCTGAGGACCGTGGCGCTGCAGCCTGCCTGTTTCCTGGCTACCTGGCTGACTGCAGCAGGCGAGGCTCAGAGCCCTGGCTCTTTGTTTCCCCCCTTACCTTCGCCTTCCCTGGCTTCTTTGTTTGTGTCTTTTCATACTTCATTCCTTCTTTATCCAGCAGCACAAAACCAAAAGGGTCCATGTCACCAAGCCTGATATAGCTATTTAAAAAAAAAAATACATTCTTCCTATTTTTAAGGAGGAAAAAAATAACCCAGTTATCATCTTGGAGACGAAGAGGGGATTTTAAGGCCCCAGACAAGTCTGTCCAATAAAACTCAGACTCGAATCAACTGATTATAACTTCTCATGCACACAGAGGAGCTCTTGGAAAGCATCCAAGTTTTTGTGTGTGTGTGTGTGTGTGTGTTTTTTAAACTCTCTTCTCTTCTGTCTGGGAAAGAGAACTAAAAAAATAATTGAGATATAATAATTCAGTCTCCTTAGCAAGTCTATTGTTGAACGTGAAAAAAATAATTTAATCTGTATAATCAAGAACTTTTAACCATTTTTAGTTTCACTTAAATGTTTAAACCTGAAGCCAGACTAAACTATTTCATGCTTCTCACAATATTTGCTCTGGTTAATAAGAATATTAGCTACTAAATATATAATCACTGGAATAGAGAAAAATAACCAAGTGGTTTCCTCTATCAGCCTTTAAGAAAATGACCTCCTGGATATCATCATGTCTGAGTTGATTGCTCTGAGCTTTTCAATGGAGTAGCTAAGACCAATTTTCACTACACAAAGAGAAAGCAAACTTTTTTTTTTAGTTTTATTTTTTTAATTGGATATTTTATTATTTACATTTCAAATATTATCCCCTTCCCCCGTTTCCCCTCTGTATCTCATCCCCCCTTACCCTGCTTCTAGGAGGGTGTACCCCCACCCACCTACTCAAATCCACCTCACTGCCCTGGCGTTCCTCTACGCTGGGGCATCAGCCTTCACAGGACCAAGGGCCTCCCCTCCCATTGATGCCAGATAAGGCAAACTTATTTTTTTTAAAGCAGGAGTTTAATGTCCATCAGCAAACAAACCTTAACACTGTCTATAGATAAATGATCACCAACTGGTACACTGAGACAATTTCCCACAGTATGTATTCACCAACGTAAATCAGCAACCACTCCTGCCAAGCTGCTTAACAGTTTGTGCTAATAAAATGTTTTTAAGATGCGTAACTTGCTATTATAATCCTATAATAACCAACAGTAACATTCACATTTTAAAATTTTAATTAATTAACATGTAAAAATATTAAAGCATCAAAATGGAAGAAACAAAACATCAAATAACAAGGGAGTTGAACAACTCTAAGGTATTTACATTCGCACTCCTTAAATGACAGAATAAAGGGACGTCTGCCCACATGCTAACCGAATCTGTGCTGCCCAAGTTCATCAGGAACACCAGCTTCTTCCGTGCTTTAGAAATGTCTAATGGGAATGGCGGCAGGGCCTATAACCAGGGCATCAGCAGACTGAGGCCCAATCAAAAGTTTCACGTTAGCAAGTTAGCATGCGGCATACAAAGAGCTTTAGGCCATCTTGGTCAGCAGGACCCTGACTTAAAAACTTTGGAGATGAAATGCACTTCGGGAAAGACACAACAGTGCTGGAGACCATCTGCTGACAGGTGCACACACTGTCATCCTGACACAGCCCATTGTCCCCACCACACAAGAGCTGTGCACTTTAGGTTACAACTCTTGTTACTGGGGGTGTTCGTGTCTCTCCAAAGGACTGCCTCTGCCTTTCCAACTCTAATTCCAAATTCAAAAACAAAAACAGGGAAAACTGATAAAGTAGATAAAATTTTGAAACAAACAAACACAAAACTTATGGTAAATGCTGCCACAGGAAAAAGATAAATGGAAAACAGACAATGCTTATCACACACTCCTTGTATTAAAAAAAAACACACAAAAAAACCCCACAAACAACAACAACATTAGTGACTCCATAGAGAAATGGACCAAGCTTGGAGAGTCACAGAAAACGAATTCAAATGGTTTTTAGACACACACGACCACTTCCAATTTCTAACAGGCCAATTACAACTGGTTCAGACACCTCTTCTCATCTACTGAAAGAGCATCAACTGAAGAGTTTGATGGAGCATTGGTAGCACACATTTGGCTATGGGAATGTGAAATGGTGTAACTGTAAAGAAGGGAACCTGGCAGCATAGACCAAAATTACACAAGCCTGCACTCTAGGAAATAGAATCCCTTTCTGAGATCTCCCTTACAAACACACCAAAATTGAACAAAATTTTACATAAAAACTGCAGGTTTAGTACATTCACACACACATGCTAAACTAAAACAACAATCCATAAAAGATGCAACCTAAGTGTACAACAAGCAGCTGGGTGCTCACAGTATCACGTTAATTCCAAACAGACTTTCATACTACCGTTTCAGAAGACAAGAATAAAGAGCAGTATGGAGACTTAACACAAAAATGTGTTAAGATAAAAAATAAAGTACATAATTTTATACCAATTTAATTTGTGAAGAAATAAGTACAAAAAAAAGGACAGGAAGGAGGGGGAGATACAGCAGGGAAAGAAAGAAGAAAGGAAGAGGAGAAGTAATCAACCTCCCTCTCTCTCACACACACACACTCACGCACACACAAACACACACACACACTCACACACGCGCGCGCGCACACACACATACATACAGACACTCGCACACTCACACACACACACACACACTCACACACACAGACACTCACATACACACACAGACGCTTACACACACACACACACACACACACACACACACACAGCTGCTAGACTAAACGATGCTAATGAGGTTATAAAATGTTGAATTACCACACAATACTTTCGTGTACCTCTAAAGGATAACAATGAACAATCAAAAAGGCAAATGCTGACAGCAGTTATAGTTACAAGAGTATCAACAGAAGCACGATACTTAAGGAGAAAAATCACAACCGATGAAGCAAAAAAGGGCCTGTATACTAAAAATAGTCAACTATGGCTAAAAGAAATTAAAAACGAAAAATGGAGAAGGAGTCCCTGTTCACAAACCCTAGCATTGTTGGAGTGACAGGGGCTTCTGGGCAGGAAAGGCACAGTGAGAGGGAAGAGATCACCTACAGGGTGGGAGAAAAGATTGACAAATAAGTCATGCCCCCGGAAGAGTAAATCTGCAGAACAGAATATAGACTGCATTCCCACAACTCAACAAGAATAACCAAAACAACCAACTTAAAAATGGACAAAATATCTGACAGGTATTTCTCAAAAGAAGATATGAGCCAGGTGTTACAGCACACGCCTTTAATCCCAGCACTAGGGAGTCAGAGGCAGGTAGATATCTATTTATTTAATGATAGCCTGGGCTACATAATAAAACACTGTCTCAAAAGAAAGAGGAGAAAGAGGAAGGGAGGGAAAGGGAAGGGAGGGAAGGAGGAAGGGAGGGAGGAAGGCGGGAAGGAAGGGAGAGAGGAAGGAGCCCATAAGAACATATATTCACTGTGGAGGCAGAATAAATAGAGTATCAAGATCATTAAAAGCATTTTTCATCATTTCTTCATTTTTACCCCTGCCTCCTTATGTTAAAACTATTTGATGGTTTCAAGAACTATAGCTAGAAATGTCACTAGTGAGAAAAAAATACTAGAAACATAAATGAAAGATGGCTACACAAAAGACAATATTGTTATCAAAAACTATCAAACAAAAAAGTCACACAAAATATATTGAGAGAAAACAACTGAGGTTTGTGGCAAAATTTGTCATGAGAAAAAAAATCAGGAAGAACCAAATTATCCATCATTAACAAAATACTGTAGAGTAAAATATTTAGTATGATTTTTAAAAGGCACATATGTATGTGCATTGAGTTTTCTGAAAATAGCCAGGAGCATTATCAAGAAGTATTTACATCAGTCTATTTTTCTATTACTGTAAGAAGGTTTTTAGCTATCTAAATATATTTTTATAAGAACAATAGGTTTCCCAATATGTGTGCATGTGTTATGTGAGCATTCATGCCTGTGCATGTTTGTGTGTGTGCGTGTACACATGTGTGTTATCTTTCTTAACTACAGATGTCTTCAATATTATCATCTCTATGGGTAATTTTAGAAAAAGTTATACGTATCACTTAATGCATGACTACCGTGTTTATGTAAATTACTTGATTTTTCTCATTAGATGTATAATATTGTTTCTTGGATTCTAAAATGCCAAAGAAAACGGGGGAACATTTCTTCATCTCTTTTATGAAATTAGGAGTATTACTGTAACAACGAAAATAGAGAATGCTGTTTTGTCCTAGTGGTAAGACCAGGAGCACTGTCTAATTAAGTGTTCCTGTAAGAGAGAACTTTATAGAGCATCATGGACACAGTACTCTGAAATCAAAGGTAACACCAACCCAGTGAATAATAGCAAAACTCAGTCCACTGTATTCAATTCTTCAAGGTCTGCTACCTATGGAATGTTCAAGAAGTACTATATATAGCTACAGAAGCTAGAAGCCTTACAGAGCGTCTACAGAAGTGGTTCTCTCCAGCTGACACTTGATGGGAAAACAGGAAAGATGACATTACTCCTATTAGTTAGCACTCCTGTGAGGTGAGCTGTCAAGACAACTACAAAAAAATCTGGAATCGGTTATTCTGATATGGTTATCACCACTCAACAAATGCTTAAAGACTAGTTAATAACAGATTAGGCTTAGAAAAGGGTTAATTCATTCATATACCTAATTAACCACAAAGAGTAAAAGATCATGTTTTATGGGATTATCAATTCTGTAATAGCATTATTTACTTCCAAGTTTGAAAACACAGTCTTTAGGGGACAAAACATCACACCATTCACTGATTTTTTTTACCACTTATGATACCTTTTACCATATATCAAAAATCAGTGATCACAAATCAATGAATACTGTTAAACCATAAGTAACGTTTGCCCTTTACATTGCTCCATTGGATGACCTACACTGGGAATACCAAAGAATTTTATCTTTTTAATATCATGAAAATATATGACACTTTAAAAATATCACATGAAGGGTTACTGCTTTGTACTTCAAGTGTGTCTTGCATTAAAAAATACCAAACAAGCCGGGCATGGTGGCACACACCTTTAATCCCAGCACTCGGGAGGCAGAGGCAGGCGGATTTCTGAGTTCCAGGCCAGCCTGGTCTACAAGTGAGTTCCAGGACAGCCAGGGCTATACAGAGAAACCCTGTCTTGAAAAAACAAAAAACAACAACAACAAAAAAAAAAAAAACAAACAAATCTTCATACAATAAACTGTGTTAAGGTTCACAAAATACACTGCCAAACACTGTGCCAATGGCATCAATCACTTATAAGGAATCTCTTCTTGGAAATAAGATATAGGGGGCTGGAGAGATGGCTCGGAGGTTAAAAGCACAGACTGCTCTTCCAAAGGTCCTGAGTTCAATTCCCAGAACCCATATGGTGGCTCACAACTATCTGTAATGGGATCCAATGCCCTCTTTGGTGTATCTTAAGATATAGCTACAGTGTACATATATACATAAAATAAATAAATCCAGAAAAAGTCCTTATAAACTGTTTATTAAAAAAGAAATAGGGACTGGCGAAATGACTCAGTAGGTAGGAACACTGACTGCTCTTCCAAAGATCCTGAGTTCAAATCCCAGCAACCACATGGTGGCTCACAACAACTCATAATGAGATCTGACACCCTCTTCTGGTGTGTCAGAAGGCAGCTACAGTACAGCATATATATATATATGGAGGTATATTCCATAGGTAATAGCACTTGAAGAACTGAATACAGAGAGCTGAATATTGGCATTATTTCATTAGGTTGATGTCACAATGCACATAAGATGTACAGAATAAGCATTATAAAGAATACTGGGCAAAATGAAACTACAGTATTGACTCGCCGACTTATTAATACTTTCGCCTTTAGTTCAGAATGTACTTCGTCTGCTTATAAAAAGTCTATTAGGAATAAACATCAGTTTCAAACACATCTCACCATCGCCTGATGGACTGATCTCTAGCATCTAGGCCCGTGTGAGCACCCTCTGGTGTTCACCATACGGTTTCCATGCAGGGCCTACACAGAACACAAGTGAGGAGACACCACAGGCAGTGCAAGTGCCCTGGAGGCATCGGTGGGACGCGCGCGCTCAGCTGCTGACTCGGAGGTAAAGGACTGTGCTTTACTAGGTTTTATTTCACCAAGATGAATATTGGACTAATATCACTGATTTAGTTAACGAAGAAAAAATACTCATTTTTCTGAAAATGGGTGGTTTTAAAGTTAGTAGAAGACATAAATATTTACAGTACATTTTCATTTTCCCTGAAAAGCTGTTCTAAAGAATTAATAAAATAATTTTATCTTTATGGAAAATTATACTGGCTATGTTTATTCAATTGCCAGTATCAATATAAACTGGTAGGTAAAATTTCGCAAAACTGATATGGTAAAGTTTGAATTCAGTAACCCCCATACTTAACTAGTAATTGGTTTAGATTACTGGTCAGTAACTATATATCCCAAAAGAATATAAGCTGGCATCAAGTTACAGGCACTGCTAGAGTTGAAGGAAATCAGAACAAAGCAAAAAGGCCTCACTTCAGAGTCTACACACACAGTTCACAGATGGGAGGTAAAACATTCAAGGGACCAACAGACTCCATCTGCCATGGATTGAATATGCTTAGCCCAGAGAGTGGCACTGTTGGGAGGCGTGGGCTTTAATACCCACATCCCAGCTGCCTGGGAGCCAGTATTCTGCGAGCAGTCTTCAGATGAAGATGTAGAACTCTCAGCTCCTCCTGTACCATACCTGCCTGGATGCTGCCATGTTCCCACCTTGATGATACCGGATTGAACCTCTGAACCTCTAAACCAGCCCCACTTAAATGTTGTCTTTATAAGAGTTGCCTTGGTCACGGTGTCTGTTCACAGCAGATATACCCTAACTAAGTAAGATACCATCTAAACACCTCAACAGCTAACGTGAAAACTCTTAAAAAGAGTACACTAAAAGTTAGGTTTGAGTCATCCACAAATTAAACTTCAAGAACACAGTTTCCTTAGTCTGTTAAATTTTAACCCTCTTAAATACTAAATTATTCATTAAAATATCACTTTACCAAACATTAATGATCTTAAGATTTTGATCACAATCAAGAAAAACTACTTATTATTCAGATACATTGTCAGCTGTAGCAAACAAGAAGACATGATAAACTCTGAAGTAGTAGCTGTCTGGGTCTTACCACCCACATGCAGAAGAGAGATTCATGGAAGAATGTAATGCAATGATAATACTCAAATCAGTGGTTCAAATGCAGGCTTCTTAAAATAATCTTAATATGCATGCCATTTTATGCCAATAAAATTTTAAAAATTAGAAAACATGACAGGAGGAGGTGGTGCACACCTTAAATCCCAGTAATCCGGAGGCAGAGGCAGGTGCATCGAGTTCAAGGTCGGCCTGGACTACACAGTGACCTCCAGGACAGCCAGGCCTACACAGATAAACTCTGTATCATAATAATAATAATAATAATAATAATAATAAATAATTAGAATACATCTCCTATAAGTTCCTCTAAGTCAAAAATGGACCCAAACAGAAAGTATCACTACTTAGAAGTCAATATTTAATTCTGAAATTCTTAAGTACATAACAAATTTATACTTAATAAACAATGTCAATTAATGGGGAGATAATAACTTTTGTTTGTATTCTACCTGTGTAAATAATCTGATGTGTAAATACATCAAAGCAAGAAATAAACTTCAAGGATGAACACAGAAACAAACCACAGGCAAGGGTTCCTTTTTAAGGCAATGAGGTAGTAAGACTGCTCTTCTAACTGAAAAAAAACAAACAATTTCAAGCAAACTCCCTTTCTACAACTTGGTGACAAAGGTCAAAACCATCTCTAGAGCCTAAAATACAGTGGATGCAACCCATATCTAAGTCTGGAGGAGGAGAGTCAGGTGAGGCCAGCACTGAACCGGGAGGCTTGGAACTCCACATCAAGTGCCCATTTGCTGCACAGCACAGTGGGGAAGCTTGGGTAAGATCTCTATATTCACTTACAACTAAGGCGATGAGGACTGGTCAGTTTATATAATAAAGTGTAAAATCTTAGGTGCGCTTATGTCTTATGTTACTAAGTGACACAGCGCTCCAAGATTAGTTATGAGGGGATGTACTATGTGCTAGACCTTACTGGTATACAGGGCTGTCCACCATTACAATTACAGAATGACCTGATTAAACTTACAGTAGGTGCTTCAGATTGGAGCTGTGAGTTCAGAGCCCAGGCCCGCTGTACTGAGGCTTGTTTAACAGTGAGTGCTATTGCTAAGCACACAGTGACAAACTGAGCAGCTACAGCAGTATACCTTCACTGTGTTATTCAGCAGAAAGTGACTTCTATATATGTCTGAGTAATAGAAATAAAACATTTAAACACTAAAATTGCTCAAGAAGTAGGAAGTAAAGACCTCTGCACTGCACTTAAGCTTCCATTCTGACTTGTAATTCACTGCACATCAAAGAAAATCAACTTGCCTGCCACAGAAGGACCGCTCCCTTCCGTGCTCAGGCAGCTGCTGAGGACAGAAAGAGCGCCTATTCTCCACAGCCTTTACCTTGTTTGATCACTGGTTACTTTTGATCTGACACTGCCCTCTCTCTAGTAATGACTTCCCCCTCATAGACCCTACCTCACATCTGTCACAAAGAATAAAGGGTGTCAAACTGAGACCTGACAACGCCTATGGGCCATGCGATGTGCTGCCAACAGAATGTGCCCCGGCTCCCACAATTTCCAATTCAGTTTCTTTTGTTCTGATAGGTACAGGGTTAGGGTACCAGTGAGAGCAGAAAGGATTATGCGCCAACTGTGAACCCAAGCCTTCTTGAATATGTATCTTTTATCTTTGATTCTACATCTTCCTAACTGCTGCAAACTTCATGGTGGTTACTATGAAATACATATTCAACAAGTGCAAAAGAAAGTTTGTTTAAATCCCTTTCCGTGACAAAACAAAGGATACAATGTATTGTATTTCAACTCTAAACCTTAAAGGAAAATGTTTCAAACCCTTATGTGAACTTAAGACAGCTGCCAAACACCACTATTGTAGCAAATGAAATCACCCAACTTTTAGAATTTTGGGTGCATGTTAGTAAGGAGATGAAATCACCCAGTTTTTAGGATTTTAATTCATGCCTTCATGGCCAAAAACCAGAAAGATAGCCTAAAACAATGCATACGTTCACAGAGGAAAATCAATCAACTGTTAAAATACACATTCTCACACTAATTTGGTGTGAGAATAGATTAAGGCTGAAAATCAATTCCAGGATCTTATTTAAATAATGCCCTGATTATATTATCTTTGACATTACTAGAAATCATTTCTCTAAAATAAGCAATGGGAAAGAAGCATCATTTTTATCACATTTTACTGAGAATTCTTCAACCTCCATTAAAACATTTTATAAATTCTTAAATAGAAATACTTCTCTCTCCTCTAACACATACACACACTAACAGAATATTAGAGGTACACACTAAAGGACAGTTTAGGAAGTATACGGATCCTCTAAAATGACTCAAAGTTATAATGCCATCCTTTTCTTTCTTTATGAAGAAATAAGAGCTTTTCTTAACTTTAAACAAGTAGGGGAAACCATGGCCACTAAGCAGCAGGGAAAGTTAATGTGAATGTGATCTAGCACAGTAACGAACACAAATGAGTAGCTACCACTGCACACACACGGTGAAGAATCTGAGACCTGTAGAGAAGCAGCAAAGAGTGTGTAAGTTGGATCTGACAGGAGAAAAAAGTTAACTTGTCCAACAGCTGAAGAAAGATAAATGCATTCACAGAAAAGGGAAGGAACCCAAGTCTAAAAAGTAAGCAATTAATTAGGAAACTGCAGCATTATTTATTATAACAATCTAAAAACCTTATAATTCAAAGACATTAGTAAAATGTGATCATTTTCACTAGATGTTAAAATACGAAAAGGATAGTTTACACACTTGGAACTAACCATTAAAAAGCTATGCAAACACTATCACTTCTCAATGGAACTCAAAGGATAAACAGTAGAATGTGCGAAAATCAATAATTTCTCAAGTATTTTCTCACCAAGTTATCCAAATGTCATTTTATCATTAACAACAACAACAACAAAAAAATCTACACAAAATTCCCATTTATGTGTTGTTTGGGTCATTCAGTCCCTAATAATTGGTTGTATATAACTATTAAAGCACATAAGGGCAGAGAATCATAATAGAGTTTTTAAATTATAAAGGAGCTACAGATGGTATAGCAGTGAAGGGAGCTGGCCACTTTACCACACAGGCCCCAGGTTCAATTCCCAGCACCCACATGGAGGCTCACAACCATCATTAATTCCCGTCCCAGGGTAAGGTGTCAATGCCCTATACTGACCTCACATACCAGGCATGCACTAGGTAACAGACATGCGTGCAAGCAACACACATGCACACACCTGCATGGACACAGGCACAATTGATCTAAAAATAACCTTTTTTCTGACTCAAATAAAGTAGCATCTCAAGGTAGTTATAATTTGAGTTTCCCTATTATCTAGGAAAATTGAATATTTTTAAAAATAGTCACTGACTTTTTGTGTTTCTCCTTTAGAAAACTGTTCATTGGTTCATATCCTGATAGGCAGCTTATTTCTATGGTATTTAATTTTTTCAATTCTTTGTAAATTCTGGATCTTAGCTAGCAAAGAGAAGCTGTGCTTCTCAGTTCTGTTCAGAAACTTCTCGCCTACCTGGATGTCTTCATGAGCACTCCCTATGTTTTGCCTGGTTAATTTCAGTGCTTCGGACTTTAAATTAAAGCCTTTGATCCATTCTGAATTCCTATTTACACAAGGTGAAAGTGTGACTACGAACTCATTTTCTGTAGGTAGATAGCTGGTTTTGCCAGCGTCATTTGTTGAATAAGTAATCTTTTCCACTGCAAGTTTTTGCCACCTTTGTCAAAATCTAGGTGGGCAGTCCATTTGTTGGCTTATATCCAGATCATCTGTTCTCTTCCATCTGACTGACTGTTCTATCACGTAAGTGCTCTTAACTCTTAGGACTGCTTTGGCTGTATGTGACCTTCTGAGAGTCCTTGTAATTCCTAGTTATTTTTAAATCTAGATCTGTGAAATAGGACACCGGATCTTTAATGTGCATTGCTAACTATTTGTATGTCAACTTGACACATGCCAGAGTCACGTGAGAAGAGAGAACCCGCAACTGGGAAAAATGCCTTCGAAGACGGGGCTACAAACAAGCCAGTAGGGCAGTTTTTTAATTAGTGATTGATGTAGGAAGGTGCAGCCCACTGTGGGTCGGCCCACTCTGTGGCTGGTGTCTCCTGGGTTCTATGAGAAAGCAGGCTGATCAAGCAAGGGGGAACAAGGCAGTAAGCAGCACCCTCCATGGCCTCTTCTTCTGCTCCTGCCTCCAGGTTCCCGCCCTGTGTGAGTTCCTGTCCTGACTTCCTTCAATGATCAACTTCGATGTGGAAGTGTAAGCCAAACAAACCTTTGTCCCACAAGTTGCTTTAGTCATGATGTTTCTTCACATCAACAAGACCCTGGTTTAAACATATGCCTTCCATTAAATATGTAAATAATTTTGGTGCTATGGCTATTTTCACACTATTAATTCTCCAATCTAGAAACAATAGAAGGTCTTACCATTCTCTAGAACAGTCTCTCATCTCTTATTCAGAGTTTTCAAGTTTTCATTAGAGGCCTTTCTCTTCTCCGGCTGAGAATGTTCCTAAGTGTGTTGTTGGTGGTTTATTCTTTGATTTTGTTGTTGTTAAGCTATTATAAAAGATAGTTTTCCTAATTCTTTCTCTAACAGCACATTGTCGGTATAAATGAAGGGTACTACATGTTTACATTGATGCTGTACCCTACTACTTTATGTCAGTGTTCACTGGATCTAAGAATTTTCCAGCAAGGTCTATTAAGATCTCTTAAGTACAAATTCCTATTATCTGCAAATACTGACAGTGTGGCTTTTCCTTCCGATGCTTGCCCCACTTTTACAGGTGATACTCCAAGCTCTGTGCTGAGCGGGCCTCCGTGTCTCACTGCTGACATGTGAAGAGATGCTTCAGTACGTTGATACTAGGAGGCTAGCTGCAGGTTTGTTGTAAGCAGCCTTTACTACATACATTCATTATTATTTTGAGGTCTGTTCCATCTATTCCTAACAACTGTTTTATAATAAAGGCATGCTGAATTCTGTCAGATGCTTTTCAGTATCAATCTGGTGGCTTTGTGGAAGTTTACATATATTGACCCAATCTTGCCCCTTCAAGATGAAGCCCACTTAGTCATAACATATGACATTCTTACTATGTTCCTGAATTTGATTTGCAACTATTCTGTTCAGGCACACCTAGGTTTATTGATGCTTTATTCACCCCAGAAAGGAAATGGAAACAACCTAGAAGCCTGAATGAATAATGACAATCTGACAATACATAAAAGACAGTATTATTCAACTCTCAAAGAAAAGGAAAACTTGCAGCAAGTGAGTGGCGTTATAATCTATAATATTAATGAGGTCACCTAACCTCGGAAAAGAAAAAAGATCCCAGGTGCCCTTCATATATAGGTCTTAGCCTATAATGTTAAACATACATAAATGCAAACAGTTGTAATTACGGGTTTAATATAATATATATTAAGGAGAATAAATATGAACAATAATATTAAGTAAAGTTATCCCAATCTCAAAAGGAAAAAAAAATCACATGTTCCCTTTATATGCAGATCTTAGCTTGAAAGGTATAGATACACATAAACAGCTATAATTATGGGTATAATATGATATGTATTAAAGAGAATAAATAGGGTAATATTGGATGATGATGGTGACAGGCAGAACGCAGATGAAAGAACATATGAATCCTAAGAGAAGATAGAAAGCTAATTGTTTTTCTCCTTTCAACTCTGCTGTGGTCTTTCTTCCTTGTTGTGGTAGATAAGTCCATAAGATGAAATTGATGGGATGTTTATACACTTCAGTTAAACCTAGACTTCAGGGTGACTGACAGCGCCCACGACTGCTGGATGATTAGTCCAACCGTGCACAATGTACCAGTTACACTTCAATACGGAAAGGCTGGGACTGAGCCAGTGTCTGTTTGAACGGTCACCTAAACCTAGATGTACACTGATTTTATTTATAAATTCATTACAATAAAATAATTTTTATTTTAAATAGCAAAGATTGAAAAGGGAGGCAACGTAGACAACCCGCACACCACGAGTGTGTGCATCTGTATCACCGGGGCAAGCAGCAGAAGCGCCACCCACACAGGGTTGCATGGGCACTTAGCTTGTACAGCTTCTGGCAGAAGACCAGTTATGTCAAAAGCCCAAGAGTTGTAGGGCAGTGACAGTGCTGCTTCTTTTAAATAATGATAATAAAATAATAGAAAAACTGTAATCTATGAATCTGTAAAACAAATTAAGCATAGTTTGTAAACGACATCCAGAGAGGTAAATTTAAAGGATAGGGGAAAGGAACCCGGGGCAGAAAACGAGAAGAAGCAATTCTCCAATTCTTCTGTCTTTAGGCCTGATCACTAAAATAATAATGAAATTAAGTCTCACATAACCTACAAACCTTAACACCTCATTACTGTGAATAAAGAAAAACATTAGCCAAAACTTCCCCCAGATCCAAATACTACATCTCATTTGCTGACTGGCAAGCTGGAAGGTAGTTGAGGGAAACAAGTCCTCATAAATGACAGGCTTAATGCACTCCCAGCATCCCTCTGGCACCCAGCCTTATAAATTTCTATTTGCCAAACCTAATGATGTGATTCTCTATCTTAACACACTATCTCCCGGTGCCAGCACTCCAGCACAAAGCCAAGCCAGCACTTTCACTCTTGGAACAGAGAGATAATGTGATTTGCTCACATATTTCTAATTTCTTAAAATATGCAACCCTAAGAACATAAAAAAATTAATTATACATACAGAAGCAAGAAGAGACACAAGTAGAGGACCTCCACCAATTACATATTACCTTATTAACTGAAAATTACAAACTCAAGGAAGGCGTCTAAAATTTGACACACACACACAAAACACTCTAGAAAAAGAATATTAAAATAGTGTTTGTGGTGTCCTGTTTTGGGCATCATCACCCTGCATTTTCCACACTGAGTGTCTGCATCAGGCCTCCAACACCAAACTTCCAGACTTGGAGTCTCTGGGCTTCTGTGGGCATCTGGGCTTCCCTGTCACCAGCTGATGAGTCCTTTGAGTTTATAAACTAATTTTAATATTACTAAACAAATAGAATTAGGCAAGTAAATCTGCAGGGTAAAAACAATAATGCACTACCAAGAAAAGTTATTGAGATATTATCCAAGTCACTGCCTGCCCTCCATACAATGCATACATTCATTCTTGTTTTTCTATGCATTTAAAATGATAGAATAAATGCATTTATGTTAACAAGTTATCTGGTACATAAGAAAATACTCTTAGATAAAGATATGAATAAATTAAAAAGAATGACAAGACCTAACAAAGACCATACAAGTAAAAATTTACTCTTAGATTGAAATTATTCTGTAATTTCCACTTTTACAAATAGTATTTCAACAAAATAAAACCAACTTATTACCAGAATATACTAGTGAGCATAATTCTGACCAGAACTCTATAGTCTATTTGGTTAGAGCTACATGTGCTGAACCATTCCAATCCTCTCCAATCTCAGTGACCAACTTGCCTGGGAAGAACAAGCACAAAAATCACATGATAGGTGAGGCAACTCAGTTTTTAAAAAGTTACTTTTTTTTTTACCTAAAAACTATTAATTTTACATCATTACACTAAAAAGCTATTACTTACTCATTCAAGTCTATCTTATTTTTAAGAGCACATTCCCAGACGGTTTAAAGAAATACAGTTCAATGGTATACTCAAGTCAGAAGTAACCCCTATACCACTAAACCCAAATTTATATACACTCACAAAGAGAAAGATAAAAAGGTGACGAGATAATCCCTGCCCTCGGGAGAAATGACAGGCCTTGAGCAGGAAGCACACTCAAGCCATTTCAATCAAGGAGTGACCAGGTCTTAGTAAAGTAAGCTGGAACTGAGGCTGTCTCAGTGCCCTTGATATCCTTACAGAAGCGCTTCCACATGCACAGCTGACTGACACGCAGAGTCTACGCAATACTCCCTGACAGAACAAAATGCTAGACACAATGTATGTGCCATCAAGTAGCAATGAACAAACAAAAGACACAGCACAGGGCACCAGCACATAACAAGAATGAATTACACAGTCACTGTGGCTACACCCCAACAATTAAGCTGAACACCAAGGACAGAGTGAACACATACTGTGAGATCAGATACTTAGCCTTATGACAACAAATATAAATTACATGCAGACAAATGCTATCTTATCCATGTGGACACTGAAATCCTTCTTAGAAACCCTAGGTCATCAATACAGCTGCCTCTGGGAGCAGACAATGGGAGGAAACACTGTGAAGCAGTGGAAACTTAAGTTGGCTTGCTTTACTACTTTAAAGAGCAGCAGAAAGTTTAACAGAATGTTACCAATTTCTGTGTGGTGAGCACAGATCTACTGCTCTTTGGTATTTTGTATCCCCTCCCTCCCTCCCTCCCTTCCTTCCACCACCCACCCTCCTTTTCCCCCTCTACTGTCAGCCATGGGTTGATATGGCACTAAAGCTGTACAATACACTCTCCTGGACTTCGAAGCCTCCAGGACCATGTGCCAGATAAACCTCTGCTTTGACAAATTACTAAGCCATGAGTATTCTATTACAGCAGAAGAAAATAGACTAAGACAATGCTCTCGCTAGATATAACCTTAAAAATAGCTCTGTGGCAGACTGTGCACCAAAGGGACTGAAAGGCACTCGCCAGGAGAAAGAGGAAAGTGTGGGACAAGCTGGACCCTCACTAACCTGTTCGAGCGTCTACACGGGGTTTACAGACATTGCAGAATGCATCCATGGAAGCACCTGCAGCACTCAAAGTGAGAGAAACACAAGCTCACTCTTTTTAAAGGACTACAATGAAGTAGTCCTTAATTTTTTGACTCTAAATGTCAAATAGTGATATATAAGCTTTTAATAAACAAAGATATCCCTCTCATATTCTAAATTTTATTCCGCTTAAGTTGGAACCACAAATAAGAATATTCACATTCTCTTCCTGCTTCACATACAAAGGCAATTTCAACTGGTAGTGTTCTTCAGGCAATTAGTATTTCATATGGCAGGAAAAGTAAGTCTCCCCACTACGACCACCTAAAAGAAAATAACTTTAAATGAGGCTTCCCAGCAGCAGAAAGTGCAAGCATTACATCTTTATAGTTGCATCAAGGATGGAAAAGCCCTGTCAGTGAGCCATGTACCGAGTCAATGCTGCCACCTAAAGGCCAACGCCTAACATGAACGATGCCGAAGCTACAAAACCAATTAACCCTGGTTATTCCTGACTACACAGGCAAGCAGGAGCTCTAACAGTGTTTTAGAGAAGATTCAATTTATTAAGAGAGAAAAATAACGAAGTTCATTTGAATACTGGTCAAAGTACAGGTCAAACTCTGCTGGCATCTTTTCTAGAAAGAATTCTTTCTTCAATATCTCTATTAGTAGCTAATAAAAATCAGCAAATAACCAATATACTTCTCAAAGCCAAAACAGTTGACAACTTAGATATTTCATCTATTACATAAATATGTTTAAGTCCTATGAAAAGTTAGCTATCAGGAATTCAACTCTCCAACAGAGCTCAACATGTTCTGAATTTCCTTCTAAGAACCTTAATGAGAATTATGTTGGCTTCTCTTTAAGGTTTATCGAAACACTTTAAATCCCTCATGAAATAAAAACCAAATCCGGATCTGGTTCTCTCCGGATTTAAGTATCTGACACTTATTCAATGTAAGACAACACGGACAAGGCCAGGAAGAAAATAAAGCCTATCCTCCCGACATGGACAGCACCGCCTTTGAAAAGCCATCAGCTAAATCCTACAGGGACAGCAGTGCACGGAGCTCTCTGTGCTGAAACGAACACAAGTGCCAGCCAAGCCAACAAAGATACTACTAAAAATTAGAAAATCTTTAAGATAGGATGAACAGCCTTTCATTTATTATGTTGTATACCAGAGGTACCAAAGCTTATTAATGAATTACTTTATGATAAAGTAAGGACTACTTTAGGCTTCTAGTGTATCTTATGAGTCAGAGTGCACTGAGTAATTTTAGAGTATTTATTATGCCACTTAATCCTCAAATACAGC
Source organism: Mus musculus (assembly GCF_000001635.26). Classification (NCBI taxonomy): domain Eukaryota; kingdom Metazoa; phylum Chordata; class Mammalia; order Rodentia; family Muridae; genus Mus; species Mus musculus. Next base: position 63,468,946 of record NC_000083.6, read on the forward strand.
CTGTAAGACAAATTATCAACACACCACCACTATAAAGTAAGGATTCACAAGGTTTCATGACCTTCAGTAATTTTCTCAAGGTTCCAATGCAAGTGAGAAACAAAATGTCAGTCTATCTGACCCAGAAACCATACACCCTCAAATGACTTATATTCACAGTAACTTTAAAGAGGACTCTGACGTACTCTTTACTGTGTATTTTCGAGGTAAAAGCATATCTTGTGGCAATAAAAGCACTTAATTTTAATTCATGGTGTTTCAATTTTTAAATCATTTCAAAAAGTGTCATCCCTTCCACAACTGAAGTTTGTACATGTATGTTTTTTTGGTGTTTTGTTTTGTTGTTTTTTCTGGTTTTTTGAGACAGGGTTTCTCTATGTAGCCATGGCTGTCCTGGAACTCACTTTGTAGACCAGGATGGCCTCGAACTCAGAAATCTGCCTGCCTCTGCCTCCCAAGTGCTGGGATTAAAGGCGTGTGCCACCACGCCCGGCACATGATGTATGTTTTGGTTTGTTTGTTTGTTTTTAACATTTCAAAAACGAATGGGACCTCCTTGTGGACTAACATTAATGGTACCAGAAACACCAAGGAAGCTGCCAAAATAAGGGGGCAGCCAACAATTCTCCACATTTGTGATGCCCATGAGCCACATCAATGCCAGCGTGGCATGGCAACCCTAAGGGGGCAGTAGTGGCACACATACCCTTGTGGTAACAACAGATCTCTTACTGGATTTAAAACCTGATCAATAAGAGGGAGACCAACCATGTCGGAGACCAGAAACCTAGCTAACTACTCACTCAAGTTAATTCATGGTTATCGGAGGAGAATCTACTAATCTATTAAACCATCATAATCCCTAACAGCAATCTATAAACACTCATCCTCAGACCCACAGAGAAGTGTAGTCTTCACGCCTCATCAAGGAAACTTCTCCTTGCAATAGATCCCAGCACAGAAAAAACACAACCAATCCAAAGGCAATTGTGAGCCCAGCCCCAATGGATACATCTACAAAGCACTCCCACCCCTAAGGCTCAGAGAGCACCTCAGAAGAGGGGCGAGACAATCGGAAGAGACAGGCAGAGGATCGTGGAGTTTGCTGCAAGACTGTCTCCTCGTACCCATAGAATTTTACAAATGTGACTGCCCAAACATAGGCTGCACAATGGTAACACCAACACACATGCCAAACTAGCCCGGGGAAAACCCAGGAGGCCTCACTCTACACAAAGAACCGCGGAGAACAGAGGAAGGCCGGGAGAGAGACAAGCACACCAACTGGTTGTCCTATACCAAGCGGTCAGCCCTGAGAACACACATTCAAATAACTATACAAACTGAACAAGTTATACTTAGAAATGTACAATAGCGATTAGTGAAAAGAAGTTTTGAGTTTGATGGCGAGTGGGGAAGAGCATACAGGAGGGCTTGGACAGAAGAACAGGAAGGGAGAAATGCTATATTATTACCTAATTTTTTTTTTAATTTCAAAAGTTTTAAAACTGAAAAAAGCAACAAAAATGCCTCCATTTTGAGATGCAAGTTTAAAAGTAAGTCTTTTTTATAAATACACTATTCTGACATTGGAAACTCCCGCCAGCTCCTCCCAGGGACAACATTTTCTGGTAACTGATATGCTATCCCTATCAGTCAAAATTAAAATGGCTTTGAGTTTCATTTAGCTACAAGCTACAGCATAGCTGAACCTAAAAAAACATGAAAGATCAGTACAATGTGATTCCACTTCTACTAAAACATATAAAATAGGCTAACTCACAAAAAAACAGGATATAAATTAGCAACTACCATGTGCTAGGGAAAGGGAAACAGGAAGCAATGGCTAAAGAGAAGAGTCTAAGCTGATAAAGAAAATGTTATATATTAGATCTTGGTGACGACTGCATAGCTTTACGGATATAATAAAAACCAATACACCTTATGTGATTATATCTCAACAAGAAAAAAAAAAACTGAGCGGTACATTAACCCACTGTGAGACACGTATGCATGTGCTCAAAATATAAAACTTACGTCATCCTTGAGATTCTTTACCTGCATGCATTTACTAGATCCTATCTTTTCACCATTCTAGTAAAAAGCTCTATCTGTAAATACACACAGTTCTGGGCATTAAAATATTCTTAATCTAGAATTATTGTCATTCCTACAGGCACCACAGGAACTCCAACCGAACAGATTTATCTATTCCAGTAGGCCTGAGTTAGATTCCCTGTCAGACACAGCAGCAAACACTAATGAAGGTTTAAAAGCCCAGCACCACACACGAGCATCTATTCTCTTATGGGACCAGACTATAAAACAACTGGGGAACTTCTGCGTTTCAATGAGTAGTGTTTCCCACTTGATAACCAGGAGACAACTTGTAAACAGAGTAAAGGGAATTCAGACGGTGGGAAGGAACACACTGAACAGCACTGACAAAAACAAGTACTTACTAATTTGTTTTCCTGCATGTATATCCTCTGTAACTTCAGGCAGCTCTTAGCTATGACAATCATGCCTTCATCTGAGATCTTGTAACACTGGCCAAAATGGATGTCTTTGAGTTCTCTGCATCTTGAGCCCAGCTGTAAACAAAGAGATTTGGCTCAATGCTTGGAAAAGAACAAAGGCAACATATTTCTAGTGAGATTTCCGTGCAGTATTTTAAAGAAGCCATACCAAAGATAAATGACCACTTGTAAGTTACTTTTAAAATAAGATAAAGTAACAAAGGCAACTCATAACTTAAAACAGCATTTTAGAAACCACCTGCCCTCTAGCATACTTGTTTCAATTGCACCACACAACACCAACATACACAGACTTAACAGTCTTAAGTTCACAGTTTTATTTAAGTCTTAATAGTATATGTAGACTGGGGGTGGGAGGACCTACATATAAAAATGATGGCATCATCGTTCAAACCAGTACTGCACAGCCTTTAAGTTCTAGAAAATCAGAAAAGTAAGAATATGAAAATGTATACATACTTTCATAGCAAAATGGGTACATAAGCTTAGATGAACAGACAAGTCTACAGAGAGACGGAAATGCAGACTGACATGCAGACGACTGGCTTTAATGACTGCAGAGAGCTTCATCCCCTGACTGCCTTCCCATTAACTGAGTCTTGAAATCAGCACGCAGTACTGCTTCATTGTGTGATTCCCAAGCAAACTTGTTTTGGTTGATTCTCCTCTCCACTCGTGTCCCTTTGTCTTCCACTGCTTCGGGTGTGTTTTCATGTCACGTGGTTCCTCTTGTCCTCGGGTCTTCATCAGAAAAATTGTTCTCTCATGTGCTCTCTCATTCTGTCTGTCTCTCTCTCTCTCTCTCTCTCTCTCTCTCTCTTTGAATTTCTCAATCTTTGCCCATACTCCTTTATGTGTGTGTGTGTGTGTTTGTGTGCACACGCGTGCACATTAAAAGCTGAAATCCACATATGAGACAGAACATGCAGTCTATCTTTCTGTGTCTGGGTCAATTTGCTTAGAAGAATAATTTACAGATCCATGTACTGTTCCTAAAAATTCCACGACTTCTCTTTACAGCTAAGCAAAATCCCATGGCATGTATCATATTTTAATATTCGAAGCCAACATCTACTAGCAGACATCTAGGCTGATTTCATGTCCTTGCTATAGTGAACAAAGCAACAGCAAACATGAATGCCCAAGTATCTCTGTAGTAGGATATAGACATATGAGTAGATGCTCAGAAACGGTATTGTCGCTAAGTTAAATGGCAGACCTATTTTTATTTCCCTGTAAAACCTCTATACTCAAAAAAAAAAAAAAGCTGCACTTGCTTACACTCCCATAAGCAAGGGTCTCCCCCCACCCACCCCGCCGCATCCTCACCATGCTCTACTGTCACCACTTTTGGTAACAGCTCTTCTCACTCAGGTGACACGGAACCTTGAAGTTATTTTCATTTGCCTTTCCCTGATGGCTAGGGCTGCTGAACACTTCTCTTAAATACTTAATGGCTATTTGCATGTATTCTGAGAACTGTTGTTTCTTTAGCTCACTTCTTTTCACTTTCAGGGAGTATTTAATTTTTTGGAGTCCCTCATAAATTCTAAATATTAGCTCTTGCCTCAAGTATAGTGGGCAAAGACTTGCTCCTCCTTTGCAAGCTGCCTGGTCACGCTGCTGACAATGTTAATTTCCTGTAGTCCCATTTGTTAATCCTTGGGGTTATTTCCTATTCAGAACATCCCTAGCTAGCCCCACTCTTATCTTTAGGAGTGGTCCCTGGTTCTGGTTTCACATTAAGGCTTTTGATCCGATTTGAGTTGATTTTTGTGCAGTGTGAAAGACAGGGATCCTAATTTCACTCTTCTGTCGAACAGTCCCCACACGCGCTACAATGTGACACATGGGTCAAACATTAGGTGGTTGGAGCTCTGTGGGTTGTATCAGGGCCCTCCACCCCGACCCATTGATCCCCAAACTTATTTTTCTGAAAGTATTTGGTGTTCGTAATGCTACAGCTTGATAGGAGAATTCTGAGATGAAGTATTAGAGTACCCCCAGCTGTGTTCTTTTTCCTTATGAATTCTTTGGCTATAACTGGTTTTACATTTCCATATGATTTTTTTATTGTGTTTTCTACTTCAGTAAAGACTATCATTGGAATTTTGATGGAGCATGTATTATATCTGTATACTAATTTTGATAACATAGCCATTTTCCTAACTTAATCTTGCCAGTCCAGGAAGATCCTGCCATTGTCTGATATCTTCTTTGGTTTCTTTTTTCAGTGTCTTCACATTTTTATTGTAGAACTCTTTCACTTCCTTAGTAAGGTTTGTCCCTGAGTAGTTTGTTACCACTATAGAACAAACTCACTACCTTTTGTATGTTGATTTTGTGTTCTACACCTTACTGAAAATATAGAATAGAATTTTTCTGGCTGAGTCTATAGGGTCCTTCAAAATCAAGCTGTCTATGAATAAACATAACTTGCCTTCTTTCTCTCTTGTTTTTTATCTATCTTATGTTTTACATGTTCCTGCTCTAGTTAAAACTACACTGAAGAAGACTGGCAAGAGTAGAACTTTTCATTGCAGGTTTTAGAGGAAATACTGTTTTTCACCATTTAGTGTTGTGGTGGCTACAGGCTTGTTGGCTACAGCATTTATTGGTCTATAGTATGTTCCTACTGGCCCTAATTTCTCCAAGACTCTCATCATGAGGACACACTGAATGGTCAAGTCCTTTTCTGACTCTATGGAGATAGTATGTGGTTTCAGGCCTTGTCCTTGCTTGCTTGTACTTAAGTATCGTTGAATAAATAAAATAGTAATCAACTTTGTACATGCAGAACTCTTTTTAAGATGTTTTTCCTCGGTGAAGATTTCACCCCGGCTGTGTGTATACTACACCCTCACTCTTCCACTCACCCACACCCTAGACAGAAGAGGCCTCTTTAAACACGACAAACACACAGGAAGCCATGATTGCAGCTTTATATAGTTCTACATCATAGTTAATTTCAGATTTTAAAACTAAGTCCATGCTTAGAAGAGTATATCAGGAAAACAAGGACATGAATTCATCTACCTAAGCTTTAGTCTCTCCTTCACAATATAAGCAAAAAGTCAAAGTAACAACAGATCCAATACAGTATAGTAGCTAAACAGTGCTTTTGTACACAACGTAATCTAAATGTAATCTGAGAAATTACTTTTATTGCCAATACAATATATACACACACACATATATATACATATATATAAATACTTCCATTATTATTTGTCATGCTCATTAATATCAGCTGTCAAATCCAATTTAATTCATCAAAAAAGGAGGTACATTTCTAGAACTTATACCTAAGAAAGCTGAATTCAAACCAATACTGAGAACTCTGAATTGGCTTAAATATGTCTTGAAGATAAAATGAGACTTTTCAGTCTGCTAAGTGCTACTTGAACCCTCAGATGACCTCTCCATTGCTTTCTACACAGACCTTGCCCCTGGTTCACAGTGGCAAAACACTGGCATTCTCTGGCTAGAGTAACTCTCCATGGCTTGGTATTTGGGAGGAGAACACGGGGTTTGGATTCTGTCTCTAAGAACAGAAGCCTGGTGACGAGTCTGAGGTTAAAGTTCATTTCACGTGTATCACTCAATGAACTTTTAAAAAGCTATTAAATCTTCCGAACTGAAAGGGTTCATCCTTATGTCTAGCGCAAATGATCAAAAAGATCATCATACTATTTGACAATCCTAGCTATGAGAGTCTCCAGGCTTCCAGTAAAAATTAGGTTCATATGAAGGAATGGGCTAAGAATGCCTCAAACTTCTTAACAATGTTCATAGAAAGCTACAGAGTTATACCATCAAATCCTAAATGATTGTGTTTCTAGAATAGAAATCTGCACTCTTGAGGCTGTGCCAGTGCCTGGCAAATACAGAAGTGGATGCTCACAGTCATCTATTGGATGGAACACAAGGCCCCTAATGAAGGAGCTAGAGAAAGTACCCAAGGAGCTGAAGGGGTCTGCAACCCTTTTAGGAGGAACAACAATATGAACTAATCAGTACCCCTCAGAGCTGTGTCTCTAGTTGCATATGTAGCAGAGGATGGCCTAGTCGGCCATCAATGGGAGGAGAAGCCCTTGGTCTTGCGAAGATCATATGCCCCAGTACAGGGGAATGGCAGGGCCAGGAAGTGGGTGTTTTGGGGAGCAGGGCAGGGGCAGGGTATAGGGGGCTTTGGGAGTAGCATTTGAAATGTAAATGAAGAAAATAACTAATAAAAAAAGATTTTAAAAAATCTGCATTCAAGACTTTAATTAAGCCTGGGGATAGAATTAGAGGGGTTTTTTTGGGGGAGGGGGCGGTAATTGCAGCTTTCCAGATATTTAAGTTCTCAAAAAAAGATTATCTCCCATGTACTTTTAATAAAGATGCTATTAAAGCATACTCTACAAATTTTAAGACTATATCAAAGAAATAGAACAATCAGGTAACAGGAAATCTAATCCAACATCAAGATGAAAGAACTAATGGATATGCTGAAGTCATATTAAGATGACATACTTCTGCAACAGCCTTAGCACAAGAAGTCCAGTTCAAAGTCTTCAGAGTACACTAGCTAAGTTTAAGAAGGCAATTCCACTCAGTGACTACACATCGATGCACTCCTGCACCAAGAGAAATCTGTGAGCTCCGCTAATGCTAAATAGAAAAACTGACTAAAGAGGGTGGAAGACACTAATCCAAATCAGAGCAAAACATTATACAGAAGAATGCCATACATAATTATACAGCGTAAAGAAATAATACATGTTTACCAAGAGGCACCACAGAATTCAGTCACATGGTGAAAGGGTAAAGCCAGAGAAAGATGGGCAAGGGGGATGAATCCTCGGCCTCTGGGGAAAGGAAGCAGCCCTCTAGCTGAAACAGATTAAGTATAAAAAGCAAAGAAGCAAGGGAGAGAAAATGCTTACTTCTGGAGGGCGTCCAAGCATCCTACCTCCTAGTGGGGACACTGATCGCTCTCTATCTAATAAAGGAGACATGCTCGTTCCATCTCTACACTCCTGTCCCTGAGAAACAACCAGCTCTGACTGATCTGGCTGGGACTACTCTGCCGACCTACTTACCCAGCTATGACTAAGTCAGATGGCCAGACCCCGGAGTCCTGTTAACAAGCCCACTTAGCTCTCGTAGAAGCAATGACCTATGCTTAAAGTCTCTGCATGCTGAATTTGGTGTATTTTATTCTAGCACTCTGTTTTATTTTCCCTCTTTTTAGATTCCAGGCAACAAAGGACAGACCTCCCCGGAACTTCAGCCATTACTGCGTCGGAAAGACAAGTAAAGCAGCTTACATCTAAGGAGCCATGGGGCCTTGGTGTGGTCTTAGACATCGCTGTGTGACGCCACGCTGGTGAAGCTTCAGGCTAAGACCAGAGACTTAGGCTGACTGCATGGAATGCTAACACAAGTGATACCGGTTGCTTTATCTGCAAGGAAATGACACCATGGCAAGGGAGAGGACCAAGTGCACACTACCATGCCACGGATCCTTGCATTATCTCCTTCAGAGCGAGTGATGAGAGTCTCAGGAAGCAGCTATTATGACTCACTACCTAAGGAGTAACCATCAGTTACTGCCATGTCGGTTACTGCCACTGATTTAGACAACATACCCCACAAAGCAGATCAACCCTGACTGAACGTACTGCCATTACTTTATCCATAAATATCCCAAGTTCTAGACTCTCATGGCAGCGTCAAATCAGTTTATTTTGTTGACCTTCAAATCACTCCATGTTTTAAAAAAATCTGTTCATGGCCACAGAAAAGCATTCAAAGAGCATCAACCAAGTGCTGTATGTTTCTCTATAAGCGTGCCCTGAGTCCCAAACCACAGACAGGGTATGCAAGTCTTCCAAACACAAGATTCTCTAGCCAGGAGGAGGATGCTGGAGACATTGGAGCTCTGATCCTGCCAAGTGGAGAGATCTTGATCAGATGCCTGCCATCTTCCTGAGACACACACAAAAAAGTGGTACCTTGAAAATAAGATATGCCCCGTCTTGGTCACTGCTCCTGCTGTAATAAACCACCCTGACCAAGGCAACCTGGGGAGGAAAGGGTTTTCATTCAGTTTAGCCTTCCACAGCCTGTCCATCATCACAGGAAGTCGGGACAGGAACTCAAACCCAGCAGAAACATTGACAAGGACTTGTGCAGAGGACATGAAGACGCGCTGCTTACTTACTAGCTTGGTTCATCATGGCTTGCTCAGCCTGCTTTCTTTTAGAACTCAGGACCACCAGTACAGGGGTGTCCCCATCTACAATGGGCTGACCCTCCCCCACTGATCACTAATTAAGAATCTACTTCCAGCCAGATCTTCTAGAGGCATTTCCTCAAATACGATAAATCCTCTCTGATGACTATAGCTTGTGTCAAGTTGACATGAAGTTAGGCGGCACAGTCCCTATATAAAGTTTCGTCTAAACCACGCAGCAGAAGGTGTGGGAAGCATAATGAGCATAGAATTAAGAGTAGGAGAGATAAAGCTGATCACCCAGGTATCACTATTAATGAAAGAGCGTCTGCTTTCCGGTCCTCTGTGTCCTAACAGCACGAAGAGCCAAGCAAACTGAGGAGGCAGCACTCTTCTCCTCCATCAGGGACATGAGCACGCAGGGCAGCCTGCTACAGAGGAACACATTTTACGAGAACCAAAACCTCCTAGCAGAAGCAGCAGAAAATAGGAAACCCTGAATTGAGGTAAACTCACTATGGGCTCAGGATAGACACTCTGAGAATGGAAGCCACAGGAAGGTGCAGTAGCACGAGCTTTACTGACAGACGGTGCGTCTCCACAGACTATGTCAGAGGAAGTCACTTTGTGATTCTGACTGTGGAAGAGGGATGGTATTTTGAAGTACACCAGAAAATTCTGGGTTGTTTTGTCTCATTTTATTCTGTTAAGACAGGGTCTCATCTAGTGACGCTGGCTGACCTAGAACTTAAAGATCCAAGTACTGGGATTAAAGTTGCATGCCACATGCCCAGCTACATTCTGTGGGTGACAGAGCGCCTCCTCAGGGGCAATTATTTACCAGAGCCTAACACCTCCCTGCTCCCTGACCTGAGAAAGACCCTTCCCTCGGGATCCACCTCTCCAGCCTGTCTCCTGTGCTCATCCTATCCCATCTAAGGTAGAGGAAAAAGTAGAAGTGTCCGCAGATTGCAACACTCCAGGGGAACACTCCAGGGAACATTCACCAAACGGTTAAAAGCCCTCATCACAGGACAGAGAGGACTCCCTCTGCCACACACAGTCCTTCCCACACTCTAAGGAAGACTCATTTCCAGAAGTACCACTTATCAAGATATAATGTTCACAACAGATATTAAAAGGCATAGATGAATAGGTAGACAGGTAAAAGAGGCTCCATAATCATTAGAACTAGAGTCAGACAGAGCTGTAATGCTAAATTATTGAACCAGGATATTTTGTTTGTTTTATCTAATATATTGAGGGCTTTAATGGAAATAACAGGTGACATGCAAGAACAGAAGAATACATAAGAGGCAGAAACTCTAAAAATTAATCCAAGTTAGAAATAACAATATATTTTAGCAGAAATGCAGACTGTTTTAGACAGGCTCCTTAGCAGACTGCAGGGAGCTGAGCAGACTCTGAGGGTTTAATTTTAGGAAACTAGTCAGTTCCAAAACTGAAAGCAAACGGAAGGGAGCGGAGAGGCGTGATGGAATGACCAGGATCCACTGGCCTACCGCGGGGTCATGATGGAACTGAAAAGGTCATGCGGGATGCCATGCGAAGGGAGGGAAGCCAGCGTGTGAGGCCCCGGAGCCTAAACACTCCCCAGACTGATGTTCCACACCAAACGCTGAGAAGCTCAGGTGATACCACAGGGTGTTCTCAAACTACAGAAGATTGAAGACGAGATAACAATCCTACGACGAGGCAGAAGATAAAGACACCCTGCCTACGGCGAAACTATGATGACATAGCTAACCTCTCATAAACTATGCAAGAGAACAGAGTAAAATGTTTACATCTGGGTCACAAGAGAGCACCAACTAAAAGGCAGAGACAGTCAGAATGGGGCTCAGTGCAAGCATCCAGCTATAGGCTACAAGAAATCCATTAGAATTAAACAGATGGACAGACAAATGGCTCAGGCACTCAGCGCTAACACTAACCTGCCAACAGATGCAGAAGTTACACTCACTGAACAGCACACTTTAAGCCACATTTGTGACTTTAAATAAATACACTTATTTATTTAACTATGTAGCAGACAAAAGGAAGCATTAGATAATCCAAGAGTCAAGACTCCAAAGAGTCACAGCAGTCCTTATTGTATGCTTACAACAAAATGTCAGAATAGCTGAAGCAAAGAGATAAATGTCATAAGGAAGAGTACGCGTTCGAGATCAGAGCTAGAGACGTGCCCTGTGAGCCACCCAGCCAACCCTTGCGGTTATCCAAGAAAGCTGGAAAGCAAACATCTACACAACAGTACTCAGAATCACCTCAACTGAGGAAAAGCTAGACTATCCTGTGGAAGTTGAATGGGGGAAGAAATAAACTGCATGTAGAGATGATAGAATATTAACAAGTGCTAAACAGAATGAGCTATGAAAAGACATAAAGAATCCTTAAACATGGGCTGCAGAGATGGCTCAGCGTTAGTTAAGAGCACTGACTGCTCTTCCAGACGTCCTGAGTTCAATTCCCAGCAACTACCTGATGGCTCACAACCATCTGTAATGGGCATCTGATGCCCTCTTCTGGTATCTCTGAAGACAGCAACAGTGTACCCACATACATGAAATAAATAAATCTTAAAAAAAAAAAAAAAAAAAAAAAGAATCCTTAAACATATATGATTAAGTGAAAAAAATCAAATTTGAAAAGAGCTAAACTCGGCATAACTTCAAATAGAATAGTAAAAATTAGGAAAAAGAAGAATATCAGCCAAGTGAGGGAGAATGAAGCAGAAGGAGTCGGAGAGCAAGGGTTTCTGCTTTTTCAATAGTCTTCTTTTCTTGGTTTTGTGACTGATTATTACTGCCAGGCTTGGGGTTAGCTTGGTCCTCACTAGTAAGTGCCTTCAGATGCACATGGTCACCCGTTTTTGAAGTGCACTCCCGTGACCCATGTGCTCTACAGCAGGTGACCCTCTTGGTACTGCAAGCATTTTGCTCTGTGGTATTTCACTCTTACTCATCCCAAGGTACCCTCTCAATTCCTTCGCCATTTCTTCGGGGAGCCACTGGTTATCATGAGTAGACTGTTCAGTCAATGCTCACACACCTGAGGATTTTACGACTTTCTCTATTTAGTTTCCAGGTTCGTCCCATCATAGTTGAGGAAACTACTTTGTGTAATTTCATTACTTTCAGGTTTTTTAAAAGGCGGTCTATTTACGAGAAAACTCCTCACGCACATAAAGATGAGCATTCTTCCATTTACTTATGCCCAGCTTCTGTTCTTCTTAGTTATTTGTGACAGGTTTTTGTTTGTTTGTTTGTTTTTAGCTTTTTGAGTATGCTTGAAGAAAAAAAAAACTGATTTTAAATGTTGTTCTCAGAAGTCCATTGCTTAGGTTTTCTCAAAAAAGAATTCTTTCCATTTAAAAATCCTCTAGTGTACCTAATTCTTTATCCTTGCATGCCTTGTGACTCGAGGCCAAAATTGGTTGTTAGAAGGGCTTCAGAGATGGCTCAGTGGTTAGGATCAGTTGCCGCTGTTGTAGAGGACTTGGCTTCAGATGGTAGCATCCATATCCAGCAGCTCACAGCCGCCTGTGAATCCAGGTCTACGGGATCCAACGCCGTCTTTGGGTCTCCACAAACTCCGTTACACATGTTATGTCCACTCAGGCGCGCACACGCGCAAACACACACATATGAAATAAAAGTAAATAAATTAGGTAAATTATTATAGAGTGTTGATTTGAGAAATATCCCTAAGATTTACTGCTCTGGCAGCCAGGATTTCAAGAGATTTCTATAAATACCAGAAGTTTAAAAACAAAAAAAGCCCTCACACACACAACTCTGTCCAGCCTTTGCAACCTGGTTCTGTGCTTGGCTACAAACTGAACGTCCTTCTTGCTGTGCCTTGCTTTTTATTTGCATTTCTCCTGTTTTTAGTTGCCCCCTCATGTTATTGTGAGGAGGGTAATTTGTGAGAAGGTATTGCTGTGTATAAGACAACCAGCGATGAAACTGATGCTCTTCTGTTTTCCTAAATGAGTTCTCACCTGGGTGCACATGGCTTTCTAAGTTTTCCTACATACACTGATACCCTGACAGTCCTAATTTCAGATAGGATGCTAAAAACTAACCCTGAATTCTCTCCCTGAGTCATTTCATCCACCGCCTAAGGAAGGCTACTGGGAGGCTCCTCAGATGCTATACACAGCAGCTACAAGATGTTTTCCTATTTGCCTTAAAGTATTTTCAGTCTGAGTCTACTAGTTTTCTATCATAAAATGTTGGGAATATATTACATGATGTCTGCATCACCCCTGAGTAGATCCCCAATAGTTTAGAAACATATACACATGCATGCATACACACACACACACAAATAATAACTTGCAAATAAGATCCGCCCTATTCCCTCTGCAACCAGGGACCTGTGACCCACACTGGAAATGCAACTGCTATCTTTACTACTATTGCCAACCTAGGAAGATTCTGAAACACAAATCGTTTTCTTTTTTAAAGCAACAACACTGTATTCCTTGTTCTTTTAGTTGGCCTTTCCTGGTTTTTGCTTTTGAGCTGTTAGTTTGCTTTACTTTTTGATTGTTCAACTTTGTTTTTAATGTTACTCTGGCTGGCCTGGACCTCATTTTGTTGGCCAGGTTAGCCTCTAACTCCCATGTGCTGTTGTCCTATGCCTGCTGCCTGCTGTGGTCCTCTGGCTGTCTCGGGTGGCTCTGGAACCTCTGTCTGCTTTTAAACATTTCTACAGAGTTTTAGAGCCACCTGTTCAAAGATTCTTCTCATGGATTGGGGTTTGTTGATTGACTATTAGTTGATTTCTGTTTGTTTGTTCCTTGTTTGCTTAGACAGTGCTGGAGAGCAAACCTAGGGCCTTACATAGCCCAGAACAGTCTACCTCTGAACTATAGCTCTAGCCTAAACATTTATCTTTTGAAAACTAAAACTCATACCACAGCCAAACTGAAACTTACTGATAATTCCGGTTTTAATTATAATTTTAATATGAAAAAAATCTACAATGGCTGATTTTCAGAAACATCAGAGTTCCATAACTCAAACAAACTTGAGACTGTCATAATAGTAACAATAGATATAATTTCTTAAACTGATTTTAATGAGTTGATTATTAACACTTACTTGAATACAAATGCTAGATGATAAAAATTAAGAAACCTAAAATAGTTATTATTCTTAATTAAATTGCTCTTTTCCCCAGGTTCATGATCAATCGAAATCTTATTGGACAAATACAACAGAGATACAACATACTGGCAAAAATGTTTCCACTGATAAAATTATATAGTACGATTTTTATGGAGATAGAAATGTCAACACTCAAAAAATGATATTCTATAAATAAGATAACATTTGATCAAAACTATCCAACTTTTGGCAAGATAACTCAGTGGATAAAGGCCACTGCCATAAGCCTGGTGGCCTGAATTCAGTCTCTGGGACCCACATGAGAGAAGAGACCTGACTCCTGCACACCATGGCACGTGTGCACACACACAAATCAGTTAATTTTAGAAGTGAAAGGGCAGCAAGATGGCCCAGTAGTGCAGACACCAGCCACCAAGACTGACGACCAAAGTTTTCACGCTGGAACTCACATAGGGAGACACATGTACACTTGTGCACACACACAAACTATATGAAGAAAAAATTTTTAAATAACTAAAATTTTAAGGAAGTCACTCTAGCCTGAGAAACATTATCAACCAGAATTTAATACTTTAAAAACTATAATCTTGACCTGTTACAGCTTTAAATTAAAATGCTTTAAGTAAGCCAGGTGTGGTGGCGCACGCCTTTAATCCCAGCACTTGGGAGGCAGAGGCATGTAGATTTCTGAGTTTGAGGCCTGCCTGGTCTACAAAGGGAGTTCGAGGACAGCCAGGGCTATGCAGAGAAACCCTGACTCAAAAAAAAAAGAAAGAAAAGAAAGAGAGAGAGAGAGAGAGAGGGAGGGAGGGAGGGTGGGCAGGAGAGAAACCCTGTCTCAAAAAAAAATGCTTTAAGTAGTTGTTTTGTAAAAAATAATTGTAACTCAAAGCATATACATTTGGTGTTTGCTAAATCCAGTTGAAACTGTAGCACTTCTGAAAGAAAGACATTTCAAAGGTATGACCAATAAAAGGAATGTGTGCATTACTGCACCATTTGTCATTTCTTGTCAAAAGGGCGACAATGAGTCAACAAAGTCAGCAAGAAACTGCTAAATAACTGAGTTGAAAAAAATAATCACAGAAAAAAAAAACATTAATCATGAATAAAAGGATTAATAAAAGGATTAATCACCATAAAAGGATTGGTTTGCTAAAACCATAATAAACTCCATAACACAATTTATCAAATATCAATAGGTTACAAAATTAATTCACTAAGTGGGTCATGAGCAACATTTATTTAACATAGTAATATAAAATAAATTAGAAAACATGAATATACACAAAAACCTTGTTTTGTGTATGTATGTATGTGTGTGTATATATATATACACACACATACATACATAAATACATATATTGTAAAAGTCCACTCTTTTTGCACAATACCCAAAACATCATTCTGTCAGTCAGTGCAATCTATTATAACACCCCAATTTTTGCCACACCTTGATACAGAACAGTTAAGAACAGGAAAATGGTACCCTATACTACAATTGAGAATCTGTTTGATCATTGAAGAACAAAATTAACTATAGCAGAAATATTCAGACAGCTTCCCTATTACTGCATTATATAAAGCTACTTTGTAATTCAAAAAGCATAAATAACTAAAACAAACATTGAAATGCTAACTAACTCTTTTAATGACTGACATAATAGAAGATTTACATAATCAGTTTCAAAGCTGTAAAGTTTATATTTGATTGTGACAACATATTCTATCTCTTATAAAACTTTCTAACTTCCCTCTACTTTTAACTACAACTATAATTTTTTTCCCAAGTATTACTTAGAACATCGCCACTAGCCTGCTAATATGATACCTATTGTGTTACATGACACTTAGATATGTAAAGATAATCCAGCTGTTAATTCATTGAATTTAAAAAAAAAGTGTACTGGCTAGTTTTGTGTCAACTTGACACAGCTGGAGTTATCACAGAGAAAGGAGCTTCAGTTGGGGAAGTGCCTCCATGAGATCCAACTGTAAGGCATTTTCTCAATTAGTGATCAAGGGGGAAAGGCCCCTTGTGGGTGGGACCATCTCTGGGCTGGTAGTCTTGGTTCTATAAGAGAGCAGGCTGAGCAAGCCAGGTGAGGCAAGCCAGTAAAGAACATCCCTCCATGGCCTCTGCATCAGCTCCTGCTTCCTGACCTGCTTGAGTTCCAGTCCTGACTTCCTTGGTGATAAAGAGCAGTATGGAAATGTAAGTGGAATAAACCCTTTTCTCCCCAGCTTGCTTCTTGGTCATGATGTTTGTGCAGGAATAGAAACCCTGACTAAGACAAATTGGTACCAGCATAGTGGGGTATTCCTGTGACAACCTGACCATGTTTTGGGGAGGACTGTGGAAGGACTTTGGAACTTTGGGCTAGAAGATCCATTCGGTGTTAAGAACTCTGTCAGATGTTGTGTAGAAGCTTGGAAGATAACATTGAGAACAGTGCAGAAGATGGAGGCCTGGCTTGTGAAATTTAAGAGGGAAAATTAAGACTCTTTTCAGGGCCACTGCTATTTTGATTGTGAAGATTCTGTGGTTCTGGTTTAGCTAGGGCTGAAGAATCAGCTGTGATTAACAAGATACCAGAACTAGTAAAGCGAAGCCTTTGCATTACTGGAACTATTGATGCTGGTTAGCTGGAGCTAAAAAATTAGCTGTGATTAAGAAGAGACCAGCATCATTGAGGTGACATCTTCTGGGAAGTGTTTTCTGAAAGCACAAAGAGGCTGTGATCCAGAGACAGCCAAATTGTATCTCGTGCTGCAGCAGGAGTTGGTAATGTGTAAGAGTCACCCAGGTGGTACTGGGTTTGAAGGCATGAAGGGGTCACGCAGAGCAGCTAAGGCTCGGCACTGTGAGAGGCCATGGAAGGCCATTGGTGAAGGTGCAGCTTCAGTTGCAATTGATGGACCAGGACTGAAGGGGTCATGCAGTGGTTTGGAGATGCCAGTACCATGAATGACCACCAAGAACAGCAGCAGCAGTGGAGTACAGGCAGCTAGAGCCTAGAGGATGACGCATGTGCTACAAAGGGCCTGGCTGGAGAAGTGACCCAAGCCCTTGGAGGAGCCCAGAAAATCGTGAGTTGGATTCCAGACATTGGATGGTTGGAGTTTGATTTCGCTTTTGATTTTGACTGTGTGCCCTGATGTTTTTCCCTCTTGAAGGAAGTATTTGAGTGGAGCCCACAGTTGAGAGACTTTTAATTGTAAAAAGACTTTGGATTTTAAAAGATATTGGATATTTTAAAAGGATTGAACTTTTAATAAGTAAAGACTGTGGGACTTTTAAACTTATTTAGATCTTGGGGATGAATAAGAATGTAAGGGATGAGGCTTACTAGTGATGTATTTGTGTGTTGACAAGGGGTCAATTGTACTGGCTAGTTTTGTGTCAACTTGACACAGCTGGAGTTATCACAGAGAAAGGAGCTTCAGTTGGGGAAGTGCCTCCACAAGATCCAGTGTAAGGCATTTTCTATTAGTGATCAAGGGGGAAAGGTCCCTTGTAGGTGGGACCATCCCTGGGCTGGTAGTCTTGGTTCTATAAGAGAGCAAGATGAGCAAGTCAGAGGAGGCAAGCCAGTAAGGAACATCCCTCCATGGCCTCTGCATCAGCTCCTGCTCCCTGACCTGCTTGAGTTCCAGTCCTGACTTCCTTTGGTGATGAACAGCAGTATGGAAGTGTAAGCTGAATAAACCCTTTCCTCCCCAACTTGCTTCTTGGTCGTGATGTTTGTGCAGGAATAGAAACCCTGACTAAGACAAAAAGTTTTGCTGTGAAATATGAAATGCTTAAAAAAAAACTCATTATAAAATCATCGTACATTAAATATATATTTCCCTAGAAAAGAGTAACTTAATTGATTTCAAGAATGTTGTAAAATACTTTACCTGTAAAAGAAACCAGTCAGGAAATACTAAAATAAAGAAGTGTCACTTCACAGCCTGCCTGGCACGGGCTCTGCTCTAAGTTGGTGGCATTCTTGAAAAACACAGTGAATGGCCACACTCAGTAGAATCTACTCAAGACAGTCTCCCCAAGGTTCTCCTCATACTCAACTTTCAATAAATCCATATATAACAATTCAACTGAAGGAGCCTCCCTTCATGAGTAAGCTACTCTGTCAGGAGATGTTAAATGCTATTCCAAAGAAAGACTGTCAAAAGGGAGGGTATTATTAAACTGATTTAATTCCAATTAATTAAGTCAAATAGAGTTAGTTACCACTTTTTTCTTACTTTATGCTCTTCAATGAATCTCCATTTATGTCTTAAAACCATACTTAGGCCAGCCAGTGGTGGCGCATGCCTTTAATCCCAGCACTTGGGAGGCAGAGGCAGGCAGATTTCTGAGTTCAAGGCCAGCCTGGTCTACAGAGAGAGTTCCAGGACAGCCAGGGCTACACAGAGAAACCTTGTCTCGAAAAACCAAAAAAGAAAAAAAAAAAAAAAAAAAAAAGAAGATTTTAAAATAACTTTAAATACTTATTCTGACCTAAACTGAATACTGTAACTTAAAGCACAGTATGGTACAGACCTACTTTAAAAATGAATCAATAAAAAGAAAAAAACAGGAGCTAATAAAACTGGGAGCTAATAAAATGGCTGGCCAAGAGATTAGGCACTCACTGTAAAACACAGCAAAACTGATCTATCTGCTCATCACCACAGCCCTGGAGCTCACTAGCCTAATCAAATATTCATTTTTACATAGAAAATACAGCTTAGTTTAGTCTCTAATAATTCATTTTAATGCAACAACCTTTCTAAATGTTGCGGTGACAGTTCTTTAATCAGTGTGTGAAATCTCTCAGAAAAGGCCGTGGATTTACCTGCTTAAGTCCTTCATCGGTGAGCTTGTCCTGGTTGCCTACGTGGACTTTCTGCAGTAAAGGGCAGTGAGACGCGACCGCAATGATTGAGGTGTCAGAAAGCTGCTTACACCTGTAGGCTGTATACCTAAGAAGTCCAGGACACTTAAATGCTAGGACACACACGCCACTGTCAGACAGACTTCGACAATCAGAAATGTTAATCTCAATTATATTCTGACTTCTGGAGGCAATTTTTTCCAATAATTCATCAGTAACCTATGAGAGAAAAAGATATAATAAATTAAACTTTGCTGGAAGTGGAAAACTATTTTGTATTACTTAATTTCTACCAATAAGTAATAACTGCAGTACAATAAATATATGCACACTTGTTCTTTGTTCAAAGTTCTGCTGTATAAACTTTCTAAAACCCTTGGAACCTTCCGAGTGTCAGAGTCATTGGTCATCCGTGACAGGTCCCTTTGACCCTTCCTGAATAGAGTAATCAGGTAAGTCGGGTTACTACAGAGACTCAACACGTAAGGCTAGAGCTCGCCCTCAGGGCAAGCACACTCACCTGGCATGCAAGAGGTGCTAGTTCAAACTTCAGTAAGAAACACACACACACACACCAACCAGTCAATAGGTCATCAGAGAGTAGAGCTACCACACCTCCGACTTCTGAAGAGGGGAAGACAATGCTCCAAGGAGATCAGGTTATACGCACTCTCACCAAAAAATTAACAATTAGCCCTGAAGTGCTGAACACTGGAGGACCCATCCCTATGTGGACTTGTCACTTTTCCATGTGAACGCTTCTGGCCGTAGCCTTAATTATAAACCAGAAAATATAAGAAAAATATTTTCCCAAGTTCAAGTTTGGGGTGCAAAGTGTAACTCCTGAACTTGACCTGTAGCTGTCTGATGTCGAAAGGCTGACCCTAGGATTTGCAAGTGGTGTCTCAGGTGGAGGCAGGTTAGCAGCCCCTTACTTAACCTCTGCAGTCTGCAGTCTGTACCGACCCCTGGCACATGATCTGATAGAAGCCTGTTTGCTAGTGTGGGATAAGCCCCATATTTAGTATTAAAAGTGGTATCAGAAAACAGGGAGAATACGCATGTTGCTTTTCACTAAACCCTAGAAATCAATCAACTGGGGCCTTGCTTTTCCTTAAAGCTTCAAGCTCACCAAAACCTATAAACAAACCTACAATGAGATTTAAAAGTTTTATAACTAAGCAAATATTCCATATAAATCAGTATGACACACACATTGACTTCTGGTTTGGTTTGGTGCGTTTGGCGTTGGTTGGCTGTTTTGGTGCTAAGAACTAACCACAGGGCCTTGTGCATAGCCAGCGAGTTTCTGAACCACATTCCCCGCCCCGTGAACTAACTGAATGTTCATACTTGGAATCAGATGGCACGGCTAACACAGTACTACCTCACAGCTAATGCACAGCTCAGAAAATGCATCACTGTGGAGCAACACAGCAACAGACGCTATGGAAGCGCCTCTGTCAGAGAACCTGACACAGAAGACTCAGTGCTAAACACAAGTAAGCCTACAGTTCATCTGTCAAGAAACTCACACGGTCACCTGAATTTATAAATAAAATACCAGCCACGCGTGTTCCCAGCCCAATGACCACTTTTCAAAAGAGAAGTCAGTTAATGTCACTCCAGTCCTTGTAACAAAAGCAGGGGAAAGAGAAAATGCAGATAAAGGTTAACAGGCAAAAAGGGAACCGTTGAGTGCGCTGGAGTGAGAGCCACAGAGGGAGCACCTCTGTGTCTGCTGGAAGGAGCACTGGGAGTGAGAGCCACAAAGGGAGCACCTCTGTGTCTGCTGGAAGGAGCACTGGGAGTGAGAGCCACAAAGGGAGCACCTCTGTGTCTGCTGGAAAGGAGTACTGGGCGTGAGAGCCACAGAGGGAGCACCCCTTTTTCCTCCCCTCCAGGCTTCACCACCACCAAGAAGAAAGCTGCTCAGTGTAAGCTGAGAGGAAACAGCTGAGCCAGCAGGTGGCCAAGGGTCACTTCCATTTGCCTTACCTCCATTCGCACCATGACTGCTGTACACATAGGTCAGGAACACGAGCAAGGAACTACCTAGCCCTGCAGATGTTTTAGCCTATTACCAATGAGAAAGCAAGACAGAAAGGCTTATCCGTGAATGTTCTGGAACATGCTACTCTGTTTAAAAAGTGAGAGTCACATACAAACTACCAGTGTATGTCAGCCTGCATGTACCAATTCACAAAAGCCTATTACATGCACGTTTGTAATCTGTTCTTGATAACATCAGACAAGTAGCCTGCAATGAGTCAGGGTGGGTTATTCACACCCTAGTAGCAAATGTTATAAATCTGCTTTCTTTTAAGAAAACCTGTTGTCAAATAATTCCCAATGCAGCCACGGCAATGTGCCATGAGGGACTTAACAGTGGCTTAGGATTCTAATAAAATCACGTAACTTTACTGACCAACTAGGACACTGGAAAACATCCAAAAGGAAAGTTTGTTTTTTTTTTTTTCCAAAGGTTATTTTCACCCAATTTACTTCCGTTTCTCTATCCATAAAACGGTAAACAGCAGCATCTTTTATTAGAGTTGGGGAGAGATGGTTGACTTCTTATGTGTGAAGCCTGTAAACACTGCATTGCGCGGGCCAGATGCACAAGTGCCAACGTCCTCTGCTGTTAAACTCCTAGGATGTCACCTCCCTAAATGAAAAGGCCCCTGGCTTTGAAATGATGATAAGGAGAGAAACAGAAAGGACTGAGACAGAGAGAAGTGAACGTCACAATTACCAGTCTACATTAGAAACTACCCTTTCTGCTGTGGAGCTTAGTATACACACAGCAATATATGCACACCAAATACGCAGATGTACATGTGCGCGTGCAAGGGAGCAAGCGTGCGTGCGTGCGTGAAGCATTAAACTTATCAGAAAATTACCCTTTAAAAAAAAAGCATAAAAGTATAGGTTACAGTCATCTAAAGGGAAAATAAAGATCTTTTTTCAGCTGAGTGGGTCAAATAAGGATGTTAAGAGAATTAACTCCATACCTGCTGACGACTACTAAGGTCCAGCTGCTTCCAAAACTGGAAATCTAAGCAAAGGTCACGCCAGTACTTGCAAACCAACGATGCAGAAAGGCAGCGTTCGTTCAGGGACAAATTGGAAAATATCTGTGAATTAAAAAGAACCACACATATTTGCTAAGTGTTTGCCAAGACACAGCAATATGGCAAAACTTAAGGGCTTAAATTATATTACAAGGGGACCCCACCAAAACTCAGTCAGAGACTGTCCTACAGAACAAGAAGTCTGGTGACACAGGCTAAGGACAGAAACTGGTACTACCTTTCAGGTAACGAGGAGAGGAAGGGAAGAAACAGATGATACTAATGTGTATTTAAAACACACACACACACACACACACACACACACACACGAACAAGGCAAAAACAAATGAAAACTGCTTATGCTTTCAGACCAGGAAAAGGGCTAGGGAGGAAAGAGAAGGAGGAGGGTGCTCATGGCCTGTGCCTAGAAGCTCACAGCCCTGCCCGACACTGACAGGTACATATTTAACACCACAGCTCGAGGTCATGAAAACAAGGGATCTGTAATAGTTTTAGTCCAGAAATGATTACACAGAACAACTAGCAGTGCAAATCCTGCCCTGGATTCCAGGACAGAAAACAGAAACGACCATTAATGACGAGAATGATCAGATCCCAGCAGAGGTCAGTTTGTAATCACGGCGAGTCCAGCAGTGGTGGCTGGAGCCATAGTTGGCATGTGCACCTCAGGAATGAAGTTAAAGTTATAGGGACACAATGGGGACACACCAGGCACAGTGTGCAGGGAAGCTTTCTACCTTTATACTTTCTCCATACATCTAAAATCATTCCATACCAATATACATTATAAATCGTAAATACTGCAATAAAAATGACACTACTCCAAAGTGAAACCTATTTTAAAAGAACTTAAGCAGTCCCTGACACTGGGGCCTGGCTGTGGATGTCATTCCTCTAACTGGGCCACCTTTATCTGTTCTCAGTGGAAGAGGATGCACCCAGCCCTGCAATGACCTAATGTGTATGGGTGGGTGGGGAGCAGGGGGATGGAATACTCAGAGCTGGGCTTCTCAGAGAAGAAGGGGAGGGGAAAATGGGGGAGGACCTGTGTGACGGGTTACTGTGAGGAAAGGGAGCTATATTAGGATATAAAATGAATAAATATAATTAATTTTAAATAACATCACTGGAATAAATAAAATGATCGCAGGGAAAAAAAAAAACAAAACTTTAAGTCCTATCATGGAAGGACTGTTGAAGACAGGGCTGGGGTCCAGGAAGATCTCTGAAGATGTGGAGACATGTCATCAATAATGGTGTATAGGTAGACTGAGAGACTGAACTGAACCAACTGAGACAATGAGAGAAAACTAGACACCGAGTAGATGTTAGATGATACAAAGGAAATTAGTTTTTACTTTTTATATTATGATTATATTGATATTTTTATCTTTATAGTTATTCCAGTGCTTATGAGAAATTATAATCTATAATCTATAAAATTTGCTTTTATATTCTTCATTGGATTTTTTTTAAAAC
Source organism: Mus musculus (assembly GCF_000001635.26). NCBI lineage: Eukaryota > Metazoa > Chordata > Mammalia > Rodentia > Muridae > Mus > Mus musculus. The sequence continues at coordinate 63,492,325 of NC_000083.6, forward strand.
ACTGAAAGGTTAAAACAAATAAAGCAGAAGATAGTTGGAACTTGGTGAACAACATCCCAATTGTTTGTTTTACTATTTTCTACTTTGGCTCATACACACAAACTTCCACAATGTAAGGTAAAGTTGTAGACAGAACAGACTTTTAACACAATTACCTTGTCTTTAGGTTTGAGTCACAGCCTTACCAAACTGCATAACCTATGTACCTAAATTTCCTTATTCTTAAAATGGGAATAATATAGTATGTATCTAATAGGGTGACTATGAGAATGTAAAAGTCCAGGTACAGTTTCTACAACGTTGTCAGAAACAGTAGGAAGTACATAAATCATTTCTATCATTGCTCTGTCTTAAAATAACTTACCTCTATATGACCAAGGGCTGTAGGTCTCCAAGCTACTGCTTTAAACCTTGAGCCTGGGGGAAATCACAAGCCTTCCTGTTTCAGACAGTGTACCAGGAAGCACAGAGTAGGCATAAGAAACGCCCAGTGGATGTGGCTCCAATCCCCATAAAGATGGAGTAAGCCCTTGCCTGCACGGCTCACACAGAAACCTACTGACAAGCTCGGAGTTCCTCCTAGTCCACTGTAGCCCTATCCTGGAATATTTCCTGTACTGGCTTCATTTCCTCCAGTGCACAATAGTTCCACTATTCCTGCAACATCTCCCTTGATGAGTGGATACTCAGAAGCACGGGAGTGTTAGCAGAACCTATCGACAGCATAGTAAGAGCAACTGCCTCTACAAATTCATAATGGGTGGGATGAGCAGGGAAGCAAAACTAGGAAGAACGGCCAGAAACTGGACTGCGTTTTCTACTTGTTTGGTTGTCTCCTGCTTGGAAATCAAAGTGCAGCCCCACACTGCAGACACAACAAACACTGAACAGACCGCCATCTTTCCAGAGAGAAGACCAAAAATATGTGCCTGTGCCAGAGGAGTGTTCACTCTTCCTTCTGCTTGCTCTTCTTCCTGTCTTGTCCTTCGCCCTACTGCTCAGTCCCCAGTGCTGCCCCTGTGTGGCACAGCCGCAGGGTGACAGCAGAATCTGAACTCCAAAAGGAACACTTTTCTAAGCCATGGAGCCAGAGAACTCTGTCGCCCAGAATTTGAGTCCTGTGGAGTCTTATTTACTTGAAACAAAATTCATCACAAAAGCAATCCCAGTCACACAAAATTCCACAGCAGCCCAGATCTACATCTCTGCCAGAAACTCCATCTTTCAAACCACAAAAGAAAAGTAAGTTTTAATGGCACACAGCCTAGTACACACGTTTTTTGCAAGACTGTGTGCCAAAAAAACTTCATAAAACCTGGCAGCAGATTTGCCTCGCCCCAGGCTAAGTTCGTGAAACCCACTTTATAACTCACATGCACTTAAAGCTGTAAGTAAATTCCTCCCAATCTGCTTCAGCTATATCCCATAATGATTCCTGTATTGGCTTTCATTTCCTTCAATTTACAATATTTCCAATATTCCTGTGATGTCTTCTTTGATAAATGGTTATACAAAAGAATGAGACTGTTAGCAAAAATGATGGAAAAGTTCAGTCCAAAAAAGTCTATTTGCTCACAAAAACTGATAAGACTGTCAGCATCAATTCTATTAAAATTTCATAAACTAATAAGTGGTTCATATTAACCAAGGAAAAAAGGCAGCAATTTCCAGCATTAAAGCGATCTGTGTCACATGACTACTGAATGAGTAACCTAAGCAGAGCCCTTGGGCTACACACAGCATGGCGCAGTGACTTCAAGAACTACTTTGGAATAGCCAATGAGAAACTTGGCAAGCACAAGCAGCAGAAACGTACCCTAAAGAGAAAAAAAACTCTGATTCCCAGGACGGCCATACTGGAGCACTCACATGGCCTAGTTTAAATATGACACACAATCAAATATGTGCTACGAGATAAAATGCATATGCATAAATGAGAGACAGAACAACAAGGCCCATTAACAAGGAGAAGACGTGTGAAGCTGCACTGGAGAAGCCTAAGATACAGGCAGCCTTCCTAGACAAACACAATAAATCAACAATGAAGGTAAAAAAAAAAAAAAAAAAAAAAAAGCTGGGGAAAACCATGAACAGAGAGCAGAAGAGCATCTTGGGATGGGCCTCTGTGGTGGAACACGTAGCCCAGAGTTCAAGGCTCAGCCCAGCAAAAAACAAAACAAAACAGCAACAAAAAAAAAAAAGAACTAAAGTTCACAAAGTCAAACAGAGATGTCTCATCAAACAGAGAATACCAATGAAAAGGCAGAAATTGCAAAACCAGAAGGAAATTCTGGGGCTGAGTTTTACCATAACTGAAATGAAAATGTCATAAATATGGACAGAGGAGAACAGGACAGAGCTACAGATAGAGGAGCCTCTCCACTGACCCTTCATCCCTGAGATTTAGGTCAAAAGTCACTCAGAATGAACTCAAAATTGTTACAAATAAGATTTAACTATTTACTGCTTGCTTTGTAGGTTCTGAGATGCCTGTTATCTATTCACATAACATAGGACCTAACAGTTATAATAACTGAAGACTTCAGAGATACCACGTTCAAAAGTGACTTAAATTTTTAAATTCTTCGATAAAATTTAGAACAACAGAACACTTTGTATCTTCTTCTGTGAGGCCAGCATTATCATGATACTGAGGTCAAACCAAAGACCAGCAAACAAAGATTTCCAGGAAAATATACAGACTAAAGTCCATCATGAATGTAGGTGAAAAAAATCTTTTTAAAAAGAAAAACAGCAAACGAGGGAACTCGTGGGGTGGTTCAACTACAAAGAACTGCTGCTCTTCCAGTGTACCCAGGTTCGATTCCCAACACCTGCATGGCAGCTCACAACCATCTATAACTCCAGTCCCGGGGCCTCTGTGAGCTCCAGGCATGCATCCGTGTGAATAGACATGCATGCAGACAAAGCATATATGCACATAAAATAAATAAATAAAACTAAATCCAGCAACGTAGTAAAAAGATCACATGGACCATGAACAAATAAGAGTTATTCTAAGAAAATAAGAGTGGGCCAACACATGAACAAAACATAACACATCAGACCAATAAAATCAAAGACAAAAAAAAAAAAAAGTGTCCCAACTGACACAAGAAAAGGTATTGACCCAAGCCAAGCCACACCATTTTTTTGATTAAAACATTCTACAATCTAAAATAAAAGAATGCTTTTTCAACTTGAAAGTAAGATCTCCACCACTCCACCCCACCTATAAACTGGTGAACACTTGAATCGGTAGATGTCTCCCAGAGATCAGGAACAAGACAAGGATGCGCATTATCACTGCATCCTATGTAACATCCCACTGGAGCGTCTGGCCAGGCAAAAAGCAGCAAGGAAAGAAGGGAAACTGCTTGTTGGGGAAGGGGATACAACGTTCAGGGGCTGGGGAGATGGAGAGATGGACAAGCATTTGCTGCTCTTCCAGAGGATCAGGGCGCAGGTCCCAGCTCTAGAGGATGAACACCCTACTCTGACCTGCACACACGTTACCTGTTATGTGGACATATAAAACAGATGCAAAAAAAAAAAAAAAAAAACTCTCTCGTCACAGAGGCTGGCTAATTAAGCAAGCACTTTTAATAGTAGTAAGTATTCTAAAAATAAAATTAAACAACTCTTATTCATAGCAGCATCTAAAAGAGTACATTTCTATGATCTCTCCCTCATTGCTAAGATTTCCCACCGGTTGAGTCAAAGTGCCAATATGCCCCTCTCATGATATGAAGGTCTCCTTTCCTTCTGCTATGTACATCCTGTATCCTGTTATTTACAATAGTCCTTTTGAATTCTTTGAAGCCTCTTGGTGTCAGTTTCTCCCGGCTTTCTTTTTCCTCATAGCTCAAAAATGTTTAGGTATTTCAGGTAACACAGTACAACTACAGACTTGGGCCTTTCTGGGTCTCTTTATTTTTAACTGGCCTGTTCCTTCTGGAATCTGTTCGCTATGGTGCAAGTGTCTGTTCCACTAGTATCCTCTTGTCCTTTAGCTTGGCTCCCTGGGAAACTGCTGTGTCTGCATAGCTGTTTCAGTGTCTTGGAAAGTTGGTTCTGAACTGTCTAGCCTGCTCGTCAGTCTGAGTACGGGTCAGACAAGGGATGTCTAAGGCCCAGCCAGTGTTGTCTTTTGTTTTGTTTATGAAATGGGGTCTGGATCACGTTGGCCTCCAATCTGTGATCCTCCAGCATCTGCCTCCAAGTGCTACAATTACTGGGATAATTATCTTAGCCAATTTGTCGATCCACCTTGGCCATTCCTTCCTGCCGGCCCTCATCCACACATGCGGTTGTAATAAACCAAGATGTGTGAAAAGATTATCCCTGCTTGTTTCCCCCCACCCCCCGTTTCCTCTGGCTACTTGCTCCACTTCCAGCTCCTTCCCCACTCCTCCAAGTGGCACTAACCTTCAGGCCATCTTTATGTGAGTTTTCCTTTTAGTTTTTCCTACCAAGTCCTCTGCTATTGGTTAGCAACTGGCTTTAACTTATTGTCCTACACTGAGCTAGACCTTGTGTAGGTCATGCCAGGAGCACCTACCAAGAAGCTGCAAAATTCCACTACTGACTTTTTAAACAGTTTCCTAAGATAAATCCTCCTGAGTATTTGTCTTTTATTTAATTCTAGAGCTCAAATGGTTGGACAGGTTTGGTTTTCCTTGGAAAAGACTCATTTGTCATGCAACCATGGCCCCTCTCCGATATTTTTATGCTCATTCTCCTGATTTTATAGATGAGAAAATAAAGATTTGAGGAAACTAAGTCATCTGTGTGACTTTTTTTAAAAGTTTAAAATGTTTTTACATTCCATTGTTTGTGTACATAGAAAAGTGTATGTATGCACATGCTCACTGTGTGTGCACAAATGTATAAAAATATACACAAGACTGTGTGTGTACATGCGGAAGAGTGAGAGTGTGTGTGTGTGTGTGTCACCTGTGGAGGCAGGACAGCCTGCAGGAGTGCTTTATCTCCTTTCATCATGTTGGTTCCTATAACTGAACTCAGGTCATCAGCTCACTGGTAAGCGCCTTTCCAGGCTGAGCTATCTCAGTGACTGCACAGTTTTAAAGGACTCATTTGTTCTCTGCATGTCCAAGGTGCCGAGCTGAAACAAGTCTGGACCAGTACTTCTCCAGTTTTCTCTCCGGTCAAGGTAAATGGCACTTCTGACCCACACATCACTGACACCATCCACATGGATCTAGGTTAGTTTTGCTTACTCACTTCGAAAAGGAATTGAATATGTAGGTGGTAGATAAGAGGGAGGATACCCCAGAAGGTTGGCCAACTTTGGAACTGACTATGCTAATCTGAAGTAGTTCTTAAATACCCCTTCTCTCCAGCATCTTATACAACCTGAAGCGCCAAGACTCAAGGTAACAACCCTACTCTGACAGCTTTCACTACAAAACAACTGACATAATTCTTAAGTAAACACACAGCACTTTTCGGTATTGTAATTAGCTTAAGACCACATAGCCCACTTAGAAAGGAAATGAGGTAAACCTACCTTCCTAAAACTTTCCAGGCTTTCTACCAAGCAAACTTCCCTCCGGAAACTACCTTGACCATTAACCCAGCCCAACTGAAACAAACCTACCAAAATGAAGACTTCCTATCTACTGACATATCAGAGTGGAAAAGACTTGTAGAGAAGGCTTTCTAATGGTGATGTCAGACAAGTTCTCCCCTTTACTACATTTTGGAAGGAAACAGGCTTACTCACTGAGAGCAAGGTAACAATCTAAACATTATGCTCCTATTGAATGTTTAGCTCAAGGTGACCATTATTGCAAAGGGAAAATAAGTAAGGAAACTGTTACCCAATGGCTGATCATATAAAAATCTAGCGGCAGTTTCAGTATGTAACACTGCTTCAAGTTGTAAAAGCAACAAGTAGCAAAATCTGAGGCTAGTTTATTTGATTCAGAACAATGCAGTAACCAGAGACCTAACAGGTTTATTAAGTACTTGGGAAAACTGCTATTCCCAGAGCTGACCTTTGAAGAGCCACTCTCTGCTTCTCAGATTTCTTATAAAGACCACACACCAGTTGTAAATCAGCTTCTGAACCAATGGTTTGCAAGTTTTCCGGAGCAAGCAAACAACTTCCCCCATTCAGGAAGACCTTTCCTCAACTCCCTGAGAGAGGATTCAAGTCCTCGGGACAGTACACTCAAAAGATGTCTACAGAGGAACACACTGACCAAGGCCTGCCATTCACTCGGTCAGTGTCTGGTCGTGGTAAATGCTTACTATAAGTTATTGCCACTAGACTAGCATCCATCAAACTTTTAAACTTTCCAAACACCAGTATGCAAAGTGGTTGCCCACTGTATACAACTTGCTCAAGAAATGCGTGTATATTCCACAGAATCTAGTATAGTATCTATATTGGGGGGTTTGCCAATGCAATGCATGAACCCCGAGTTGTAGGACCTAAGCTACTTCGAGGCATTCAGCAGCCTCCAAGTTTTCCTACTTCAACACCAGGCTGAAAGCTCAGGCCCCACTGGCTTCCCAGTCTCCCCTTCCGGCGTCCCCCGGCTGTCAGGGAACCCCCCCCCCTCCTCTGCACACAGGGGGAGGAGAGAGAAAGCCTCGGAGGCGGGGGAGCCGGGTTAGGGGGGCGGGGGGGGGGGAGTGAGCATCCCTGCGCCTCCTCGCCCAGACCCACCTTAAGCAGGATGGACGGCGGCAGTTGGTTGATGTCTGGGATCTCGGGGGGCGGCTCCCTGTGACAGTCGCAGGGGTTTTCGGGGGGCTCCTGACAGTCCGCGTCGCCGCTCTCGGGCTGCTGCTGGGCAGACGAGGGGGCGGTGCCCCCGGCTCGGACTGTGTCCCCGGCGGCGGCCACGATGGGGGCACACTCTGAGGCGGGAGAGGCGGGCGCGGGGCAGAGCGGCGGCGGGGGCTGCTCCGGGGCCTGGCAGCAGCCGGCATCGGGCGGCCGCGGCGGCGAGGCACCTCCTCCCGCGGGCCCTCCCCCGCCGCCGCCGCCCCCGCCGCAGCCCCCGCAGCCGCAACGGGGCTGCTTGCAGGGGGTGCAGGCGGGGACCCCGGCCCCTTTCCGCTTGCAAACCATCTCGAGGGCCGTGGCGGGCTCGGCCTGCGGCGGCGGCGCCGGCGGTGCCCGGAAGAGCTGCACGGCGGCCAGCGGTCCCAGGAAGCGCACGGGCCCCACGCCGGCCAGGAAGAGGCTCCGGCCCTGCTGCTCCCAGGCGGCGGCGGCGGCCAGCCCCAGCTCCTTGCAGCAGGACGCGGGCGACGAGGCAGCGGCGGCGGCGGCGGCGGCCGAGGACAGCAGGAAGCGGCGTGCGGCGGCGGCGCAGTCCTCGGCGGCCAGGGCCGCGTAGCGCCGCGCCAAGTGCTGCGAGGAGACGGCGGCGTAGGCCCCGTCCCGCGGCGGCGGCGGCGGTGGCGAGAGCGGCGGCTCCTCCTCTAGGCCGGCGGAGGCGGGCGCGCCGGGGCTGTGCACGATGAAGCAGAGCATGCAGGGCCCGCGGAAGAAGCAGTCCCGGCTCCGGGGCGCCGCGGGCTGCGGGGACGCCTTGGCCAGAGCCCGGCGGGGCAGTCTGAGGAGAGGGCGCCGGCGGCGACACCAGCTGCAGCAGCGAGGCCTCTTCTGGCTCGGGCGGTTACGCGGCTCCTTCGAGAGAAGGTGGCCCATATAGAAGGCCCCGAGGAGGGCGACCGGGACGGGGCGGGAGAGGGAGGCCCGAGGGGCGGGCTCCGGCGGCGGGGCAGGCCGCTGGCTGGGTCGCCCGCGCCGCGCACCCGGCACACGCGACGGCGGGGGTGGGCGTCAGCTGCGGGCCGCCCGGGTGCCCGACGCGGGCTACATGCTTTGCCCCCCGGGGAGCCGGGAGGAGGACGGGCGCGAGCTGTGGGGACGCGAGGGAGGGAAGCGAGTCTGCCGGCCAGGCCAGCCGGTTCAGTCAGTCAGCGCCGCGGCGGGGGCAGCGCGGGCCCGACTCGGACCATTTTAACTGCGGCTGGGCCGGCGGCGCGCGAGCCCGCGACACGGCCCGTCGCCGCGGGAGCGCGCCGCCCGCTCCGGGAGGGGGCGGAGCCGCCCGCGGGGGCGCGCGGGTCTCACCCAGGGGCGGGAGCGCCGCCGGGGGAGAAGCGGGGACCTCGGGGCTGCGCGCTGACGGGGCCGCGCACTCCCTCCGGCTGCACACGGAGGTGGCCTGGACGCCTCCGGGCTCACGCCCCTCTCCCGAAGCGGATGGAGACGCTTCCGAGCCAGCTGGGTGACATCCGTTTCCACGGCCGCGCTGACGTCTGGAGGTGTAAGTTCAAGAGCTGCCATTGGCCAGGCTCAGCTTGGCTCTTCCCCTTCACTTCCCACCCCACCATCGCCCTGACTCGGAAACTGAGGCCAATTGAGAACGGAAGAACCAGTTCCACCTGAGAGGCCTGAGCCCTTGGGTGATGGGTGACAGTCCAGTAAGGATCCGTTAGCTAGGTGACTACACTGATTCTACTCCTGTGTCTAGGCACCTGTTGCATACTGCTGCCTTTGCACACAATTGCGGGCTGAAAACATGTATCACGCTGAAAACAGGTATACACGCTGGAAAAAACACTCCAACATTCCAGGCTCCAAGCTCAATGTTACTGTTGTTTGACACCTTGAAATCCAGTCTGTCCACTCTGTGAATATTAGTGTGGTGCCCTTAGGACAGACTTTGGTGGCTAAGGTGGGGAACTAAAACATGCAAGTTGATCAGACTTCAGAAGTCTTAAGTTACAGTGATGACACAGGTTCTCGGATGGGGAGAGGTCAGCTTTCACAGGGGAGAAGGTAGGGAAAGTTAGTTGTCTTAGTCTCTTCTGCTGCTATAACAATGCTACATACAACAGTAAACTATGAAGAAGTTTATCTCGCTCTGGAGGCTTTGGAAAGTAGAATAACATGCAGTGTCAGCTAAGTGGCAGGGTAAAAGCGCCGGAAACTGTCTATCATTTTTTATCGGGAACCTACTCTTGTGGTAACAATTTGTTCCTGGAGGGCGGAACTCTAGTGTCCTCATCACCTCTTAAAGGACCCCCTTAGGAATGTTGCATGCATACTGTTAACAGTAGCAAATTTCAGGGTAAGTTTTGGAGGGAACTTTGAAACCATGCTAAGAGTCCAAAGCAGTGGATCAGGCAGTGGAGAGGACTTTAGAAAAAGTGTCAGTGGGGGGAGTGGCAGAAAAGAAACAAAGGCTGCGAAGAAATGAGGTGATTTGTTTCTGGCAGTTTCTACTCTTCATTAAAAGAAGCCCCACCCCTCCCTGCTGAAGAATATACTCCCTGGGTATATTCAAAAGCTACCGGGGAGAGAGTTGAGGATATCAGAATTTCAAAAACCAATGGGAAAAAGATTTGTCCAGATATTCACATATTTGTTACTCTCAAATGTGCTGTCTGAACTCCTTCACCTACGGATATCCCCCACATGCCCATGGTTCTTCTGCCTGTAATCGAGGAAAGGGTCTTCCAGGCTCTCAGAGCTCCATTCGTGAATCGTCAAGTTATGGCCATCTCGGCTTGGCTCTTTTCTAGAGCAAATGAAGCTAAAATTGTGCAGAAAGTACAGCCCTGTCAGTTTCTTGTAAGTCAAGCATTCGTCTACCCTTTGGCACATAAAGACCCACATCTTGTGTTCACCAAGAGAAATAAAGTCCTGTCTGCAAAAAGACTTGTATGGAAACGCAAATGTACTGATGAGAGCAAAACTCTCAAGGAGCCCAGATGTCTGTCAGTGGGAGAATGAGGAAGCTGGAATATTCAGTGCACCACTACTCTTGAATTAAAAATAAAATAGAATATGAATGGATCTCATAAATGTGTGTTGAATCAGACTGTGGAGTTAGAAACGAGAATGCCTTCCTGATTTTAGCAAGTCCTTTATAGAGAGCCTGGCACCATGCATACCCATCAGGGGCACATATGCACTCGAACTGCAACTTAACGTTTCTAAAGATGAGGTAGGCAGACTCTGAGACTTTTAAGTTTCTGAAGTTCACGGTAGCTATTATAATCCTTAGCCAGTCAGAAGTGAACAAGTTGCCCTTGGTCTTGTTGAATTCTGCCTGAGAAGTGACATTTGTGTTGGATAGTTAGAAAGGTGTGTGTCTGTTCTGACTGCTTGCTTCCTTCACCCACATAGATCTTCTTGAGAAAACAAAACAGAATTCCTCAGACTTAAACATTTACACTTAACTCTTTCTTCACCACACCACAGCTCCCCATCTAGGGTTCCACATCTCTAATACCAGCCCTCAGGTGGCTGAGGCAAGAACATTGTCACCAATTCAAGGCATGCCTGGGCTACAGTCACTCTTTAAAACAGGAGTGGGGAGAGGGGACAGTAAATCACTATTATTGTCATTGTGGTTTTAATGACAAATGTCTCCTGTAAACTCAAACATTTACTACTTGGACCCCAGCTGGTGCTGCTGCTTGGGTAGATCTAGGAGCAGTAACCTTGATGGGAGAGCTGTGGAGCAGGCTTTGAGGTTTCAGAGCTGTGTGCCATTCTCAGATTGTGTTCTCTGCTTCCAACAAGTTCGGGATGTGAACTCTTAGCTTCCAGCTTCAGGTGTCATGCCCTGAACTTTGCAAACAAGGACTCTAGTCCTGAAATGGTGAGCCCAGATAAACTATTCTATGAGTGACTTTAGTCATGGTGTCTTCTTATCAAAGCAATAGAGAAATAACTAAAATAATCACCAAAACTGTAAGAACTCATTACCCTAAAGAGTAATGCCAAGAAATTTTCAAGAAATGAAACTATCAGCAAGAGTTTTGGCAGCTGATTGTTAAAAATGAATAAACCCCATAATCCTGAATAGTGAGAGACTAGACTGGTGCTTACAGGTAACCCTTGGTGGTCTAACAGCATCTGGTCTGGAATTGTCAGCTAAATGACATGTTCTCTTAAGCATGAGCAATCACCAAACATCAATGTCATGTATGACCAATGTGGCCATAGAAAAAAGATGGAAGTAAGAGCCTTCCACAATCATGTCTGAATGCATCAAACACAAGAACCTCCTCTAGACACATAGTGGACAGAAGAGGTGGATAATACATTCTGTATTATGAGGGCACATTTGTACCTAATATTATAGAAAGGAATCTGGGCATACATGCTATTAATAGCTTTTTAGTCACCACTAATGGTTTGTTTCAAGTTAATCCCTGCTGCCAGCCCAGGTGTCTATAGAGAAGTACAAGGTTGAGATCCAACACACAAAAGGTTGAGCATTTCAAGAAGTGCCTGAAGCCAGATGTCCATAAGATGAGAAAAGAACTCGAGGGGTGACAATGAGAGACACGGACATCACAAGGCTCATAAACATGGCTGACAAGAAGGAAAGAAAACAAGTGAGTTCTAAATGAAGACTATGTACCCATACCACTGCGGCTCCCTGCAGAATCTGATGGCTGGAGAGGAGATGCAGGCAGCATGACCTCTGAGGTGTTAGTCTGGTGCCCTCTCGGGTCCCTGACTCTGAACAAAGTACAATTTAAATATTTAATTCCTAACTGTCCTCGTTAGCCTTTATGGTGTTAGTCATGACTCTTACTATTCTGATTTTCTAAACCACAAAGCTGAAGGTTTTCCCTATCATAAGTGACTACTATTTTCTAACCATTAATAATGACAGCTCTGCCGGGCAGTGGTGGCGCATGCCTTTAATCCCAGCACTTGGGAGGGAGGCAGAGGCAGGCGGATTTCTGAGTTCGAGGCCAGCCTGGTCTACAGAGTGAGTTCCAGGACATCCAGGACTGCACAGAGAAACCCTGTCTCAAAAACAAACAAACAAGCAAACAAACAAAAAAATAATAATAATGACAGCTCTGCTCTATTCTGTCTTGAAGATAACATATGACAAAATATCCATAGGCTCTCTCCGGCTTTCTGACTACCTCTAACTCAAAGTGACTCTTTAGTGCTCAGAATTCCTTCCTAAGTCGAATCCTTTACTGTCTTTTTAATGCTCTCTTCCTAAGATTTTGCAGTATAGTGATATTCTGCTGCCTATTTGCAACAAGACATTAAACCCAACTGTAATTCACCAGGCATGTCTAGCCAGGATTATAGCATTTATTAAATATCACCAGTGTGCAAAACATTCCCTTTTTTTTTTTTTTTAGGATTTGGAGGGGGGATTGTTTTGTTTTGTTTTGTTTTTTCGAGACAGGGTTTCTCTGTGTAGCCCTGGCTGTCCTGGAATTTACTCTGTAGACCAGGCTGACCTTGAAGTCAGAGATCTGCCTGCCTCTGCCTCCCAAGTGCTGGGATTAAAGGCATGCACCACCACTGCCCAGCAACATTCCCTCCTTTACTATCCATCTTACCCTACCATTTCTTTTTTTCTTTTCCTTTTTATTATTCTTTTTAATGATTCTTTGTCATATGTTTGTCTGGAAGTTTGGGGATTGGTTTTCCAAGAGTTTATTTTTCTGTCTCCCTCTCCCCACCCCCAATTCTGTCCCACTAGAATATAAAATACATACAAGAGAAAAATTTAGTTTACTTAGTTTTCAGGAAGATAATTTAACAAGTATGCAGAAGAACTAGAGGATGTGAACAGGTAATTGGTAGGAAGACTAGGGATTATTGTTCAAAGGATCAGAAGAAAAACTTTGTAGTAATGAAGGCATCCTAGGAATAATGAAATAAAGTAAGATTTGCAACATTTCTGATAGGGATTTTTTTCTGGTATTGATAAATTATTTATTAGTTGAGTAGAAGAAAGAGAATGATGGATAGGAAGGAAATGAACCCCAGAATTTCTACTTCCATGTTTAATGTATGGAAATTTTTACAAATGTGAGCAGTATTTGAACCTAGGGTAGACTTCTCTTACAGTATGATAGGATTTGCACTGAAACCAGTTTATGAACTTAAAAGTGAACAATTTAAAATAAGTCTTACATTGGGCATAGTGACACACATCTGTAATTCCAACAGTTGAGAAGCAGAGGCAAGAGTATTGAAGCACGATCAAGGTTAACCTACTCTATGTAGAAAGTTCTAGGGGCTGGAGAGATGGCTCAGTGGGTAAGAGCACTGACTACTCTTCCAAAGGTCATGAGTTCAAATCCCAGCAACCACATGGTGGCTCACAACCATCCTTAATAAGATCTGACGACCTCTTCTGGTGTGTCTGAAGAGAGCTCCAGTGTACTTAGATATAATAATAAATAAATCTTTAAAAAAAAAGAAAGTTCTAGATTAGCCAAGACTATATAGTGAGACTGTGTCTAAAAGCAATAAGAAAAAACCTTTTATGTCTTGTCTAAGAATATACTTAATTCAAAATTCACATTTGCCTGTAAAACATTCTAATGTATAAAAAGCTTTTTAGTGAATGAAGTTGGGTAATAATTGCAATACATTGCTCAAACATGATATCAGTGATACAAAAGCACACTTCATGTACCATTAACCCTACCAATTGCAGTTGAGGTGGTAGAGGGCATTGATAGAAGATCAAAGATACTACCTTCACATCTGGAAATCATGGAACACACCAGATATTAAATCATTTAACTATATTAAATCATTTAACTATTCACCCAATCGTGTTTTTGTCGAATACTTAAAGCTAAAGATGTTAGAACAAACGAGTTTGAAGAGAAGTCCCTTTAGAAAGACAACATATTCTTGGGTTGGTTTCAGATATTAACTGCCCCCTAGACAATCCTTTCATCGCCTCTTTCAGCCTACATGTCACCACCTTTCATAAGACCTTCTAGTTGTTCTGTAGAACGTCCCAAGCCATTACCTGCTACAGCGATGCCTGATTTGGTTAATATCATCCCCATCAGAATTAATCCGGTTTGTTCACTCCAGAATAATCAGTACCTGTGATTGATTGTTAGTCAACTGAGTTTTAAAAGTGGCATGTCTTTGGTGAGTCTGGCCTAACCTGGTGAACCACACAAAAGAAGGCCTAGAAGTGAATCAGGAAGTTAGGGAAGTTCACACAGCTAAAGCGGGTTTCCTGAGGATTAAGTAGCAAGAAACTGCAGGTGGCCTCTGGGGACAGAGGAGCCCCTTAGCTGACTGACCCCTGGAGTTCAGCCTGAACCCCCAGCAGGACTTCTGACTTGCAAGTATCTGTGCACACAGACATACTGCTCAAATCACTTTATTTCTAGGTCTTGTTCTTGCAGTAATAGAAAACGTGTCCAAAGGATCCTGTGGAATCCAAAACATAGGAGAAAGCAAATAATTATCCTTTATTCTCCAAAAAGTAAGTGAAGTTTATAGAAGGAAACAACTAAACAGACATAAATGATTTGTGTTCTCCAAATTTTGCATGTTATTGGAATAATTAAGGCAAATGAGGGTGCTTATTGTACTTTATTTACTCAAGATCCATATATATCATTTTTAAATAAAACTAACGCAACAGAATATCTATTACACCTGTTCCTTCAAGTCAGCTAAGTAGGGCTTATCATTTTATTTTCTCGTTTTCAACTGGTACAAATTTAATCTATCTAGGTTCCCCCTAACCAATCTCATTCATTTTTCTCTCCTAGAATTTAATAACAATTGGGTTTCTTGTTACACAGCTATTAATTTGCTAGCTGTAACCCAAGGCCAGATAATTAAAACTATTTCAATGACTCAAAAAGAGCAAGCTACTTTCCCAATACCACATGTTAATAATTGGTGGTATTGTTTATTATAATAATCAACCAAATATCTATGTTCCAAACATGCTTGTTCTACCTTGAATGCAATGAGTAGGAGATTGCCTCTCCATCACCCATTTTAAATAGCTAGAGATAAAACAATCGTAACGAGGATCCACATACTGAAAGAACTGTGTACGCTGCGTATAATCTTTTCTGTGGTAGCAGGGGACAAAGGCAGGATGTCTGGACTCATATTCATCACACACAACGGCCTAAAGCCTTCACCTCTCTGAGTCTCTGTCTACTCCTGTAGCCACAGGCTTATTACTAAATGCCTATGCCATAAGCTAGGCTTGTTCACAGACTAACTTGTAACTTATACAAACCTGTTTATACTATTCTATGTCTGCCACGTGGCTAATTACCTCTCCTCAGTTTCATACATCCAATTTCCTCCAAGTGAAGTAGTAAATCTTCCTACCTATCTTCCAGAGTTCGTTCGTTCGCTTCTCTCTCTCTCTCTCTCTCTCTCTCTCTCTCTCTCTCTCTCTCTCTCTGTCTCTCTCTCTCTCTCTCTCTCTCTCTCTCTCTCTCTCTCTCCCAGCTGTCCCAGCTGTCCCGTGGTCTAATCCTGGCTTATCTTATTGGCCATTATTTATTGACAAGTGATGCTTCCACACAGTACAAAAGAGATTATCCCAACATCTCTCCCTTTTAAACTAATAAAAAGCTCTTTGTCTAACATCAATACACTATGCACAGTAAGAACAATTATGGAAAGTATCAAGTAAGAATTATATTCCCAGCTGGGCAGTGGTGGCGCACGCCTTTGATCCCAGCACTCGGGAGGCAGGTGGATTTCTGAGTTCAAGGCCAGCCTGGTCTACAGAGTGAGTTCCAGGACAGCCAGGACTACACAGAGAAACCCTGTCTCGAAAAAAAAAAAAAAAAAAAAAAAAAGAATTATATTCCCAGTGTCCAGTCATATGAATTTGGCAACCATGGAGAAAGTAGTCCATTATCTATCCTGGTTTCTTGAATACAAATTCTGTACCTAAATCATTTTCTATCATAACTTATATGACCAACCTAAAAAGATCTTAGACCTTAAATTTATCTTAGATCCTAAACAACTTAAGCTTAATTGTGAGACTATAACTATCTAATTTTCAATCCCATCGGAGACCTGAGAAGGATAAATATTACCTGAATAAATAGAAAGTGCAGAGCAAGCAGCTTCTAAAACTATAGAACTGGGTGAGATTTCTGGCTACTTGGACAGCCAACCAAGGTTTCTCTGTATTGTACTTTCATTGAAGTATTATCTTCAACCTTCTGGCCAAGAATATCTGACAGACTTTTTTTTTTTAAAGATTTATTTATTTATTATATGTAAGTACACTGTAGCTGTCTTCAGACACTCCAGAAGAGAGAGTCAGATCTCATTACAGATGGTTGTGAGCCACCATGTGGTTGCTGCGATTTGAACTCTGGACCTACAGAAGAGCAGTCGGGTGCTCTTACCCACGAAGCCATCTCACCAGCCCCTGACAGACTTTCTTGTGAAGCAGGAATTGTAAAGGACTTGCCTACCTTATCTTTGCAAACCTCAGCAGTTGACTTCCCTGCATCCCATTTGTCCAGTTTGGACAGCATACTGTTGGCAGTCAAAACAGGGTGGATTTTTTTGGTGTTTGGTTGGTTTGTTGGTTAGTTGATTGGTTGGTTAGTTGGTTGGTTAGTTGGATGGTTGGTTGGTTGGTTTTCTGGGGGTTGGGTTGGGTTGGTTTGGTTTTTCTTGGGAGCAGCTTTACCACATTTGAAACAAACTCCATAAGAAGTTTTTTGATGCTCTTCATCTTCTTTGAAGCAGAGGAAAGGTGCTGCTAGGAGCAGACATGACTGTCATGAAAAGCCTTATGTTAATAAAAATAATAATAAATATGTCATATTGCAGAGTATTTTTTCAAGGGAATTATTAAAAGAGCCATTGCCAAAGTGTGGGAGTAGAATACAGCCCTGTGTAGCTTCCTTTCACAGCTGCTTTTTATTTTCATTTCTGCCTCACTGTGTGTGACAGACAGACAGACAGACAGACAGACAGACGAGACACTTTCCCCTGACTTTAGTTTATTTTATCTTTATTGTCTTCAATATGTGTAACGATTGACAGACCAGGGCCAGGAAAATGGATCAATGCCAGATGACCTGAGTTTGATCCCCAAAACTCATGTCAAGGTGGGAGGAGAAAACCAACTCCTCAAAGTTGTAACCTCCACTAGCCCAGCGTGCCACACCTAAACCTATTCCCACACATCTGACACAGTAATAGTAAGTAATGAAAGTGTCTTTAGAAAATATCAAGAGTCCTCAGCATTACTGAATTAGATTTATTTCAATAATTTGTATCTTCATTGCACTACAAATCAGACGTGCTCACTGTTGACTTACTAATATGGAGCATAAATACAAGTCATAGTAGTGTTAGTCCTGAAATTAAAATAGAAAACCAGTGCCATAATTTTGAGACAAATTTGAAGCAAATGTTAATTAAATACGACCAGATTTGTTGACTCTTACCAAGTCCATCACTGGGGTCTCAGAAAATGGTCATAAGTCATGTTTTGCAAAGTCTTAAGGCAAAAGCTCATGGCTACTGTATTTCCCACCAGGCCCAATCAAGTACTAGCAAACAATTTGACTTATTTCCTTCCTGACTACAAAGTCCCACCCACATCCGGTCAAGCACATGTGGTCAAGCACATGGGAGCGCGAAGATGTGGCTTGTAATTTTCAAAGAAGCACTAGCACCCAACCTTTCAGGAGGTTATCTGTCCTTGGGCAAGTGGGATTTACAGGTTAACCTTAGATCTTATAGTAGTTGTGGTTTTCAGACTGTCGATAATGTCTTCATTTTCCATGTTAAGCATGGAAGGATAAATAATATTCTCCCATCACTAATATTGAACATTCTTATACATTTTTTAAATAAAAGAAAAAGACTTACTTTGAAACTATAAGGGTGCTTACTATACTGTGAAAATCTTCACTGATGAAATTTTATTTTATTTTCATCAGACAGTGAAAATTCATTATTTCTAAAGGAAATTTAATTCTAGAACATACCCTAAAAACCAACATTAAATTGCATTGCTTATTCCATACTGTTTCATCTACTTCATTACCAACCAGCTTCCTCTCACCCCTGAAATACCTCATCTCTAGATATGTCTTTCTTTCTATTCCCATCTCCCTCCTAATGATATTGAGATATGCTTCATAGTATCTCCTTATGGATTTAGTTTTGGGAAATAGTCTGTGAAGAATATTAATCCTCTTCATGCACATTAGAGAAGACATTTGCTGAGATCAAGTTGTAGGATAATCACTGAGAAATGTTTAAGAGAAAGCTAATGGGGGGAATAATAGTTTCTGGAATAAAACATGAGCTTAGATGACATCTTCTGGATTACCAATTTATATGAGTGTATATATGGGAGATGGTAAAAGGCAGAAATGTAAAGCTCTTCATGTCTGCCACAATAAGAAATTTTAAGAAAACCCCAATGATTCATACTCTTTTACTTCCTCTGAAGCAAAGCCAAATCTAAACTCAATTTTCAGTGTTTGGGAAATTTTGGCTACTTTCCAGGGATATTAAGGCAGCATCAGGGCTGCTGTTAGTATCTCAACCAGAGAAAAGCTTGGAACCGGGAAACCTAAAACGAAAGGCAAATTCATATTCTACTTGGCAAGATTCTTTCAAATAGTACTCTACTTTGAAACAATCCCTTCTAGTCCCAAAACATCTAACCCAATGCCATTGTCCATTAGGGTTGAGAAAATTGAATCCCTAAGGAGATACCAGCAAAAACCATTGCAGTAGCTATAGTTACTGACATAGCAAGGGTATGGGAAACTTTAAAAGCATTACTAATGACAAGTACAAAGTGATTCAATTGCCTTGAGAAGCAGTTGCTAATTTCTTATGAAGTTCCCCAGGTGTGATGGCTTACCCCTGTAAACCCTGCACTTCAAAGGCTGAGACAGGAGGATCAAGGCCAATCTGAGTTACAGAGTGAAATCTCTGTCTCAAAAAGGCACATAATTTAATTTGGCTTAGTGAATGGTACCATTTCCTCTTCATTGCTTTCCTGTTTGCACAAGAGAAGAGAAATAGGTGTTCACACAAAAGCATGAATGGGCCTGTTTGTAGCCTACATGGCACCTGAAGTGAACATGGATGCAAGCACATAATGTGTCCATCACAAACCATGCTAAGACGTCAGTAATATACTCCATGTTTCCATTTATACTGCTTTCTTGCTTACTACATGGTTTTGTTTATGTTCTTTTCCTGCAAAGGCAAATCTGGAGGAACAGAAAAGACAGCAGAGGTTGCCAGAATCTGGCAGGGAGGTAAGGAGAGAAGATATTCAGTGATGCGGGTTTTGGGGAAATAGGGAATATTTTTCAGCTTGAGTTGTGTATTAGTTACTTTCCTTTCGCTGAGAAGAGAAACCACGACTGAATCAATTTAGAGAATAATTCATTGAGGTCTTCTGGATTCAGAGAGTGAGGCTATGACCAGGATGGGAAGGGAGCATGGCAGCAGATGGGCAGGCAGGCTGCTGAAGCAATAGCTGAGAGCTTACATCTTCAGACAACAGCCACAGGGAAGAGAGAGATACCTGGGAATGGTGTGAGCTTTTGAAACCTCAAAATCTGTCCCTAGTAACACACCTCCTCCAAAAAGGCCATACTTCCTAATTCCTCCCAAACAGTTCCACTGACTGGGGACCAAATATTGAAATACATGAATGGAGGCCAGTTTCATTAAAAAGGCTGTGCCAGGCCTAGTCTGTCTGTCTGCCTGTCTCTGTCTATCAGTCTGTCTCTGTCTCTGTCTCTGTCTCTGTCTCTCTCTCTCTCTCTCCTCCCTTTCCCCTACAGTTTGTAAATCCTGTGAGCTCCCAGCTATTGCTCCAGTACCATCCATGCCTATTGTCACACTTCCTGCCGTGGAGTCACTGCCACGTTTCTGTGGACTACCCCTCTGGAAATGTAAGCAACTCCCAGTTAAGTGTTTTCTTTTTTTTTTTTTTTGGGGGGGGGGGGTTTGAGACAAGGTTTCTCTGTATAGCCCTGACTGTCCTGGAACTCACTTTGTAGACCAGGCTGGCCTTGAACTCAGAAATCCGCCTGCCTCTGCCTCCCGAGTGCTGGGATTAAAGGCGTGCGCCACCAACGCCCTGCAAGTGTTTTCTTTTAAAATTTACCTTGATCATGGTATCTCCTCACATCAAGAGTAACTAAGACAAAAGTTGGTACCAAGGAATAGGGTATTTCTGTGAGAGTTCTGACCTTGCTGCTGTTTGGAGGAGTATGGAAGACTTTGGAACCCTAGACTAGAGAAGTGGTTGAACATTTGAAGCAAGGCTTAATGTGAAAAAGTGAAACATAAAAAACATAGGCCCAGGCTTGAGAATGTGACCTTTGTGACTCAATGCTCCAAGGCATGCTAATCATAAAACAGATAGTGACAGTCCTCTACCCACCCACTTCCAGGGCTCAGGGAGTGTTTGTTCAAAAAGGACCACCCTGACCATTCAAGCACGTGCGCCCTGGATTGCCATGCTGACTCCATGGGGATTCCAGAGCCATGCGAGATCTGCCAAAGAGAGCTACAGACAGGATGTAGAGTCAGCCCAAGAGAAAGAAGCAAGTTGCAGTCGGGAAATCTGGAAGGAGTGGGAAATACAAAGAGCCATCTTATAAGTCCTTTAACATCAAGAATAGAGATACAGAGTTTAGAGTTTCCCTGCTGGATTTCAGTTTTGCTTTCTTCTGTATTACCTATCTGTGCCCCTTTTGGAATGGTAGTTTATATTCTGTGCCGTTGTGTGTTGGAAGTATGTAATTGGATTTTTGATGTTACCAGGGATTATAGTTAAGAGATTATCTCAAGTCTCAAAGTCTTTGGACTTTTAAATAATGCTAAAACTATGAAAGACTTTTAAATTGGTCTGAATACAGTTTGCACTATGCTATAGCTACAAGTTTATGAGAGTAGAATGTGGTAGTTTGAATGAAAATGCTCATATGTTTGAATGCTTGGTCCCCAGGTAGGGCAACTGTTTGGGGAGGATTAAGAAGTGCTGCTCAGTTGGAGGAGGTGTGTCCCCTTCCCTTCCTTCCTCCCTCCCTCCCCCCCACCCCACCACCCCTGCAGTGACTGCAAATCGCAGATCCTTCAAGCTCTCAGCTTCACCTTCCTGTCTGCTGCTGTGCTCCCTCCCCACCATGATAATGATGGACTAGCCTTCTGAAACCATAAGCAAGCACCCATTAAATGCTTTCTTTTAAAAGTTGGCTTGATTATAGCATCTCCTCACAGCAACAGACTGGGAGTGAAGACTGTGATGGTGACCGCCTCAACTAACAATATTTGTATAAACTAAAACATTCACACTGAAGAACATGGATGTCCATGTGAAGTACATTGCACTCAACCTAACCTGTGAAGTCATAATTTACAGGACACCTAGCCTAGACTATCAAAAGTCCAATGTCCAGCCAGGAAAATATCTCAGTGGGCAAAGGCACTGTTACCAAGTCTGATGACCCGAATTCAGTCCCTCTAGGTGCCTATATGTTAAGAGAGAACTGACACGCACAAGTTGGCATCAGAATCCTGTATGCGTTAATGCATACACACACACACACACACACACACATATATGTGTGTGTGTGTGTGCTTATATGTACCCCCACACAAAAATAATTAAAAAAAATACTTCAATGACATGAGAATTAAAGAGTAGAATATTTGAACTAAATCCAAGGAGAGAGTAGAAATAAAAATGCTAAATATAAATCTGGAGTGTGGGCTGGAGAGATGGCTCATCGGTTAAGAGCACTGACTGCTCTTCCAGAGGTCCTGAGTTCAATTCCCAGCAACCACATGGTGGCTTACGACCATCTGTAATGAGATCTGATGCTCTCTTCTGGTGTGTCTGAAGAGAGCAATGGTGTACTCATATACATAAAATAAATAAATAGATCTTAAAAAAATCTGGAGTGTATTATGGTTAGAGGTAATACAGTAAATTTAGTAATATTATATTCCTGTAGGAGAAAATGCAGGCATGACCTAGCAGTTAGCCTATTGGGCACACTGCACTTGTAAATAAGAACCAAGGCACACATGTGCCTGAAGCCAGAACACTGAACCCTGAAGCAGCGTGAGTAGGTGAGTAGCTGGCCTGCAGACAAGTCTACATTCTCCTTATGTCCTTTAATGTGCATCTTCTGCAGAGACCCTGATGGTGTGTGTGCTCACTATTCAATCCAAGGTAATATGCTAACCAGTCACAGTCCGGAGCCTTCCAGGATATAAGTGCTTGTTCATGAACAATAAAGCAGAATCTGTTCCCCACAAAACCACCTCCAGAGTGGTTCATCTCCATGCCTTTTACCAGCCCACAATGACAATGTGTTTCACATCTGTAAACACTTGAATCAGCCGTGGATATCTGGTCAAGGACTAAAGTTGTAACTCTTTTTTTAAACTTAGTAACAGCAGTTAGATACAACTTAATGGTTTGTTCTTTGGTTGTTTTGTTTTGTTTATTTCATAGTTACCATGATTTTTTAAAGATCATCTCTTTTGGACTCTGCTTAATATGAAGTGAAATTTACATCATAATTTTTAGAAAACAAACATTTTAATAGAGTTATGTTTTTCTGCTGAGGATCAGCCTCAGCTTGGAGAGCGGTTCTGAGAGAAGGGGTGTTTGAGAGCAGTGTGAGAGTAGTGCCGAGGCACAGGAATCATTGTGGAAGAGGTCAGTATAAGACTAGGGAAGTAGAGACTGTGAGATTGGGGTTCCTAGGAATGTCAGAAGCTATACCCATAAAGTCTCACCAACATGGCTGACATTTGGAATAGGTTATAGATTATGGTGGTGGCCACTGTAGGTTTTCCTACTACTAAAGACACAGTAACTTTTTAATCTAGGTATGTCACCTATTGCTTCCTCGTCTTTCAAATTTGTTCACATGACACAAATTATACAAAAAATGAGTATTTCTTTGTGAATAAATCTATGACTTTCCTCAGCAGAAATTTGTAGCCGAACAGTGATGGCACTAGTAGGCATGCACGTGTGGAAGGGGAAAGCCCGGCAGCCTGGACACTATACAGAGTTCTATAGGAAATTACAGAATGCTAAAAGCGGGAGACATGATCTTGGACGGGCAATTGTAGCTCATAGAGAAATACAAAAAGCCCAGGATAACTAAAACACTCCTGAATAATAAAAGAAGGCATCACCATCCCAGATCTCATGTTGTGTTACAGAGTGATAATAATGCCAACAGCATGGCGTTAGCCTATAAACAGACACTTTGATCAATGAAATAAAATTGCAGGCTCAGACCTAAGTCCACACACCTATGAACACTGATTTTTGAAACAGATTAAAATACACGCACTAGCCAGGCGTAGTGGAGCATGCCTTTAATCCCAGCACTCGGGAAGCAGAGGCAGGTGGATTTCTGAGTTCGAGGCCAGCCTGGTCTACAGAGTGAGTTCCAGGACAGCCAGAGCTATACAGAGAAACCCTGTCTCAAAAAAAACAAAACAAAACAAAAAAAAAAAGATTTATTTATTATTATATACAAGTACACTACAGCTGTCCAGATTTCATTACAGATGGTTGTGAGCTACCATGTGGTTGCCGGATTTTGAACTCAGGGCCTTCAGAAATGCAGTCAGTGCTCTTACCCGCTGAGCCATCTCACCAGCTCTGGTTGTTTGTTTTTCAAGACAGGATTTCTCTTGTGTTGCCCTGGCTTTCCTGGGACTCAGCCTATAGATCAGGCTGGCTGTGAACTCAGAGATCAGCTTGACTCTCTCTGCCTCTTGAGTGCTAGGATTAAAGGTGCCTGGCTAAAGACTAGTGTTTTAGAATGGTCCATATTTTAGATTTTAAAACAGAGCCAAGACCAAAGTAACGTATACCTGTGTCCTGCCAAGGCATGTGCTGTTCAGGAGGGAATGTATCTTGTCTTTACCAAGGCCCATGGCTTAGGTTCCAATAACAGAGAACAAATTGATAATATAATAATAACAATAACAATATCCCATGACAGCTGATGTAAACTTTGACAAGAGAGGCTTTGTAAGGAAACAAAGTGGTGTACCCTCTTTAAATAAAACCAAAGCTACCTTTAAGCTTTGAGTGCTGTCACACAGTAGACGTGATAAAAAGTGGTTGGTAATGAAGAATGATGACAGAGCAAAGACAACGACCTAATGGTAACAAATCATGGAGACTTAGCAAGGCCTCTCAGTTCTGACTCTTGGAGTTTTTATCATTGGAAAGAAGGCTAACGCCTTCCTTTCTTCCTTCCTGTTGGGGAATCCTCCGCTCTCACTTGGGTCTTGAGATCTGTTCTGGGTAAGAGGTGCCTGAGACAGGTCAGAGGGACTGCCTTTTTTCTCAGATATCTTTAGTTTAAAATATTCAGTATGCCATGGTATTACATTTTGGGGTAGCATGTTCTGAACTTCATCAAGAAACAAAACCAACCCTGTCTCAAAAAAAACAAAAAAAAAGAAACAAAACCAAAAACCCCAACAGTATTATGGCTGCCTTTGTTTAATTTGCTGACGCTCACTCATTCCTTTCTTTCCTGTTGGCCTGAAAATATATAGATGGTACCATATGTCCAGGGATGGCATCCAATGTAAGGATCTTGTTTTGGTTTTGGGTTGGCTGTCAGTCAGCAAGTCCTAGTGACCTTCCTGTCTCTGACCCTCTAGCATTGGGGTAAGTCCACATGTAACTTATTTATGCAAATCGTAGGGCTTTCAGCTTTTTATAAGTTAAACAAAACACACACACATATACATTTAGCTTGTTTGTTTGTTTGTTTGTTTGTTTGTTTTGTTTTGTTTTGAGACAGGGTTTCTCTGTATAGCCCTGGCTGTCCTGGAACCTACACTCTGTAGACCAGGCTGGCAAAACATTAAATATTTTATTATGAAATAGGCCTTGTGTAAATAATTAGGGAAAATTTAATAAAGCTAGCCTTTTGTATGATCCAGAATAGTTCCATATTTGTTATTGTGAAAGGGTTTCATGTAACCCAGTGTGGTCCCAAACTAAAAAAGAACTTATCTGTGGGATGTGTGTGTGTATGAATATGTGTGTATGTATATGTATGTGTATGTATGTGTGTATGTGTATGCACGTGTATGTATATGTCTGTGGGTGTGGGTGTATGTATAGGATGTGAGTTAGTGCAGGTGCTGTGTTCCGTGGTGTGAACACAGAGATCAGAGGATAACTTTCAGAGTCAGCTCTTCCTCCCACTATGAGTTCTGGGCATTGGTTTGCTCAGTAAATGCTTTAACTCACTGAGTTCCCACCTACCCTTGAAGTTGCTGTGCAGCCAAGGATGAGCTTGAACGAGCTTAAACTTCTGGTCATCCTGCTTCCAATTCAAGTGTTGGGATTAAAGTGTTCACCACCACAGCAGGCTTTATGCTATGTAGGGGACCGGCCGCCGGGCCTTGCGTATGCGAGGTCTGTACTTGCATTGAGCTATATCATACTCCAAGTTTGAATGTTTGATGACGAGAGGCTGAGTTGGAAGGAACATTGTCATGTACTTGAAATAACAAAGGGAGAAATTAACGCTGAGTTAGCACTGGTGTCCTCTGAATGTTAGGCCTGTGGACTCTTCTCATTATCAGTGCCCTTTACTGCTTCAGAGCCACTTACCATCCTGTGGGTTGTGCTAAGCTGCTAGGAATGGTAATTGTTTTTGTTGATGATGCTGAAATTGAGTTTTTTCCTTTGGAATCTGACTAATTTTGCTTTATAATTTCATTTTAGCCTTCCTACTGTCTCTACTGTGTTTGTCTTTGAATCTCCTTGAACTGGCTTTCTACCACATTCTGGTTCCTGCATCAATTAAAATATTCTTTACATCTTTATTTTTGTAACAGATACATGTTTATTGTTTCAAAAAGGACTGTGTGTGGTGTGTATGTCTGTGTATATGTGTGTGTATGAGTGTGTGTGTTGTGAATGTGTGTTGTATGTGTATGTATGTATGTGTATGTACATATTTATCGTGTATGATATCTATGTAAGTATGTGTAGTGTGTATCTGTAGGTGTGTGTGCATGTGCGAGTGTATGTTTCAGAATCCCAGGTCCATTACCAGAAAAGTAAAGGTAGTTCCTTGGTGATTATTCAGTTCACATTCAGTGAGCATCAACTATTTAGCATGGTGACTGAAATACACTCATGAATGAGCAGACTTTTTTTTTTTATGATCTAGAGACCTCCCTTGTCTTTCCTACTGAGTTGTCTATTGACTCACTGTCTAACTACAAGCATTATTATTGGACAGATCCACTGTTAGTATTATTGAAAGACCCACAACGTGAAGATTCCCCCACGTTCTGACTCAGGAGAGGTGACACCCGAAATCACTCACGAGAAATGGTCTTGATGCAAACTGCAAGAGGACTTTTATTTCAATAGCGCTCTCGGGCCCACAGTCATACACCACACAGGGGTAGAGGACCGTGGCGCCCCGAGTAGCTTGGTAAGGGGGTATTTAAAGGAAGAAACCACAACTCAAGGGGGTGAGGAGGGCATTGTTGGAAAATACCAAAAATACCAGTTAAGAGTACAAGGACATCACAAGTCACAAGGAAAAATACCTGATAATTGTGAGGTTATTTCTCTAACAATAGCACATTTGCATAGCGGGTTCCATGAATGGTCAGGGTAGTCCTTTCTAAACAAACTCTCCCTGAACCCAGGAAGCAGGTGAGTGGAGGAGGAATGTCGATATCTGTTTTATGATTAGCATGTCTTGGAGCATTGAGTCACAAAGGTCACATTCTCAAGCCTGGGCCTTTATAAAGGCCTAGTTTTCTTTTTTGTTTTTATATTATACTTTTTCATTATAACTTGGCATACTTGGGTTGAGTAAGACTTTCCAGCCTGGACGTTAGACCTTACAGACATGTTTAACAATGCTGCGATGGGAAAATACTTTTTGCATTCTGTTGATCAAACAGGAACCATAGTAACTTTGCCTCAGCTTTTGAAATATCTCATGGCCATGACAATATTAGTATTAACATGCGAATGAATTGTTAATTAGCATTTCTGTCTTGAGAACTGCATGCATTCTCTGTAGAATCTTTCCAGTGATGTCATCACTGTTGAGAGTGTTTTCATTCATTGAGATTGCCTTCAAAGGCAAAAGAATATTTATGAATACTTGAATGCAGATTTTCAATCATTTAAGGAGGATGCAAATTTAGAAAGGATTTGTCTTCTTGTAGAGATATAAGGCTGTGAGTCAAAGTGGGGTGTTAGATGCCTCTCTTTCAACTTTACCTAGTCTTCCACCAAAGGAGGAAAAGTTGTCTAAAGGTCTTTAACACTGTGAGGCAGTACAAAGTGTTATTTATAGAAAGATGGTTAACATTCCTATTTGAGTTCTTCCAGTTCCTGTTCCTGCCTCACGCCAGATGGTGCTGCAGCTGGAGATATGATGAAGAGTAGCAACACATAACATGTATGTATCAGATTGTATAAAGATACAACTGTATGTATGTATAGATTTAGAAACTATAATCCTGCAATACATTTACCTGAATTTTCATTGTTGTGAAGGTATTGTCTTCAACACTGGGGCCTTCATGTCAGTTTGTGGAGAGCAACCTATAGTCTTTCCAACAGCAGGGATTGTTTTGGGATGTCTGTGGGGCTATTTTGGCTAACAACTCAATTCAATACAATCCAGTCCTGGTACTAGAAGGTTAGTTTGTCATAAGAGCTGGCCTGTTGGGACTCTGTCTCCTCCAGTATTTGGCAATTTCATTTAGATTGCCTTCATATATGCATATATTTTGATATATAATATGCTGGGTCTCCATACTATCACTCAAATGGTCCTTAATATTAGCTGTCTCTCCCCATATTCTGTCCCACACCCTCTCTCCCCACCTCCTCCCTCCTTGATCTTCAAATTCTAGCCCCCACCTTTCCATTCCTATGTGTTCCTATTTCCCTGTCTAATGAGAGCTCTGTTTCCTCTATTCCCTTACTCTGGATCTACCCTCTTTTGTTCTATGCACTGTATCTGGGCTATTACTAACAGAAATATAGACATATAAGTGAATACATGCCATGTTTATCTTTCTGAGTCTGGGATACCTCAGGATGATTTTTTTCAAGTTCCATCAATTTTTCTGTAAATCTTATGACTTTTTTTTTTAACAGCTGAGTAGTACTCCATTGCGTAAATATACTACATTTTCTTTATCTATTCTTCTGTTCAGGGATATCTAGGTTGTTTTCAATACTGGCAATTATGACTAGATCAGCAATGAACAGGCTTAAACAAATGTCTTTGGGTCTATAACCAAGAGTGGTATCACTGGGTCTTGAGGTGTTAGGAGCATGAAAGTTCTCATGCCCACTGTATTTCAAGGCACTCAGGAATGTTAAGCAAGCAGGATTGTCCTCTGAAAGGAAAGGATGTAGAACCTGTTTCTCCATCTAGAAGGCTGGGAATTGAAGGCGATTAACAGTCTGCAGATCTGCGTTATCTGAAGGGCTAGGCCATATCACCTCCCAGAACCAGAAATGGCAAATAGCCTAAATGACCTTTAATCTATGTGTATGACTGAGACCATGCCAGGTCCTTCCCTGGGTCCTTAGGCTAATGTTTAGTTTTGAACTGTTTTTGCCTCCTTGAGCACCAGAGATTGTATTATACCAGAAAACATTTCTCACATTGTAGTATGTTTAAATATGCTGGCAATATACCAGCTGGCATCAGACTCCCAAAGTTTGATATAGCCTCGCTGACTAAGTCTGGCTAAATTAAGTTTTCATTCTTGCCTCTTTTTGGATGGTTTTACTGCTAACCATGAAGCTTACAGGGATACCTCAACACACATACTGATGTAGATCTATTCCTGTCTTCCGGAAGAACTGACACACTGATTTCCATAGTGGCTGTACAAGTCTGCACTCCCATCAGCCTTGGATGGGATTTTTTTTTCTTTTTTTTTTTAAAGTCCCCCACTGGCTCCCCCACTCACTCTCCACACCCTTGTCAGCATGAGCTGTCCCTTGTTTTGTTGATCTTAGCCAACCTGACAGGTGCAAGATGAAATCTCAAAATAGTTTTGATTTGCATTTCGGGATAGCCAGTGGTATTCAACATGAATTTGCCTCTTTTAACTGCTCTCCTTGTGTCCAAGTATTTGGGTATGTTCTGTTTTCATTTTCACTCAATTATAAAATGTTTTTGATTCTCTTCTTAATTTCTGTCTTGGCCCATTTTTCTTTCAGTGTCGAGTTTTTCACTTTCCATAGGTTTCTATACTTTCTGTTGCTGATGCTTCTGTTTTCTGTTGTTGATATCCAGTTCAATTCATGGTGGTCAGATAGAATAAAGGGTGTTTACGTTTTTTATATCTTGTTTTTATCCAAGTATGTAGTCAATTTTGCAGAAATTCCCAGGAGCTGTTAACTAGAAAGTAAATTCTTTTGTGTTTGGGTGAATTGTTCTACAAATATCTTCCAGGTCTATTTCTTTTACGATGTTATTTAATTCCTGCATTTTTTTTTCTCTTAATGACCTTCCTATTGGTGATAGTAGGGTATTAAAATCAGCCAGCCATTCTGGGAATGTGAAAATGTGTTTTTAGCTGTAGTAATTTTTTGTTGTTGTTGTTGTTGTTTACAAACTGAGTGTCTTATGTTGGGTGCATAAATGTTTAGAATTGTAATATCCTCTTGAGTTTTTTTTTTTTTCTTTAATGAATACATAGTGTCTTCTGACGATTTTTTTGGGTTGAAGTCTATTTTTTCAGATAGTAAAATGGCTACATGGGCTTACTACTTCTTCTTCTTCTTCTTCTTCTTCTTCTTCTTCTTCTTCTTCTTCTTCTTCTTCTTCTTCTTCTTCTTCTTCTTCTTCTTTTTGTTGGTTTTTCGAGACAGGGTTTCTCTGTATAGCCCTGGCTGTCCTGGAGCTCATTCTGTAGAACAGGCTAGCCTCTAAGAAATCCCCCTGCCTCTGCCTCCCAAGTGCTGGGATTAAAGGCGTGTGCCACCATGCCCGGCATGGGCTTACTTCTTGATGCCATTTTCTTGGAATGCTTTTTTCGATTTTTTTTTTTTTTTTAAATCTTGAGGTTATATCTACCTTGGATGTGAGGTATGAGGTACGTTTCTGGGAAGCCACAGAAGGCTGGGTCATGTTTCCTGATGCAATCTGTTTTTGTGTCTTTACTGGGGAACTAACACCATCAATATTGAAAGTTCTCGTGAGTGCCAGGACAGCTAGCGCTACTCAGAGAAACCCTGTCTCAAAAAATGAAACAAAACAAAACAAAACAACAACAAAAAAAAATTTGAAAGTTCTCAATGAGCAGTTTTTATTGATTCCTGCTATTTTATTGTTCTGGGGTGGTTTTTGAATTGCTGGTCTAGGATTATTTATTCCTGTATCTTCTTGGGTGTGGTTAACCTCTTCAGAAAGAAAATTCCCTCCTGCTTCCTTCAGCAAAGCTAGATTGATGCAGAGAAATGGCTCAAATTTGGTTTTAAACCTGGATTTTATTTTCTCTGTTGATCATGATTGGTGTTTTTTGTGCATAGCATAGAAAGTGAGAGGCTATTCGACAGAAGAACTACAGAAATAAAATAGGTTAATTCATTGCGGAACTTTAGCATAAGAACATCGGTATACTTTCTCTTCATCGACCTTAAAGTACACTAAGAGAATTTTACGTAAGCACTTTAAGGAGAATTCCAACAAGGTATCTCTTAAAACATGAAGGAGTCAGAGTGTTGCACATGCCTGTAATCGTAACGCTTAAAACACGGGTTCATGCGCAGCCACCCAGATGCCTTACTGGTAAAAGTGCTTAAGGCCTGGCATACCAAACTCTGTCTCCAAGACCGCCTATAAATTGTTTTCTGATCTCCACACTCACCATGGCACACGTGCCTACCCTCATACACACATGCACACATACACACACACACACACACACACACACACACACACACACACACATGCACGCAGATGTACATGCACACACAAATAAATAAATGTAACTTTTAAATCATAATTTAAAAGATAGATTTAGGAAAATTAAAATTCTGAGGCCTGCCTCAGCTATATTGCAAGTCTGAGACCAGATGACCAACATGAAAAGCTGGCTCAAAAAAAAAAAAAACAAAAAAACAAAAAACAAAACAAAAGCCGGGCGTTGGTGGTGCACGCCTTTAATCCCAGCATTTGGGAGACAGAGGCAGGTGGATTTCTGAGTCCGAGGCCAGCCTGGTCTACAGAGTGAGTTCTAGGACAGCCAGGGCTACACAGAGAAGCCCTGTCTCAAAAACAACAACAACAAAAAAAAAAAAAAACCCAAAACAACAAAACAAAACAAACAAAAAACCCAAAGCCACAAGCAAATCCAAGAAATATGCAGGAAGAATAATCATAGAGGAGCTAATCTGCCAGCCTTTGGAGATACTGAAATCTATAATAGACTGCCATCTCTGGCCCCACTTGGCTGGGAATGGGACCCATTAGGGTCTTCCCAGTGTTAGATTTCACCAGCCCAACAAAGTTTTGCACATACCTCCCCTCTTCTACCTCCAGTGAATGAAGTCTTTCTCCACACTAGGCTGCACAAGGTTGTTAGAAGGCCACTTCTAAGTCACCAGAGCTGGCACTAAGCTCTACATTATACCACAAAGACCTGCACTATGTCAGGGGTGGGCCAGTGTTTATGCATAGCTGATTGTGATCCTGGCTATCAGCAGTTAGATCTTTAATGAGGAAGAAAACTTTAAGGGAAAATGCCTACACTTCCCAGAGGAAAAGCTGCCAATCCTCTAAAGACTCCTACTGTAACCTTCAACCTTGTTCTCTTTTTCTTTGCACTGTAACTCCTCAGAGGACCTTCTAGGAACCTGAAGTGACTGAGCCTCTCTCACTCATTCTTTTAGAGATGTAATATAAATGTGGCTTATTATAGGACTGAGCTGAGCATGCTCAGAAACAGTCACATCTACTCTCTCTCCTTTTTGAAATAGTGCTCTATGCCCTTGACCTGAATGTATCTAGAAACCATCTTGTGTTTCCTATCTTTCCTTTCTGAGTATTTGATCTATGACCTTAATCTGAGCATGCTCAGAAATGTGCTCATCCTACGTGTACCCTCCTATGTGAACATAAGAGAAACAAACCAGCCGGGCGTGGTGGCGCACGCCTTTAACCCAGCACTCGGGAGGCAGAGGCAGGCGGATTTCTGAGTTTAAGGCTAGCCTGGTCTACAGAGTGAGTTCCAGGACAGCCAGAGCTATATAGAGAAACCCTGTCTGGAAAAACCAAAGAGAGAGAGAGAGAGAGAGAGACAGAGAGAGAGAGAGAGAGAGAGACACCACTATGCATGCTTTCTCTAGGCTGGAAGGACGCTGGCTGCAAAGAACCCCAGTGCTTTCCTTACTTGCGCACAGTATTAGGTCTTTCTCTGTTTGTCTTTGGCTTGTGTTCATTGACTTTGTATTCGCCGAGAGGAAGCCCCATTACATTTGGTTACACTCAAGTGCAGTTTCTGGCTGGACCAGAGGCGAGGATGTGGCTCTATCTTTAAACAGCAGCACTGGGACAGCTGTGATGCCAGTGACTGAGAGAAGTGTGGTACAGACCAGTCCTTTACAATTAAAGTCAGCTTCCTACAGGACTTACACTACCTCAGATTTCAGGGACAGCAGAGCTTTACACCACAAACTCCTAGATTATTCTAGGAAGAAACAGAAGCAGTCATTTTTAACAACCAGACTGATGCCCCGCAGTAAACAAGAGTGATGGTAAGGACTTGAGAGCACTTTGAGGAATTGAAAGACCCTCGAATTCCCGGCCAACGCACCAAATGAAAGACCCTCGAGGGGAGACCCTCACTCAGACACTCAAGTCCCGGGACAGCCGCGTACCCAAGAAGACACTGAGACCATACATAAAATGTAGAAGGCAAGATTTAATAAAGCAGCGACATGAAAGCACACAGACCAGAGCTCTGGGGTCGAAATAAAGCAGCAACATGAAAGCACACAGAGCTCTGGGGTCGAAACTCATACACCTTTGCACAGGGTAGAGGAGTCTCGACGGTCAGCAAAAATTTTTTACAGGCTTATATAGTAAAACTCAAAGGGGGAGAACTGGGCAGGGAAAGTACAAGTTTACATCACTAGGGAGTTCTGCCAAAGGAATCTACATAACTAAGGAGTCATGTCCTATCAAGGAACCTACGTAACTAAGGAGTACCTGGTTCATTTTGAGGTTGTTCCAGGAGGCCTTTATCTCAAAAATGTTCTTGGAACAGTTTTTAGTTGGGAGGGTTCGAACTTTAGGGTGAGGAGTTTTGGGGTGAAAAGTTTAGGAGTGTTCTGGGAACAATCTCTAGATGGGAGGGGGTGGGCTCCGAGGTAAAAAATTCATGTTTTCACAAGAGGCCAGTAATTTTCTATTCTTCAGAATCATAATGGAAGCAGTGACCTTGCCCTCCACAGGACGGCTGAATTACCCATACATCTCATCCCTTTGCGCCCCCACCTTTTTCCATTGGTTTAAACCTATGCTGTGAGCACCCCAGAAGATGGACTTGAGGTCCCTGGGCCCCTTTAACTGTCCCTCTTCTTCAAATGGCAGCAGTGAGTGATTGACTGCTGTTAAGTGTTGCTAAGCTCTGTAGTTACTATCACAGGAAGTGTGGCTGAGCTTAGCTTGTTACAGCTGCCTGAGCACACACTTGTACATTAAACACTCCAAATTATGGTCTGACCTCACAGAAAAGCATATAGCAAAAATCACATGAATACAGTACCCAGGGAATTAATGATACAGCATACAGCTACAGAGTGTTTTATAAATGTTTAAAACCGTGCTTAGAAACGTGTAGGTGCCTGTTGGATGAGGATAGGGGTGAGTGAACAATGAAAAGTTCTAGTCAGAATCATTTTGTTTATAAGAGTTATCTGATAACAGTGTAAGATTAACACCCTGCTTCCCTCCGTGTGTGTGTGTGTGTGTGTGTGTGTGTGTGTGTGTGTGTGTGTGTGTGTGCGCGCGCGCGCGCGCGCGTGCGTGTAATGTGTGTTGATGCTGATGGAGGGTCTGAAGTTACAGATGGTATGTGCTATCTAGTCTGCGGCAAATATGAGTGACTAGTGATCAATGGCCCTGGAACATGATTCAAGTTGCCCCCAAATACTGTGTTCTAAAACGGGAGCTGCATGAGCTTTTATAGTCATGGTGTAGCTGTCCAGCAGCCACAGAGAACTGGGGACCTGAAAGGGAGGCTGGAAATGAAAAAGGACAGGCGGGCGAGAGAAGGATGAAGCCAAGACAAAGTTTGTTGTTCAAGGCTCAAAGTTTCATATTCAGCTCTGTGTTTATATACAGTCCCTTTGTTTCAGCTGGATTGTGTTGCAAAGCAAGCTCAGCAGTCAGTCTGCTTCTGTAGGAAATTTGCAGGTCGGCTAGGTGGGAGGAAGACCTACTGTGGCAAACAATTAAAGTCTGTTTAGCAAGGTGTGGTGGCGCACACCTTTAATCCCAGCAGAGTCAGGTGGATTTCTGAGTTTGATACCAGCCTGGTCTACAGAGTGAGTTACAGGACAGCCAGGGCTACACAGAGAAACCCTGTCTCGAAAACAAACAAACAAAAGGTCTGTTTAGCCTGAGAGGCTAGTGAGGGGAAGGGCACATCATGGAACAACAATAACAACAAAAACCCCACATACGAGGAATCTTCCAAATCCATCAGCTGTCATTATATAGGTGGTTACAGCACAAGGGAATCCCTCCGCTACATGTTTAAATGCTACAAGACAAGGTCTGGAGCGTCTGTGTTGGTGGAAGCTGCTGGTCAGCGAGGTTAATACTTTCCAAGCTTTTACCTGATAGATGCATGAGCATTTCATCAGACAGGGGACTAATGTTAACCCAGAATAATTTGGCTCTGGATCTGCTACATTCCAACCCTCTACAACTAAGAATTTCTTATAAGTCAACCAGGCTTGTAGAATATCCAAAGTGTATCTTTTATTCTGGGAACTTTACAGTTTATTGTTCTTGGCTTGTGTCTGTCTAACTTAGGGTTTCTATTGCTGTGATGAAACACCATAACCAAAAGCAACATGGGGAGGGAAGGGTTTATTTCACTCACAGTTCCATAAAACAGTCCATCATCAAGAACAGGGAAGAGGCAGGGCAGTGGTGGCTCACGCCTTTAATCCCAGCACTTGGGAGGTAGAGGCAGGTGGATTTCTGAGTTCGAGACCAGCCTGGTCTACAGAGTGAGTTCTAGGACAGCCAGGGCTACACAGAGAAACCCTGTCTTGGAAAAAAACAAACAAACAAACAAAAACAAAACCCAAAACAGAACAGTGAAGAGGACAGGAATTCACGAAGGGTAAGAACCTTGATACAGGTGCTGCTTACAGACTTGTTTTACACGGCTTGCCCGACCTGCTTTCTTATAGAACCTAGGACCACCAGCCCAGGGTGGCTCTATATACAGTGGGCTGGGCCCTCTCATCACTCACTAAATAAAATGCTCTACAGCTGGATCTTAGGGAGGCATGTTCTCAACTGAGGTTCCTGCCTCGCAGATGACTCTAGCCTGTGTCAAGTTGATATAAAATTAGCCAGCACAGTGGCTTTAGTGATAGGATCAGGAGCCTCATGCTCTGTAGGCAAGTGCTTTTACCACTAACCCCCCTCCCTAAGATTTCTCGTTTACTTAAAACAAATATAGATTGTTTACATGTACTGACTTAAATGAATTTAATTCATTAGTGTTTCTTATTGTCCTTTGAGAATAGAAACAAAGTCTCAGTATTATAGTTTTTGACATTATTGTTAAAACCACATGTTCCTCCATTTAACATTTTTTGGTTTATTGACACTAACTGTACATGCCTATTTTTCAATTATTAAAATAGTTTCCCCCATCAATTATTGTTTTCCATCAAAACTCTGTATTGAAATTATCTGTAACTAATTTTTCTAATTAAGGAAATACAAGAAGAGAGTGATGTGATAATATTGAAAATGATTCTAATTAATCTTACTGTAAAAAGAAAGCACTCAATAAAATGCTACAATTATGTTCACAGAGAAACATAATATAAGGGACATAACATAAGGAACTGCATTAAAGGTTTGCAGCATTGTGAAGTCTGGGAACCACTGTGCTAAGTAGAATTGGAAAACTGTCTCCATTCTTCCTATCAGCCTGCCGAATTGATCAAGCTTCTTATCAGTAAGACTCTTACTTGCAATAAAAGTCCATTTTGTTCAGATTAGTTAGAATCCCCTTGTGTTTTCTGTTGCTAATTTCTACCCATAGGCTCCTTAGTCTGTAGATCCCCCTCATGAATGCTCATAAATAAATCTTTGCTGTATTCTGAGTTGACCCTAACCTCTCTTTCCTAGTGTGTTACCCCTATTGCAATAGCCTTTAATAAACTCACAGGATTTTAGCAAATGTTAAAAGAGCCTTTTCTTAGCATCTTCCAGAGAGGAAAATGTATGTTTCTCTCTATGTATATTGAAGCTCTGTAAGATTGGCAGAAGAAAAGTCAGATGCACTGTTTCCTGTGACTCTGGAGATGGAGAGCCAGAAAAACAGTGACATCTGAACATCTTAAAACACACTGATGATAAACAGAGTAAGAGGACAGTGGCCATGAGCTAAACTGTAGTGGGTGAGAGTAAAAGGAGAGTGGGCACGCACTAAATAATGTGACTCGAAGGAACCTTAGAGAAGCCCGCTGGTTTAGACTCCTGGTTTACGTACAGCCATTTTCACTGGCAAGATTGTTCCTGTCTTCTTCTGTTGACCAATACAACCTCATAAATTTAAAAAGTGAAAGGGACTATTGGGTATGACTCAAAACTCAGGAAACATATTTTATGTTTTTATGTTTTGTGTAAATAAGTGTCTGTGTTTCTTTATTGTGCTTTGTTTGTTTGCCTCTTGTTGTTTATTTGTCTGTTTGTTTGGGGGGTTTTGTTTGTTTTTTCTAGACAGGGTTTCTCTGTGTAGCCCTGGCTGTCCTGGAACTCACTCTGTAGACCAGGGTGGCCTCGAACTCAGAAATCCACCTGCCTCTGCCTCCCAAGTGCTGTGATTAAAGGTGTGTGCCACCACGCCCAGTGCCTGTTGTTTTTTAAAGAAAGAGAGAGAAAGAAGGCATGGAGTTGGATGGGTGGGAGGATCTGGGAGGAGATGAGGCAGGAAAACTGTAATCAGAATACATTGTATGAAAAAATACTTTCAATAAAAAATATGAAGATAAGAAGTTCAAGAAACAACTTGGGAGGTAAAGGCAGGAAGATCTCTGAGTTCGAGGCCAGCCTGGTCTACAGAGTGAGTTCCAGGACAGCCAGGGCTACACAGAGAAACCCTGTCTTGAATCCCCCCCCCCCCCAAGAAAAAAATCAGGAAACAAATTTAAGTCTATGCTCCAAAGAAGGCAGGGGACTGAGGGGCTACAATGGAGCAGACACTGCTGGTTTTATTACAAGACACTAATCACTCTTTTGTGGGGAAACTTCTGCTGCTGTCAAGAACAGGTGCAGTTTGAAAGGAGCTATGTGCTTGATAGAAAAACCTCACACATACACTTAGTGAAAATATCCGTGAAGCAAGAGTCCAAGAGCCTCTTTATATACGCCTTGCGCATCAGAACATAAATCTCGCCTAATTATACTCTCACAAACCTCGTTGGAAAGGCTCTTTCCATGTTGTGTCCATCCGGATTCCCTCCTTTCTTTCATGGAATGGGGAAGGCACCTTTCCAATGACAGTCTTGCGACTTTCCTCAGGGGAGGAGCGGGTAAACGCGTCTATGCTGCTATGACTTCAGGAGAAAAGCATAAGAGAAAGTGAGAGCAGCCAAATCAGTTTGCTGTTTCCTAAGACACCTAGGCGCTCGTATGTGAGGATCAGTGTGTCTGCTCTGAGCATATTTTTGTGGTCTTCGCTCCAGTGCTACCATCATTGGTCCTCACACTTCTAAGTTTTGCTTTTCAGCTTCCTTTGCTCTCTCCAGTCTTCAGGAAGTACCAGAGGCGCACTTCCCTTCCAGTCACTGCAACTGATGTAATAACGGCGAGAGATGAACAATTTAGAACATCATGAGTCTCAACCTGTGGGTGGAAACTCCTTCAGGATCGAAGGACCCTTTCACGGGTCGGAGGGTTGGGGTGGGGGTGGGGGGAGATCCTCTGAGACCATTGGAAAGCACAGATATTACACTTCCATTCATAACAGTAACACAATTACAATTATGAAGTAGCAGTGAAAATAACTTCCTGGCTGGGGGGGGTCACCACAACACGCAGAGCTGTGTTAAAGGGTCGCAGCATCAGGGAGGATGAGAACTTCAGCTCTGAAGTGAAAGAGGGCACAGTGGAGAAAGGCACATAAGACAGATGCTCCAGAAACCCAGAGAAAAGACCAAGGTGCTCCGGCAAAGGCAGGTGGAGAGATCTTTTAGGAAGGCACAGAATGGAGTAGTGGCGTGTGTGCTTTGAAGGATGAAAAGGATAATGGCCACAATTACCCCTTCTTAATTACAAGCTCTTGAGTTGTGCATGGCTGTGGTCTGAGGCTGCGTGGATGAATTAAGTTCAAAGTATAGGGACTCTTGAATGATACCTGTGGTCCCAGTGGTACATAGGCAAATTTTAGCAGTTGTCAACTGGAAAAACTGCTAGACAAAAGGCACTATATTATTCCTATTTATCATATATATACATCCTATATTGTGTTCTTTTCAGCCTAGTATTTCCATGCTATCAGCCCTTGCAGGCAGTGACTACATCCTTCCAATGAGTTCAGCTGCCTTACAGTAATTTTTCAAAAGCAACTATCAACATATACACTATTCCACCATGTCATTGCTACTGGAATACTGGACCAGAGACCTGTCTCTAAGGCCTCCTAACACACCAGATTTACTGGCTGCTATCTCAAGACTCTAAGCACAGCGGCAGTGGTAAACAGTAAAGAAACACAGTGTAGATATTGTTCTATCATTTTGTGTAATGGTGGGTGCTTCGTGATTGCATCGGAAAGGACAACAAGGATGCCTTTTGAAAGACCTCTGCTCAACCTGGCTTCAAGGTCAGCTCGTGGCTGGTTCCTTAGAGTCTGATTAACATCCTAAGCCGGAAAACATTACTGCTAGGAATAGGGATCGATCGGGTATGGTGCCTAGGGTGAGATAGTACCCGCCCAGTTCTGGCAAGGGGTGATATATCTACAAGGATCCCCGTTGCCAGTATCTTGAAAATACCCTAGTTACTCTGGAGGAATTTTGAAGAGGACCAAGAAAATTTAAATACATTTAAGGCTAATGAACCTTATACTAGCAGTTTTAGATCAACACTTCTTAATGATTAACATGTGTTTGTATAGAATAGATCAGGCATTTGGACCAAAGTTTGAGGTACTGAGAGAGATGTGTAAGATGAAGACACAGATACACCAACCTTCTATCCTGCTTCCTGTACCCCCATCACCTTCAGTCCCAAGTGAAGATTGGTGCCTTTAAAGTCAGAAGATACTTGAGGTCTTCTTACACATTTTTTTAAAAAGACACTTTGTTATGTTGTTCTCAAACTTGCAGTCCTCCTGCCTCAGCCTCCTATGTAGCAGGCATTCATTTTTTTTTTAAAGATTTATTTATTTATTATATGTAAGTACACTGTAGCTGTCCTCAGATACTCCAGAAGAGGGCATCAGATTTCATTACGGATGGTTTGTGAGCCACCATGTGGTTGCTGGGATTTGAACTCGGGACCTTCGGGAGAGCAGTCGGCGCTCTTAACCACTAAGCCATCTTGCCAGCCCGTAGCAGGCGTTCTTAACCAGAACTCCCAGCCATAAAGTCTGGTGGGATAGTATTAATAGTCAACCTAGCAGAATCTAGCATACCCTCAAGAGAATAGAAGAGAAAAGAGTGAGTTTTAGAAAGCAGTTTTTGTTGTTGTTGTTGTTGTTCATTACTCTTGGATAAGAGCTGAAGAAGAAGGCAGAAGGCAGAGCTTCTGTAATGTAGGACCAGTTCCCTGGACACGGGATGTCTCAGAAGGTCAGTGTATTGGAATTAATAGGTCTTTCTTGCCTGGAGCTATGGAGGGAGGATGAATGGTCAGTGCACTTGGCCTGCTCACAAAGGCTCAAGTGCCTCTCATGTTCAGTTACAGCGTTCAGTTTCCAGCAAGAGCTGATCACTCAGGGACAGAAATAAGGAAACACCAAAACAATTGGCTTAAAACCAGATCTCTAGCCAGCAACTTGGCATTTGCGTTTGTTGAAGTAGTTGGAACAGTTCTCATCAAGTTTTGCCCAGGCTGGCCTTTGAACACACTCTTAGCCCAAGCATGCCTTGGGTTTGTAATCCTCTTGTCTTGTCTTCCTGAGCAGCTGGGATCAC
Organism: Mus musculus; assembly: GCF_000001635.26. Classification (NCBI taxonomy): domain Eukaryota; kingdom Metazoa; phylum Chordata; class Mammalia; order Rodentia; family Muridae; genus Mus; species Mus musculus. The sequence continues at coordinate 63,532,587 of NC_000083.6, forward strand.
AGGCCTGCACCTCAAATATTTTATTTAACATTAAATTTGAATGGGCACTTTGGCTTCTAGGCAAGGGCAACAGTGAACTGAGGGGGAAACAAGGCCAAGGACGTTTAGAGCTCTTACCAAAGAAAACATGTGTACTTTGGGGTCCTTTTCTTAAACTGGTAACCAAGCTCTGTGCAGTTCTTGTCAGGAAGCCTGGTTCCCAGTCCTAATGCTTGTCCACATTAAGGGAAAATAACAGGATATGTCCCAAAATGCAAAAATAAAATTACTTAAAGTTTTGGCCAAACAGGAGAAAAAAATGACAATCTGTCTCTACCCTGTCAATGGCCACTGATACAACTTAGGTAAAGTAGGGCCCAGGAGATTTGACCATATCGGCTGTGTGTTCAAGTTACCGGAGCTGGGAATGGGCTTTTTCATCCTGCTGCATTATTTCCTGTGGTCACCTTAATTCCTGGGCCCTATCATAGAATTTCACGTGTCCCACTGTGCCCCTTAACATGCACGTTAACAGAATGAAAGGAGGGTTTTCTTGGGTCGTTGCTATTGGAATTTGGCAGGGGGCGGGGTTCATTGACTCCAGAGAAAAATTGCATTTGAACACGTTCTGAGCCTGGGTTCCCTCCAAGACTCTGACTTTATTTACTGTCCCTACTCTATTCTCACACTCCACCCCCACCCCCAGGGTCCTTTTCCTCATTTGGATGCTAATAATACCAGTAATTGTCTCAAATCAGCTCTTCTACATCTCTGTGGTAGGGAAATGATTCATTAACAACTCAGTGAGTGGGGTCTTAACAAGTAAATCCTTCCTGTTATACAAAGGAAAAGTCTGTTTAATCCCCAGTTCCCTGAGAGATCTCCTCCAGACCAGTCCTACAGATGCACGTAGTAATGGTAATGCTGATTACTAAGAATCAGCCCTTCAAACTTCTCCTTGTTTTTTTCATTTGACCCGTTTCTCCAGGCTAACTTTTAATTTAAGACAAATTTCTATTAGTTCCTGCCTTCCCTTACACAATTTCACAGGATCTGTTTAGGACAAGCTGTACCAACTTATTTCCTGTGTTTACATTTTCTTCTTTGAAAAACTCCAGCAAATTAAAAATGACTTCATTTTTCAAAGAATTATGGATATAACTGTTCTTCTATTTGACAGTATTATCACTGACAAACACTATTGGCTTAGTTGCATAGGAAAGCAAAAATTAATTTAAATCACCTTTGTTCTGGTCCATTTCACTGTCTGTGTAAATAGGCTTGCTACAGAGCAGGGCCTTGTAAGTAAGTGGTTTGGGCCAGGTGTCCCAGCTACTTGGGAGGTTGAGGCAAAAGTATCACAAGCTAAGACCTTGCTGTGCTACAGAGTGATTCCAAGGTCAACCGACTTAGAAAAACTCATTCTTAAAATATAAAAAGTTGCCCAGAGCTATAAGATCAGTGGTACAGTATTTCCTGTAGTTAGGAGGGGAAAAGGTCAAGCGAGAAGCTAGATATAGGGAAAATTAGGTAGCATGGTAAACTGGTATTACTTGAGTTCAACCAAAATATGTTTTAATTACTCTCAACACACACACACACACACACACACACACACACACACACACACACACACACACTCACACGTATGTGCATTATCACATTTTGTTTAACATTGACACCCAAAGTATCAGGGTCCCATCTTGGGGTCTCATTAGTAAAAGAACTTAACAGACTGAAAAAGAGAGGAGAGGGGAGGGCAGGAGAGGAGAGGAGAGGGGAGAATAAAGAAAGGAAAGAAAAGGGAAGGACAGGACATGACTGCCCCTAGGTATGGTGGAGGAGAAAGTTTATTGCAGATAAGAGGGAGAGCATAGCCAGAGGCAGACACACCTGGAAGAGTCCAGGTGTGACTATGACTCTGAGCCTTGTGAGCAGAGGAAGGGAGGGAAGAGAGATGGGAATCCAGTGCAGCAGCAGGAAGCCAAAGGTACAAATAGAACCGATAACCAAAATGTCTGGATTGTATAGGGAAGAGTCTCTGGGGAAAGTGTAGCCCTGTAGAGTTCCGGGTTAGGGCGCCAGGACGCCAGCCATAACCTGTAAGAAGGTAGGGACTGAGGGATGCTGGGAGAACCTGGGAGCCAGGTCCACTTTGATATGCTAAACAGATACCTAAGCCTTTGTCCTGTGTTTGAATGAACATCTAGAAGGTTAGCCATACGATGCAAAAGCAGTTGCGTGGCACGAACTGAAAGATAAGGAAGCCTAAAGTACCAGAGAAAGCACATTTAGCCTCTGGGCATCATCGGAAAGAAAAAGACAGAAGAGGAGCAAAGAGACACTACATCCTTCTCCCATCTGAGCGTTCAGGATCAAACAGGATCAGGCATGATCAGGGTGTTATGGCATAGATGCGTGAAATCTTTTTTAATGGTGAGCAGACCCAACAAAGCCTCATGGGAACTCACGTGGACTGCACCAGGGGGTGGGACTTACTGGACCAGTATCTCCTAAAAGAGCCTCCTCCTAGCGCTTTAGGATCACGTGATAGTTTGAATGCGAGTGGCTCCTTATGCTCACCTATTTGCAGGAACTGATTCGGAAGGATTAGGATGTGTCGCCTTGTTAGAGAAGGTGTGTCACTGGCGACAGGCTTTGAGGCTTCAAAAGACTCTTGCCCACCCCAGCGTGTCTCTTTCGCTTTATTTCTTACTTTTGGATGTAGCTATAACTTTTCACCTGTTTCCGCCACCATGTTCTTGCGTCATGGACTCTAACCCTCTGAAGCTGTGACCCTGAGTCCCACTGATCTTCAAAAGCTGTGGCTTTAATTTGTCTCTCACTGTGGCTGTAACCGATTACGTCCCCATTTTAGCTAACCACGCTTGGTTTCCTAAACTAATTTTGATTTTTTTTTTTCACAGTTCCCAACTGGGTAACTCAGTTCCCCATGCCCCTTAAATCTCTTCATTAACCGAGAAAGTAGTATGTACATGCAGAGGTTTTGTTCATGAAGCCTGTAGTGTTTTGGGTCTAAATCACTGTCTGATACATTTACTCATTAATCCATTTCAGAAGATACTTTGTTTATTTATTCAAAATATTCCACTCTGAATCGAATGCTTCTAACATATAGTGTATACTAAACTCTCAAAACGTCTTCTCAGTAGGTTTACACTCTAGAAATCAGAACATTATATTGGGAGATGGGTTGCAGAAGTAAAACTTGGCCAGAATAAAAGGTGCAATGAGTGAGCACATTACTCATACGTCGATATTGGAGGTAGCCAAATAAGACATGGAAACGGGAAGAGTTGCTACTTTCAGAGTCTGTTAATGTTTGTTATTCTTTGTTACTATTTCAGTGAAACCTCTGCACACAACGCCTACATAGGATCAAAGAAGACCACTGAGCCATCATGCCTCCATGTTTCATGTGCTAGTTCATCCCTAACGATGCCTACCTTCCTTACTGGGAAATACTGGCAACCTCTTACTCCAGCCAGCCACGCTGTCCCCTGTCTGTTCTGAAACTCCCATTTTTAGGGCCTGTGTTCTTATTTGCAGAACCCCACCCGTACTGGGCTCCACTTCATCCTTGCAGCTCAGTGTGCAGCAGCATCCGGACACCCTGAGAGGGAGGAAGCAGAGAATGCAGAACCACAGCTGGACCCCAGAACACATGCCACAGCCATTACTTTTTAATTATTTCCATTCGATAATATAATTACATTATTTTCCCTGTCCCTTTTCTCTCTTGAAAGCCTCTTATATGCCCCTCCTCATTCTATCAAATTCATGTCCTCTTTTTAAATGAAAAGTTATTACATGCATATATGTATGTGTGTAAATATAACCTGTTCAGTCCATAATGTTATTTGGAGTTTTTTGTTGTTGTTGTTGTTTTTTAATTTATTTTATATATGTGAGTACACTGTAGCTGTACAGAGGTTGTGAGCCTTCATGTGGTTGTTGGGGACTGAATTTTAGGACCTCTGCTCACTCTAGTCAGCCCCATTCGCACCGGCCCAAAGATTTATTTATTATTATACATAAGTACATTGTAGCTGACTTCAGATGCACCAGAAGAGGGTGTCAGATCTCATTACAGGTGGTTATGAGACACCATGTGGTTACTGGGATTTGAACCCAGGACCTTTGGAAGAGCAGTCAGTGCTCTTACCCACTGAGCCATCTCACCAGCCCCCATAATGTTATTTGTATCTATATTTTAGGGTTGATTGTTTGGTATTGGATAACCAGTTGGTGTGCTCTTCCCCCCAAAAGACTATTTCTTCTGCTCTCAGCTTTTCTCAGCTACCTGTAGTTGTCTGTGTAGGACTGATGCCTCCTTGGATTTCCTGGGTCCACATCAGCATGTCTATTGTTGTTCCTGTTCAGCTCTTCTTGGGGCCTGGGTATTGCTAAGATTTTATAAATGTAGCTTCAGACATTCTTAGGAGATGCATTCTCACAGAAAACTCCTTGATCCTCAGGCTCTTATAGTCTTCTGCAATCAGCCCTGAGCTTTAGGTACAGGAGCTGGGTTATAGACGTATCCTTTGGACCAGACTCCACAAATCTGCATTTTCATTGATTGAGATGTCCTGAAATGTTCTCTGTCTATTGCAAAGTTCCCCTCTTAAGAAAAGAGAACTGCACTTATTGAGGATATAAGGAAATATTTTAAATGTAGTTAGTAATTGTCTTAGTTAGGGTTTTACTGCTGTGAACAGACACCATGACCAAGGCAAGTCTTATAAAAACAACATTAATTGGGGCTGGCTTACAGGTTCAGAGGTTTAGTCCCTTATCATCAAGATGGGAGCATGGCAGTATCCAGGCAGGTGTGGCGCAGGCAGAGTTCTACATCTTCATCCAAAGGCTGCTGGTGGAAGAGTCACTTACAGGCAACTAGAGTGAGGATCTTAAGCCCACACCCACAGTGACACACCTACTCCAACCAGGTCACACCTATTCCAACAAGGCCATACCTCTAAATGGTGGTGACACTCCCTGGTCCAAGAATATACAAACCATCACAGTAATTATGCTGGTTTAGTCAAATGGCAGTTGTAGTGTCTATTCTAAACTACATGACTTCAGCAGTCCTGGGTAGTTGGCTAGGTTTCCAGCACCAGGAATGATTTTCTTCTTGTTGAGTTGCTCTTAGATCCAATTACTTGTTGGTTACAAAAGCCACTACTGTATCCCTTCAGTTGGTTATGTCGTGCTGGCTGCTGTTACATAGGCATCATAACTGGGCAGGACTGTTGTTTGTTTCCTTCCTTTGGAAATTTGCTTGGTACCCTCTGGTATCCTTTTTAAAAAAAAAAATATGGTAATTTTTAAAAAAATTTTTTATGTATGTGAGTACCTGTTTATCTCTTTAGACACAACAAAAGAGGGCATCGGATCCCATTACAGATGGTTGTGAGCCACCATGTGGTTGCTGGGAATTGAACCCAGGAGCTCTGGAAGAGCAGTCAGTGCTCTTCATTTCTGAGACGTCTCTACAACTCTGATATGTATATGTATATGTATATGTATATGTATATGTATATGTATATGTATATGTATATGTATATACACACATACCTTTAACTAAGCCCAGTAGGAATATACTATGTTTTATTCCCTATATGGATTTATGTAGGCGCCCTAATCAAACCTCCCTGGCTTCTCTGTTCAGAGAGTACACAGTCTGGTGTCCCCTTGCTCATTGTGAGTACTAAACTTTTCTCTTCTCTTAGACTTTTCTCTTTTCTTCAGCTTCTAGTTGCGCTTCTGAGTTTTGTACACACCAAGGTATAAGCCTGTTTCATGTGGGTATACCAAATACCAATATCAAGAATGACATAGCCGGGTGTGGTGTCCACTTCAGCTAAAAGTTCATTCACGTGTTTGTCCCAGCAAAACACCATCCAACTGACTTTCCAAAGAACCCTCAAGTTACCACTTCAGAAAGATGTGGGAAGGTCAGGGAGTTCTTTCCCTTCTGATGATTTTTTTTTTCTAATTCTTTCAGTCTAAAATAATGTGCCAGTGTTGCACATATCAGGGTGATGTGTTTTGAAAATGACCATTATAAAATTTACTTTTCCCAACAACTTCACGGCAGTAGATGCTACTATTTTGTCTATAAAACAGAATAGCCAAGAAAATCAGTTATAAGTAATTACATTTAACAGGTGACTGTGATATTCAACTTGAAATGTTGTAACTTGACTCTGAAACTTTGCTTGTTCATCTACACCAGCAGTTCTCAACCTGTGAGTCGCAGCTCTTTTGGTGGGTTGCAAATCAAATATTTACATCACAATTCATAACAATAGCAGAATTGTAGTTATAAAGTAGCAACCATATGATTTTATGGTTGGGAGTCATCTCAACATGAGGAACTGTATTAAACGGTTGCAGCATTAGGGAGGTTGAGAACCACTGAGCTAGGTTTTAGTTTCACAACTCCAAGGCAGCACTAGGTGCAGTGGGCACTCCTCATGCTGTGTTCTTCATGAGAGAACAGCATTTCAAGTTGTAAGACTTCTAGAAAGAGGAGGTTACTCAACGAGGAAAGATGACAGCTTCACACAAAACTTCAATAATTAATTCCCTGCTGCCTGTGAGACCATTATAGCAGACTTCTTAGGAGAAGTCTGAGGTTTTAGGGTTTTTTTTTTTGTTTGTTTGTTTGTTTTGTTTTGTTTTGTTTTGTTTTTTTCGATAGGGTTTCTCTGTGTAGCTCTGGCTGTCCTGGAACTCACTCTCTAGACCAGGCTGGCCTCGAACTCAGAAATCTGCCTGCCTCTGCCTCCCAGGTGCTGGAATTAAAGGTGTGCACCACCACCACCGGGCGAAGTCTGAGGTTTTAAAAGTGCAAAAGAAAAAATGAGCTCTAGAAAAAAAAAATTGATCCTTAAGCCATTTACTGTTACTTTTAATACTGGGCTTCAGGGGTGTGGGTGTGGCGTGTTCATTAAAATCACTAGCCCAGAAGAGAAAGGGAAGGAATCCTTTATCAGATGGAAGAAAAAGATAGCTTCAGGGGAACTCCCACAAGAGCCTCAGCCCATAGAACTTCTGTCTTTACAGCGGAGCTATGGAGAAAAGAGAATCAGGAGGGAAAAATAACTTCTTTGAAGCTTCTCATTTAGTAAAACCAACTAAGGTTTTAAAGACTACACAGTTTGACAGGAAAGATTAACTTCTTTCTATAGTCTCCTAAGTGATTTTGCACAGAAATCTAAAATCAATCAGTCAGACTGTCTCTCTGTCTCTCCCTGTGCCTCTCTCTCTGTTGCTCTTTGTCTCTTTCTCTCTTGATATTTAAAGATAAAACAAAGGAAGCAACATCACCTAGTCACAAGTGCACAGTCTTGAGCTGTTAAGGCTAGGGTAAAATGAGGATATTTTGGGGAAAAATAGAGAAGACCTCTTGCACGTGCCCGACTAGCCAGCAAGAATGACACTGCAACAGGATCCTTCCACACACATATATTGGGAGAGCTTGATTGCAGAAGCGAAGTGACCCCAAGCCTAGAACTGGTGCTGCTTATATAGGCCTAGGAGAGGCGTGTCTCACACCCGGATTGGTTATGCATGGGTTATGCTTACCACCTCATTTGCGTGTCTCACATCTGATTGGTTAACTTTTCTCTCATCTGATTGGTTAACTTGCCTCTCATCTGATTGGTTAATTCTCAAAACCTCATCTTGGCAAAAAAACTTTACTGCCTATGTATGCGTGGTGGCCAACGGTAGCCAGCGCCACCCTGCAACGGCACATGTGGCTTCCCACAAAGACGCTTTATGAAGACTCACAAAGCAACTATGAGAAAACAAAAAACAAAACAAACAAACAAACAAACAAAACCCCAAAAACCCACGCACACAAAAATCAAATAAATAGGACAAACAAGACTGAATTGATGAGCAAGCAAATGTATACAAAACTCTCTGGAGGTGTGTCAGGATTTGCAATGTGCCAATCTGCATGGAGAAGGGAAAGGTTTGAGTGTGTGTGTGTTTCCAGAATTGTGCAAATTTTTTTAAATAATTCTTATTTGATGTGGGAAACCTTGATGAGAAAGAGAGTCCTAAGAGAAACAGGGACAACTGAATTTTGTTTTTTTTATTGTGTTTAAAGAACAGTATAGTCTCTGCAGTTTTAACTAAGGATGTTCAAGATAGAGAGAGGGCAGCTATCATCTGGGGGTCTGATTCCCTAGGTTTTATGGTCCATTTTAGGAAGAGAAAGATCTTACTTTTTCTATGGTGTTTTCAGAGTCCATCAGCTTAAAGGGTGTATCATGCCAAGCTGTCATGTTTTGGGATCTGAGTCTTATCCCTGACTCTAGGCTAGGCTGCTAGGGAAATAGACAGGCACCAGTTAATGTTAACATGAAACGAGAAAAATGATCAGCAAAGACATTAAATAACAAAAAGGAAGAGGAGGAGAGGGAAGATGGGGGAAAGAGAAGAGGAAATGGTGTGTGTGTGTGTGTGTGTGTGTGTGTGTGTGTGTGTGTGTGTAGGGGGAGACTTTATGTAGGGGTTCCTAAATAATTAGCTCTTCATACTTTTGAAAACTAAGACAAGCTACTTCATAGGTTAGGAAATGAAACCCTGGAGAAAGTGTGTACATCTGTGAAATTGCTTTTGCCTGGGGCATGTTTTTAATGTAATGATCTTTGTGAATAAGTTGAATTTTATGTGTGTGTGTGCATGTATGAAGAGGCCAGGTGTTTCCCCGATTGTTCACCACCTGTTTTGGGAGCTAGGGTCTCTTACTGAACCTAGGCCTTTCCAGTTCTGCTACACTGGCCAGTTAGCAAGCCTCAGGGACCCTCTGCTTCTCCCTTCCTACCACGCCTATGAGCCACCATGCCTCACTGTTTCTTTTATTTATTTATTTTGAAGCTGGGTGGTAGGGATGTAGCTCAAGACCTTGTGATTGTTCCTTGAGACCTGGCCAGATGAGAGCTGTCTACCCAGGCCTCACCCCACCCCACCCCACAAAAAAGTTCCTCATGGTGCCCACTCTGCCTTAGAAAGCTTAGTGAGCTCTGTGGGGTGAGCGAAAGCCCTTCCTCCATAGTCTTCCCACCACCTTCATCGGGGAAATGGAGACAAGGATGTTGTTCATGCAAATACTAAGATACCATTAGTGGAGCTAAACTATCACCATGTTTCTGATACTTTATTTTATTTTATGTAGTTATATTGCATTGTATTTAATGAATACATACATGCATACATACATACATACATACATACATGCATACATACATACAAAAGGGTGTGGATACAAAATCGTCATGGGTGCATGGTGGAGGTCAGACGGCAGCTTGTGGGAACTGGCTCTCTTTCCAATGTAGGACCTGAAGAGAAAACTAAGGCCATCACACTTGACAAACGCTTTCACCCACTGAGCCATCTCCCCAACCCTTGGATGTTTTTTTTTTTTTTGTTTTGTTTTGTTTTGTGTTTTGTTTTTGATTTTTTTCTTTCCAATTTTTTATTAGGTATTTTCTTCATTTACATTTGAAATGCTATCCTGAAAGTCCCCCATACCCTCCCTCTGCCCTGCTCCCCTACCCACCCACTTCTACTTCTTGGCCCTGGCATTCCCCTGTACTGGGGCATATAAAGTTTGCAAGACCAAGGGGCCTCTCTTCCCAATGATGGCAGACTAGGCCATCTTCTGCTACATATGCAGCTAGAGTTGTGTATCTTCTGCTACATATACAAGCTCTGGGGGTACTGGTTGGTTCATATTGTTGTTCCACCTATAGGGTTGCAGACCCCTTTAGCTCCTTGGGTACTTTCTCTAGCTCCTCCTTTGGGGGCCCTGTGTTCCATCCAATAGCTGACTGTGAGCATCCACTTCTGTGTTTGCCAGGCACCAGCATAGCCTCACAAGAGACAGCTATATCAGGGTCCTTTCGATAAAATCTTGCTGGTGTATGCAATGGTGTCTGTGTTTGGAGGCTGATTGTGGGATGGATCCCCGGGTGCGGCAGTTTCTAGATGGTCTACCCTTTCGTCTCAGCTCCAAACTTTGTCTCTATAACTCCTTCCATGGGTGTTTTGTTCCCAATTCTAAGAAGGGGCAAAGTGTCCAAACTTTGGTCTTTGTTCTTCTTGAGTTTCATGTGTTTTGCAAATTGTATCTTGGGTATTCTAAGTTTCTGGGCTAATATCCACTTATCAGTGAGTACATATCATGTGAGTTCTTTTGTGATTGGGTTACCTCACTAAGGATGATACCCTCCAGGTCTATCCATTTGCCTAGGAATTTCATAAATTCATTCTTTTTAATAGCTGAGTAGTACTCCATTGTATAAATGTACCACATTTTCTGTATCCATTCCTCTGTTGAGGGACATCTGGGTTCTTTCCAGCTCCTGGCTATTATAAATAAGGTTGCTATGAACATAGTGGAGCATGTGTCCTTATTACCAGTTGGAACATCTTCTGGATATATGCCCAGGAGTGGTATTGAGGGATCCTCCGGTAGTACTATATCCAATTTTCTGAGGAACCGCCAGACTGATTTCCAGAGTGGTTGTACAAGCTTGCAATCCCACCAACAATGGAGGAGTGTTCCTCTTTCTCCACATCCTCGCCAGCATCTGCTGTCACCTGAATTTTTGATCTTAGCCATTCTGACTGGTGTGAGGTGGAATCTCAGGGTTGTTTTGATTTGCATTTCCCTGATGATTAAGGATGTTGAACATTTTTTTCGGGTGCTTCTCAGCCATTTGGTATTCCTCAGGTGAGAATTCTTTGTTTAGCTCCGAACCCCATTTTTAATGGGGTTATTTGATTTTCTGGAGTCCACCTTTTTGAGTTCTTTATATATATTGGATATTACTCCCCTATCTGATTTAGGATTGGATGTTTTTAATAGTGAGGTTTTTTTTTTTAATTCCTCATCACAAATATGCAATATTGCTGGGGGAAGGATTCAGCCCCTTTGACCTGCTTCTTCCTGGGCCCTTATCCCTTTGATGGAGCTTGTCCAGCAGGAATGCTCTGTCTTGGCTTCCAGACTGCTGTTTGGGCTATGTAGTTTCATATTTTGCTCATGATTACGTGCATCTTGTGTTTCCCCGAAAACCAAGTGACTTTTAACATTTTAACTAAAAATCAGAATTGCTATACAAAACTGAAACAATGGATCCAGAAACTTCAAAGGTTACATGGGACAAGATGGCCACCGCCAAGCTCCTCCTGTTATGGTCTCTCCACAGACGTAGCAGGTCGAGCAGCTGTTGGGGCAACAAACTTCCCTCAGGCAAGCTGAGGGAGTCAGATGAAAGAGCACACTGCCTGCTTTTACTATGGCATCCAGAGAAGACAGGAAGGAAGGGGCTTCCCTCACCAGCCTCAGCTGAGCCACTGAAGGAGATAGTAGCCACTTAGGGGACGCAGAGAAAATCAAATCTAGAACCTTATACTTGAACAAAGATGGGGAAACTGAGAAGCACAAAGCCTTACTACCAAGTTAGGGAAGACCTGCAGGTCGAGTTGCTAAATTTCCTTAGGTAAGTAAGTTGACTATCTCCACCGCTCTTTTTGTAGCCTTTAAAGTAACAGGTAGGAGAACACAAGATGGCCCTACTAGCTGATAGCCATGAATGTTAACAACTGGCTTTGTGTTGGGAGCTATTAAGACAAAACAATTGGGCTGGTGAGATGGCTCAGTGGGTAAGAGCACCCGACTGCTCTTCCAAAGGTCCGGAGTTCAAATCCCAGCAACCACATGGTGGCTCACAACCATCTGTAACAAGATCTGATGCCCTCTTCTGGTGTGTCTGAAGACAGCTACAGTGTACTTACATATAATAAATAAATAAATCTTTAAAAAAAAAAAAAGACAAAACAATTGTCCTGATCTCTGAATTGGGCCTCTCCCCCCAAGAAGAAAAGGGGGTCAAAAGCAGGCCACCAACGCACCACTCTGAGAACAACCACAGATTGTTCCAGCCCTAAGTCAGTGCCAGATGTCCTGATCTCAAGATGTACCCTGATACCACCAAATTCCTGCTTCCCCGTGTAGTTGCCAAAAGAAAAATTTCTGCTGCCCCATCCCTTCTGCTGAGAAGTACTTCCTCTTTTTCTACTGCCCCATCCCTCCTGCTGAGAAGTACTTCCTCCTTTGCTTGTGCATTTAAGCCTTGAGCCTTGCTCAATACAGTGAGACCTTGATGTTAATCAGACTGCTTCCATGTGTCGTTCATTGCACTTGGTTCTCCTCTCTCTCTACCTCCCCATTTGGTTCTTAGGAGAAGGTCCCCTCGAGACCCTCGAATAACTGGACCTGCTGGATGGGTCAGCTTTGCACATCAGCTGAGGTGACACTTGGCATAAAGGATGCCAAAGGAGATCTACAGGACAGGAAAAGAAAGTAGCCAATATAATTAGAGTTGATCTTAGCTTCAGTCCATCATGACAAAGAAGTGTAGCAGAAGGACCATGAGGTGAAAAGTTATACTGGGTCAGAAAGGAGGGCAGATGGATGTTGGTGCTCCGCCTACTTTCTCCCCACCCCCCTTTAAATTCAGGCTATCAGCAGTGAAATGGTGCCACCTACACATAAGAAGGTTTTCCCACCTAGTTAAACTTCTCTATAAACCTGACCACAGATACTCCTAAGGTCTGTCTCCAATGTAGTCCTAAGTCCTGTCAAGTTGACAGTCAATGTTAGTCACCATACACAACCACCTAGAATATGTGGAATAAGGCTTTATTCTAAACATAACACAGACAGTTTATTGTTGGGAGAAGAGTTGGATAAGTGGAATCCAGAAACAAGAAGCTTATAGAGGAACCATTCCTTCCAGTACTCTGGCTCAAATAGACAAATAAGAACTTAATGGAAGCCTTCTCCAGTGCTACACCAGGGCTCTGAAGAGTGCGAGTCAATGGGAAGCTGCTCCATTTTGCTGGCTGTCACTGGTGCATCCATGGTGAATCATTTGGTAACTTTTCTTAAAGAGACATCAGGTTAGTTTTATTATTTCTAACTGCAACTAAATTTTTGCCCAGCTAGAAGCCACCAGAGAAGAGACACTGAAATAGAGCACAAATCCTTGATTATCACCCGAGGATTGTTCTTTTGCAGGAAAAATAAAGCAAGGGTTAAATGAAAGATTTGACTATATATTTAACCTTGCAAACAGATTTACTAGGGGGATGAGTTTTTTTTTCTTTCATATCTACATTTTAATTCTATAAAATAAATGGTAAGTGAATTAAAGTTATACAAGAATAAATAAAAATATGTATTATGTGAAAAACCATAAAAGCTTACATTGGTTGACTTTTTCTGGGGAGACTTGAACAAATGTTGTCCATTTACTCCAATGCCGAGCCTATGAGAGACCCAAAAAAGCATCCACCCAATTCTAACTTAGTGAACCAGGGAGCACTGAGGTAGCTTATAGGAGTATGGCTGCAAAGTTATTATAGGAGCAAGGATGGTCGAAGGCAGCACCAAAATGCTGGCCCCAGCAAGGAACATGGCATGAGAGCTGCATTGCTGGAGATCCTTGTACAACTTTAGGCAGCTTGACTGCTTTGCTGGTGACAGTCTTGTCTCCCTTTAGGCATGCCTTGTGAATCTCATAAATTTCAGAAACTTCCTGAGACTTGTGAGTTTAGTTGTTTCTCAAATCTTAAAGAGACTCCTGCCTGGAGGAAATATTTGACTCCAAAGGAAATAGCTACGCAATTGCTTAGCAATGATATATGATTGTCTAAGCAAAGGATTTTAAAAAGCTTTTGAAATTAGCAAGCAATGACAGCAGGGTTACAAGATGTAAGGTTAACCCAGAAGAGTCCATTGTTTTTCTATGTATAATTAAAAGGTTTGCACTTAAGACACAATATTGGGCTGGCTGGATAACTCAGCAGGCAAAAGTGCTTGCTATGCAAGCGAAAGGGCCGATGTTTGATCTCCAGAGCTACGTAAAAATGTCCAGTGTTAAAGTTTTAAATACATTTTTAATTTTGTAAACTTTATGATAAGAATCACGCAAATAAATAAAACATTACATTTCTTTTTAATTAATAAACATCTTGGAAGGATAATACGACAATCTCCAAGACTGTCCCTTTTCCCGTTATACTTTGTCCATATAATGTTCCCTGTCTGGATGTTTTCGGGGCTGACCCTTTGGCACTGAACAACTGATTAAGGTTTTCTCTTCTCTGGAGAGGGTGATCCCTCCTGCTGCAAGCTTTCCCGGATTTCTGCTGAACAGAGATAAGCCCACAGGGCCTTGACACGCGAAGAAATTCTCTTTTTACTCCTTGTACTTATTCACAATTGCTTCGCTTAGTATTGAATTTTCTTTATCAGAGCTTCCTAAAGCTTGTACACAAGTTCAAGTGAATTCCCTCGGTTCACTGTTGACAGTATTGTTAATTTTAATATTGCATCTTGTATTGTACAAGTATAAAGGGATTAAAATGCATTATATTCATACAATATTTATATGTGCTTTCTTTGTCGATGTTATTTTCATAAAATGATTCATAGTAAGAATCTTCTGTGAACATTCATATTTTTCAGAAAACTAAATATGCTTCTTTATAATGCAAAATCGGATTTTTTGTCTCTTCTAAATAAATAAAACAAGATATATGAATCTGTCATTTATGTTTTTTATATTCAAAATTTTCTCTGGCAATATTTCATTTCTTTTTTTTTTTTTTTTTTTTTTTTTTTTTTTTTTTTTTTTTTTTGGTTTTTTCGAGACAGGGTTTCTCTGTGTAGCCCTGGCTGTCCTGGAACTCACTCTGTAGATCAGGTTGGCCTCGAACTCAGAAATCCGCCTGCCTCTGCCTCCCGAGTGCTGGGATTAAAGGCGTGCGCCACCACACCCGGCTTAATATTTCATTTCTTATTCACACTTTATTATCTTTTTTATAACTTTCATACATTTCACCTAAACGTAAGTTTGAATATTTGTGGGTTTTTTTGTTTTTTTTTTTTTAATAGAAAAGAGCCTTAAAATACAGGAAATAATTCTAAGGGCGCAGTGTCATGTGCTAAACCCGTTGGCCACCAGATGTCATTCTTGCTTCATGCTTAGCCAGAAGATGGACCCAAAACCCAGCAATTCTGGTCTTCACATGATGAAACATCTTTCTCAGCAGGGAAGATTTATATCTTGTAATTAAGCAATAAGACATGAAGTGGAATTCATTTTGATAGTAGAAAAGCAAAAACCGCTGCTTGATTAGCTTTAATTATCAAAAAAGATATGGTAATTGTCTAAACCATGGGTTGTCAAGAATGAAGGAATTATTGCATGGGGGCTTAGTGTTTCTAATAATACCCTGGCTTTGTTAAATGCCCCCACACAGTGGTTGGCCCATAACTTTATTTACAGTGTCACATTTATGATGGAAATCTGAAATATTTTTTTTTTCTAATAGGTTTTGTCAGAACTGATGAAACTAAAGGTAAGGAAACATAAATTAGAAATCGTTGTGAACACCTTAAAGTTTTCTTACAAAACAAAACAACCCCTCCCAAAACACCAAGTATCAACTTTCTTTTAGTTCCCTTCTCTTTGATGGTATCTAAGGCGATAGTGAAGTAGAAGTTTCTGGTTGGGTCACGTGATGCAGACTCACTCCGTGAGGCAGACTCATGCAGTGTTTTGCTGAGGCAAGACCTGTGGGAGGCACATGATGACTGGAAAGAGCATAAATAGGACACTATAGACAGTGGCGGGCCCTTGCATAGCTAGCTTTGCAGAGCTTCGTTGGTCTTTTGTCTGTTATCTGATCTTCACTTCGTTGAGAGAGGCATGGCAGAGAACTTCTCCTGGTGTCCCTGCTGATCCTAGTTGCTCCTGCTGACTTGGGCTGATTCGTTGGCGGCCTGGCTGTTTCTGCTGGATTGGGCCACTGCTGCTGATTTGTGTTTGCTATCCTGACTCTACTGAACTGGACTGCTGGTATCCTGACAACAGAGATTGCAATCATCCTAGAGAACTACTTGTAAACAGGGCCACATCCCCTTGTCTTATTTATAGTCTTTTCTCCCCTACCTTTGGGTGGTAGACTAGAAGAGGGGGGGGGGTTTGAAATATTTGAGAACCCTTATTAAAAGTAGGCTTTAAAAAAAAAAACTAAGCTTACACAATAGGATTTATAATACTATGCAAAATATATTTTAAGACTGTTTACCTAAAAGACTTAATATTTATTTAATTTCATTTCTAATTCCTAATTCAGCTCTTCTGCTTGGGACAAATGGAGTCTTAGGGATTCAACTACACTAGTTTTCATTTCCTATACCATTATCTGATACACTTCTAAACAGCAAGTACATTTTAGAAAATCTGTAGAAACTCGATATTCACAGAATATACAGTAATCTAGCAATTTTAGAGTAGTTTTGCAAACTTGGTTATAAATCAGAAAGTTCCGGGATTAGTAGGAAAGGGAATTATGTTCTCAGTTCAAAGTATACAAGTTCTATTCATAATACAGGAGCAATGAGTGGTCACAAAGATAACTTAAAAGATTCACAAGCCACCCCCACACCACCAGTTTTCTAACCCCAGTTTTTTAAGGAGTAGAAACTTCTGTGAAGAGGACATTCTCCAATTTGTTGAGCTACCTACAAACCATGTAGAGTCTAGGCATACAGATTTCTTGAATTATAACAGGGGAGATGGAGAGGGGTGAGTGAGTCTTTCGATGATATAGCTGCCTTTGAGTTACCTATGTCACCCCTAACACATACTCCTGTAAGTAACCACCCCCATCCTCACTCTTATAAGGAACACCAGTTAACTTATTGGTTCACCAAGTTAGACTTTCATGGAATCATTTCTTTTGTCTGTTGTCAGGACCCAATGATGCCAGATGAAGGGTTAATACTGGCTTCCAGAATAAAGTCGTATTGACTGTATGACTTAAGTTTCAGGAACTTCCTCAAACTTATGAGTTGTTTATTTCCTGAGTCTTAAGGAGCCTCTATCCTGGAAGAAATATTTCAACTTAAAGGAAATTGCTAAACAACCATCAGTCAGGGTATTAGTCTGTATTCTGCCATTATAATGAAATACTTGAGATAATGGATGCATTAAGAAAAAATATTTTATTTTATAGCTTCGGGGGTTCCAGTTCATGATTAGTTGCCTGTGATTTTGCACCTGTGATTAGGTGACACACTATGGACCATGTAGCAGAACAGAAATGGTTGTCCCATGGGCAGAATATGAGAGAGAGAGAGAGAGAGAGAGAGAGAGAGAGAGAGAAAGAGAGAGAGAGAATTCTAGAATCTTATCTTCCTCCACTTCCTCTACAAGGGAACACCACCAGTGACTTAAAAGCTGCTCTATCTCTTGAAGGTTTGAGCACAGCGTAGTATTACTCCCTTGGGGAGTAAGGCTTCAGTGTGCATTAGGAGACATGCTGCATCCACAGTGTAGCAAGCAGATTCTCATATCCTAGTCAGAATGTCAGAAAACAATATAGTCAGGCAAGAAGGACATATCTAAAAACATCAGCACTAGGGCTTTCGACAAAAATGGCCTAACCGGACAAATTAACAGGGGTTTCTAAGTTGACAAACCTCATTTGCATACCAAGCACTTCTAATTAGTATTATAGTGGCCCACATTGAATAAAGGCATGCAGCTCAAATTATTAGGTATATGGGGGGAAACATACTATAGAAGATAAAGATAAAAATAACTATAAACAACAACCTATAGAAAAGAGTGCTATCCATGCAGAATCAATCAAACAACAACAACAAAATCCCTATATTTAATACCCTTTAAGAAATAAAACATTAGGCCAGGCAGTGCTGGTGCACACCTTTAATCCCAGCACTCGGGAGTCAGAGGCAGGCAGATTTCTGAGTTTGAGGCCAGCCTGGCATACAGAGTGAGTTCCAGGACAGCCAGGACTGCACAGAGAAACCCTGTCTCGAAAAAACAAACAAACAAATAATAAAACATTAAAATTATGAAATATGAATATGCTTCTTAAAGGTATAGAGAACAAAACAGTAAAATGAAAACCTTTAGCCTTCGCATAAAATTCAATAGAATGTTAGAAGATGAAACTGGGGCAGTTGTTTATTAGCAAAATATAGAAAGAGATGAAAAATAATAAAAAGATATCATAGTTAGAAAAGTAGTCTAAGGAATCTAATGTACAAATAGAGACTGTGTCAGGGACAAAGAATAAAGAGACACACAAAATAGAGAGCATTGAGTAAGCACAGCAAGGTGTATAAGAGGCAGATACTGGTCAACACGCTGAGACCCCATCTTACCTCTGGTTAAGATGAGAGATCATCTGGGTCCAGTTTGCCATGGGACCAGAGACTCCTCTTCCTGTAGACTGGGTGCTACTCATGCTAAGATCTCTGTGTGCAAGAGCTAGTGTTTGCCGTTTTCTCCCCTTAGATCTAAGCTGGTTTCCAACTTGCTTGGTGGTAGAATGCAGTTGACATGACATTCTGGCATTTTAATGAAGTTTGTCCTTTCTACTCAAGTCTGCGCATGCTTGTTCTTACACCCTTTGTGGTGCTGGAAGGAAGTCCACTCAGCCCCTCGGAGAGAGCTGACTTCTATCGAACATCTACCTGGGTTTCTGGGCAACAACTGGTTCCAACCTGCTGGCTAAGTGGGTAATTTTGGAAGTCGATCGTCAAGTTGCATCTCTATGGCACAAAGCAAAAGGTGGGCTTGTGAGAGCAACATCATCAATGGCTTGTGCCACGGACCCTTCCCATCTGTTTCTATGCTGCAACTGCATTTGTGTATCCTCTGACTTTGAACTCACCTTCACCAGACTCTTTATATCATGATATACTTCCACAATTTTTATTTTCAAGACAAATTTTATTTTCAAGAGTTTCACTGTGTAGCTAGCCCTGACTGTAGACCAGGCTTGCTTGATCTCAGAGATCCGCCTGCCTCTACCTCCCAAATGCTGGAATTAAAGGCTTGGGCCACCACTACCTGGTTGTACTCCCAAAATTTAGACACCATCCCTAACATAATCATAGACAAAGCAGATTTACTGAACAACTTAATGACTTAGATAAAATGTGTGCCATGCATTTCGCCTATTTCAGAAAACTCAGTACACAACCCCATACCTAGCAACACTATATAAACCAGTTTTCCTTATTTTGCATAGATACTGATTTAAAATACTTAATCCAAATGAGTTAGCCCATCTTATGCTCTTTGGCTGTTTTGAGGGCTGTACTTGAAGCAGAGGGCTTCTGTTTTTTTGTTTTTGTTTTTCCTCTTGTGATTCAATTTGGGAACTGATTAATAGCTTGCCATTTAGGAAGTAGCTGAGGCCTCACTAACCAGAAACCTCAGAAGCACGATTCTCTCTCTTAATATTTCGTGTTTTGAATATAACCAACTGTTTATGTGAAAATGGAGAGATGCAATGAGCCTCAAAAGGTTGTTAAAATGAAAAATAAAAACAAGTTAAAAATAAGAGATTCTCGAGACTCAGGATTGTCCCAGTTTTAAGGCATTTCTATTTTACAGGTTCAACAATATTTAGCTGGCACCTTACATCCATCATCACCTCCCAACCCTCAGCCTCTGGGCTGCCCCTCCTTTGGGGTGACATACTTGTAAGATGTTGAACCTCTCACCCTTCGCTGTGCCCGCTGTCTTAAGGAGAGACTCACAAGGCAGGAAGAAGCCTGAGCACTTTCCCTTAGGATGGAGTTCCATGTCTAAGAATGTTCTCAATAAAAGTTTCTTCTAAATGATTGACTGGGAAAATATACTGAAATCCCCAAACAGGGAGGAATTAGCATTTCTTACCAGAGAAGGCAGAAGCACAGGGCAGAGCTCCCAGCTGGGGAGCTGTCATTGTATAAGTGGACCAGTGTGACAGCCTTCTGACTGCCAGTGACATCTTACTCTGCCTGTCTCTAGCGATAATAAAATAATCACTGGCCATCTAATTAAAACTGAAAGAAATGAATGCCTTTAAAAACTTGAGCGTCTAGACTCTCAGGTGTCCTTGAGCAGAGACTGTCAGCGCTTGCATGTGAGACCACGGAGAAGCAGACCTTGATGAGGTGCCCCAGGTTCACTTCTGATTTCATCACTTTTGATATCATTATGTTAGCATGCTGCTTGGGTGATTTTCTGCCAGGTTCCTTGATCATTTTTTTATTTATCGTCCATTCTTGTCACAAACATTGGTTGTAGGCTACCGTGTGCCTGGCTATGCATCCGGGGGACATAAAGATGAACAGAATTAGAAGGCCTCCCTGTAGGGACAATGGATATAAAAAGTCTCTCTGCTAAAATCTGATTAATCTGTAATAGAGATAACAACTGTACATATGGATTTCATATTAGAGAAGAAACAAAAAACATGGCCTTTCAGCAAGACTATCCTTCAAATAAGAGATATGTTAATATGTGGCATGTCTTCTTTTTTTTTTTTTCCATTTTTTATTAGGTATTTCGCTCATTTACATTTGCAATGCTATACCAAAAGTCCCCCATAGCCACCCACCCCCTCTCCCCTACCCACCCACTCCCCTTTTATGGCCCTGGCGTTCCCCTGTACTGGGGCATATAAAGTTTTCGTGTCCAATGGGCCTCTCTTTCCAGTGATGGCCGACTAGGCCATCTTTTGATGCATGTGTAGCTAGAGTCAAGAGCTCCGGGGTACTGGTTAGTTCATAATGTTGTTCCACCTATAGGGTTGCAGATCCCTTTAGCTTCTTTGGTACTTTCTCTAGCTCCTTCATTGGGGGCCATGTGATCCATCCAATAGCCGACCGTGAGCATCCACTTCTATGTTTGATAGGCCCAGGCATACTCTGACAAGAGACAGCTATATCAGGGTCCTTTCAGCATAATCTTGCTAGTGTATGCAATGGTGTCAGCATTTGGAAGCTGATTATGGGATGGATCCCCGGATATGCTAGTGTCTACATGGTCCATCCTTTTATCTCAGCTCCAAACTTTGTCTCTGTAACTCCTTCCAAGGGTGTTTTGTTCCCACTTCTAAGGAGGGGCATAGTGTTCACACTTCAGTCTTCATTTTTCTTGAGTTTCATGTGTTTAGGAAATTGTATCTTATATCTTGGGTATCTTAGGTTTTGGGCTAATATCCACTTATCAGTGAGTACATATTGTGTGAGTTCCTTTGTGAATGTGTTACCTCACTCAGGATGATGCCCTCCAGGTCCATCCATTTGGCTAGGAATTTCATAAATTCATTCTTTTTAATAGCTGAGTAGTACTCCATTGTGTAGATGTACCACATTTTCTGTATCCATTCCTCTGTTGAGGGGCATCTGGGTTCCTTCCAGCTTCTGGCTATTATAAATAAGGCTGCTATGAACATAGTGGAGCATGTGTCCTTCTTACCAGTTGGGGCATCTTCTGGATATATGCCCAGGAGAGGTATTGCTGGATCCTCCGGTAGTACTATATCCAGTTTTCTGAGGAACCGCCAGACTGATTTCCATAGTGGTTGTACAAGCCTGCAATCCCACCAACAATGGAGGAGTGTTCCTCTTTCTCCACATCCACGCCAGCATCTGCTGTCACCTGAATTTTTGATCTTAGCCATTCTGACTGGTGTGAGGTGGAATCTCAGGGTTGTTTTGATTTGCATTTCCCTGATGATTAAGGATGTTGAGCATTTTTTCAGGTGCTTCTCTGCCATTCGGTATTCCTCAGGTGAGAATTCTTTGTTCAGTTCTGAGCCCCATTTTTTAATGGGGTTATTTGATTTTCTGAAGTCCACCTTCTTGAGTTCTTTATATATGTTGGATATTAGTCCCCTATCTGATTTAGGATAGGTAAAGATCCTTTCCCAATCTGTTGGTGGTCTTTTTGTCTTATTGACGGTGTCTTTTGCCTTGCAGAAACTTTGGAGTTTCATTAGGTCCCATTTGTCAATTCTCGATCTTACAGAGCAAGCCATTGCTGTTCTGTTCAGGAATTTTCCCCCTGTACCCATATCTTCAAGGCTTTTCCCCACTTTCTCCTCTATAAGTTTCAGTGTCTCTGGTTTTATGTGAAGTTCCTTGATCCACTTAGATTTGACCTTAGTACAAGGAGATAAGTATGGATCGATTCGCATTCTTCTACATGATAACAACCAGTTGTGCCAGCACCAATTGTTGAAAATGCTGTCTTTCTTCCACTGGATGGTTTTAGCTCCCTTGTCGAAGATCAAGTGACCATAGGTGTGTGGGTTCATTTCTGGGTCTTCAATTCTATTCCATTGGTCTACTTGTCTGTCTCTATACCAGTACCATGCAGTTTTTATCACAATTGCCCTGTAGTAAAGCTTTAGGTCAGGCATGGTGATTCCACCAGAGGTTCTTTTATCCTTGAGAAGAGTTTTTGCTATCCTAGGTTTTTTGTTATTCCAGATGAATTTGCAAATTGCTCCTTCTAATTCGTTGAAGAATTGAGTTGGAATTTTGATGGGGATTGCATTGAATCTGTAGATTGCTTTTGGCAAGATAGCCATTTTTACAATGTTGATCCTGCCAATCCATGAGCATGGGAGATCTTTCCATCTTCTGAGATCTTCTTTAATTTCTTTCTTCAGAGACTTGAAGTTTTTATCATACAGATCTTTTACTTCCTTAGTTAGAGTCACGCCGAGATATTTTATATTATTTGTGACTATTGAGAAGGGTGTTGTTTCCCTAATTTCTTTCTCAGCCTGTTTATTCTTTGTGTAGAGAAAGGCCATTGACTTGTTTGAGTTAATTTTATATCCAGCTACTTCACCAAAGCTGTTTATCAGGTTTAGGAGTTCTCTGGTGGAATTTTTAGGGTCACTTATATATACTATCATATCATCTGCAAAAAGTGATATTTTGACTTCCTCCTTTCCAATTTGTATCCCCTTGATCTCCTTTTGTTGTCGAATTGCTCTGGCTAATACTTCAAGTACTATGTTGAAAAGGTAGGGAGAAAGTGGGCAACCTTGTCTAGTCCCTGATTTTAGTGGGATTGCTTCCAGCTTCTCTCCATTTACTTTGATGTTGGCTACTGGTTTGCTGTAGATTGCTTTTATTATGTTTAGGTATGGGCCTTGAATTCCTGATCTTTCCAAAACTTTTATCATGAATGGGTGTTGGATCTTGTCAAATGCTTTTTCTGCATCTAACGAGATGATCATGTGGTTTTTGTCTTTGAGTTTGTTTATATAATGGATTACATTGATGGATTTTCGTATATTAAACCATCCCTGCATCCCTGGAATAAAACCTACTTGGTCAGGATGGATGATTTCTTTAATGTGTTCTTGGATTCGGTTAGCGAGAATTTTATTAAGGATTTTTGCATCGATATTCATAAGAGAAATTGGTCTGAAGTTCTCTATCTTTGTTGGATCTTTCTGTGGTTTAGGTATCAGAGTAATAGTGGCTTCATAAAATGAGTTGGGTAGAGTACCTTCTACTTCTATCTTGTGAAATAGTTTGTGCAGAACTGGAATTAGATCTTCTTTGAAGGTCTGATAGAACTCTGCACTAAACCCATCTGGTCCTGGGCTTTTTTTGGCTGGGAGACTATTAATAACTGCTTCTATTTCTTTAGGGGATATGGGACTGTTTAGAAGGTCAACTTGATCCTGATTCAACTTTGGTACCTGGTATCTGTCCAGAAATTTGTCCATTTCGTCCAGGTTTTCCAGTTTTGTTGAGTATAAGCTTTTGTAGAAGGATCTGATGGTGTTTTGGATTTCTTCAGGATCTGTTGTTATGTCTCCCTTTTCATTTCTGATTTTGTTGATTAGGATTTTGTCCCTTTGCCCTCTAGTGAGTCTAGCTAAGGGCTTATCTATCTTGTTGATTTTCTCAAAGAACCAACTCCTCGTTTGGTTAATTCTTTGAATAGTTCTTCTTGTTTCCACTTGGTTAATTTCACCCCTGAGTTTGATTATTTCCTGCCGTCTACTCCTCTTGGGTGAATTTGCTTCCTTTTTTTCTAGAGCTTTTAGATGTGTTGTCAAGCTGCTAGTATGTGCTCTCTCCCGTTTCTTCTTGGAGGTACTCAGAGCTATGAGTTTCCCTCTTAGAAATGCTTTCATTGTGTCCCAAAGGTTTGGGTACGTTGTGGCTTCATTTTCATTAAACTCTAAAAAGTCTTTAATTTCTTTCTTTATTCCTTCCTTGACCAAGGTATCATTGAGAAGAGTGTTGTTCAGTTTCCACGTGAATGTTGGCTTTCCATTCTTAATGTTGTTATTGAAGATCAGTCTTAGGCCATGGTGGTCTGATAGGATACATGGGACAATTTCAATATTTTTGTATCTGTTGAGGCCTATTTTGTGACCAATTATATGGTCAATTTTGGAGAAGGTCCCGTGAGGTGCTGAGAAGAAGGTATATCCTTTTGTTTTAGGATTAAATATTCTGTAG
Source organism: Mus musculus (assembly GCF_000001635.26). Classification (NCBI taxonomy): domain Eukaryota; kingdom Metazoa; phylum Chordata; class Mammalia; order Rodentia; family Muridae; genus Mus; species Mus musculus. The sequence goes on from NC_000083.6 coordinate 63,556,999, forward strand.
ATATCTGTCAGGTCCATTTGTTTCATAACTTCTGTTAGTTTCACTGTGTCCCTGTTTAGTTTCTGTTTCCACGATCTGTCCATTGATGAAAGTGGTGTGTTGAGGTCTCCCACTATTATTGTGTGAGGTGCAATGTGTGCTTTGAGCTTTACTAAAGTGTCTTTAATGAATGTGGCTGCCCTTGCATTTGGAGCGTAGATATTCAGAATTGAGAGTTCCTCTTGGAGGATTTTACCTTTGATGAGTATGAAGTGTCCCTCCTTGTCTTTTTTGATAACTTTGGGTTGGAAGTCGATTTTATCCGATATTAGAATGGCTACTCCAGCCTGTTTCTTCAGACCATTTGCTTGGAAAATTGTTTTCCAGCCTTTCACTCTGAGGTAGTGTCTGTCTTTTTCCCTGAGATGGGTTTCCTGTAAGCAGCAGAATGTTGGGTCCTGTTTGTGTAGCCAGTTTGTTAGTCTATGTCTTTTTATTGGGGAATTGAGTCCATTGATATTAAGAGATATTAAGGAAAGGTAATTGTTGCTTCCTGTTATTTTTGTTGTTAAAGTTGGCATTCTGTTCTTGTGGCTGTCTTCTTTTAGGTTTGTTGAGGGATTATCTTCTTGTTTTTTCTAGGGCGTGGTTCCCGTCCTTGTATTGGTTTTTTTCTGTTATTATCCTTTGAAGGGCTGGATTCGTGGAGAGATAATGGGTGAATTTAGTTTTGTCGTGGAATACTTTGGTTTCTCCATCTATGGTAATTGAGAGTTTGGCTGGGTATAGTAGCCTGGGCTGGCATTTGTGTTCTCTTAGTGTCTGTATAACATCTGTCCAGGCTCTTCTGGCTTTCATAGTCTCTGGTGAAAAATCTGGTGTAATTCTGATAGGCTTGCCTTTATATGTTACTTGACCTTTTTCCCTTACTGCTTTTAGTATTCTATTTATTTAGTGCATTTGGTGTTCTGATTATTATGTGTCGGGAGGAATTTCTTTTCTGGTCCAGTCTATTTGGAGTTCTGTAGGCTTCTTGTATGTTCATGGGCATCTCTTTCTTTAGATTTGGGAAGTTTTCTTCAATAATTTTGTTGAAGATGTTTGCTGGTCCTTTGAGTTGAAAATCTTCATTCTCATCCACTCCTATTATCCGTAGGTTTGGTCTTCTCATTGTGTCCTGGATTTCCTGGATGTTTTGAGTTAGGATCTTTTTGCATTTTCCATTTTCTTTGATTGTTGTGCCGATGTTCTCTATGGAGTCTTCTGCACCTGAGATTCTCTCTTCCATCTCTTGTATTCTGTTGCTGATGCTGGCATCTATGGTTCCAGATTTCTTTCCTAGGGTTTCTATCTCCAGCGTCGCCTCACTTTGGGTTTTCTTTATTGTGTCTACTTCCCTTTTTAGGTCTAGTATGGTTTTGTTCATTTCCATCACCTGTTTGGATGTGTTTTCCTGTTTTTCTATAAGGACTTCTACCTGTTTGGTTGTGTTTTCCTGTTTTTCTTTAAGGACTTGTAACTCTTTAGCAGTGTTCTCCTGTATTTCTTTAAGTGAGTTATTGAATTCCTTCTTTATGTCCTCTACCATCATCATGAGATATGCTTTTAAATCCAGGTCTACCTTTTCAGGTGTGTTAGGGTGTCCTGGATTGGGCGAAGTGGGCGTTCTGGGTTCTGATGATGGTGAGTGGTCCTGGCTTCTGTTAGTAGGATTCTTACGTTTACCTTTCGCCATCTGGCAATCTCTGGAGTTAGTTGTTATAGTTGTCTTTGTTAAGAGATTGTTCCTCTGTTGATTTTGTTACCCTCTATCAGCAGGCGTGGGAGACAAGCTCTCTTCTCTGAGTTTCAGTGGTCAGAGCAGTCTCTGTAGGCAAGCTCTCCTCTTTCAGGGAAGGTGTACAGTTATCTGGTGTTTGGACCTCCTCCTGGCTGAAGGTGAAGGCCCAAAACAGGATCTTTCCCAGAAGCTGTGTTGCTTTGGCCAGGAAGGTGGCCAGTTGTCTGGAGTCGAAGATGTCGCCGCCTGAGAAGCTCTGTGGCTCTTGTCCGGAAGGAGGCCGGCCGTCTGGAGCTGAGGATGGCGCTGCCTCAGAAGCTCTGTGGCTCTTGCCGGGAAGGTGGCTGGTTGTCTGGAGCTGAAGATGGCGCCGCCCAGAAGCTCTGCGACTCTCGCCCGTCCCAGAAACGGCTGGCACTCTGTATTCCACACGGTCACCCGTGCAGCCTGCCCTCCGCGGAGTCCCGGAGCCAAGAAGGCTCCCGCCGGCGCCTGTGCCACAAACCTCTCAGGCCAGGCAGACCCCCGTGCTCTCACCAGGAAGGTGGCCGGCTGTCTGGAGCTGAAGATGGCGCCGTGGCATGTCTTCTTTAGTTGGCCAAAGACCACACGAAAGACCATTATCTGCTTCAAAAACTAAGTCTGCTTCATCCGTATATGTTACTTGCTAGGCAGCTGAGTGAGATCTCAGTATAAAATTAGGTCTATCAAGAAAACACCTACCATGTGATGATATCATACAGATGGAATCTTACAAATCTTAAAACCATTTACAAATGAAGTTAAAGAAGGTCATACGTTACCTTAAAAACCTTCCAACTCATGATCCTCTCGGTATGAAAAAAAATGCGTCACCAATCACATACACACCTTACACAGTAGAAAAGCTAAACAAAATGTATCCCTGCTACTCAGTGGTAGCATCTCAGGCTGTTTCTATTTAACAGCCTTTGGAGGCTGGAGAGAGAGACGGCTGACCAGTTAAGACAGCTTGCTCTTCTTGCAGAAGATCTGGGTTTAGTTTCTAGGCCTCAAATCAGGCTCCTTTTAATCACATGTAACTCCAATTCCAGAGGATCTGATGCCCTCTGACCTTCTCAGGCACCTACACTCCCATGTAAACTCACACAGGCACACACACACACACACACACACACACACACACACAAATAAATAAACCTGCAGCCATATCTATATGCTCAGGGGGAGACGCTTGTACAAGGCATATATATCATAGGGCCATTTCGAGACTTAGAATTCTGCCAAACATGAGACACAAAAGCTTTTAATTAAATCCAGCATCTTAAATATATTATTCAAATCTCTCTTGTGCCCTTTTTTGGCAGCTTTAATTTTTAAAATGTATTCTTTGACAGTTTCTTTTCATTTATTTATTTGTTATTGAAAATAGATTTTTTCATACAATATATTCTGATTATGGCTTCCCCTCCCCCCACCACTGCAGCTTCTCCTCACTTCCTCTCCACCTACCCGCAGCCCTTTTAAATCTCTCTCATTAGACAATGAACAAACATCTACTAAAAAAGGCAAGGAAGAAGGAGGAAGAGGAAGAAGAGGAGGAGGGAAGAGGAAGAGGAGGGAGAGAGGGAGGGAAGGCAGGGAAGGAGGGAGGGAGGAGAAGTGAAAAGAAAAACAAGCCTGAATCTCACACGCGCTATTGTCTCGCCAGCAAGAACACACGCGTGAGAAACCAGATCCTTCTGCAGCAACTTTATTTCACCAGTTTCAACATGAAGAGGAAGACCCCAAGCACCAAAAAGGCGCCGCCTATATACACTTTAGTGTGGCGTGTCCACACCCGATTGGCTGCTCTCCCAGAGCCTCACCACCACACCCCGGGATGGGCAGTGACTTGGCACGAATTTACTCTTGCACCTGCGCACATTACTTGTTTACCAGTTAGGCACTGTGGAGGCTCATGATGGCAATTGCTCACGGCTTTCCACACCTGAACAGGAAAAAACAAACAAATGAACAAATAAGCAAAGAGCCAAGGAAAACGCACAAGAGGCAAATATTGTCACAGAGACACCCACATTCGCAAACACCAGAAGCCTGTAAAAACACAAAATCAGAAGTCATAATATAGAAGCAAGCCGGGCGTAGTGGCGCACGCCTTTAATCCCAGCACTCGGGAGGCAGAGGCAGGCGGATTTCTGAGTTCGAGGCCAGCCTGGTCTACAAAGTGAGTTCCAGGACAGCCAGGGCTATACAGAGAAACCCTGTCTCAAAAAAACAAAAAACAAAAAAATAATATAGAAGCAAAAGCTCTGTAGGGTATGAAAACAATGTTTAGATAAAGCTTATGAGGAAAAAAATCCTCCAAAAACATCACAGAGTTCATTTTGGGTTGGCCGTCTACTGCTGGGCATGGGGACGGCCCTTAAGAGAGCTTTGTATCCCCAGTGCGACATCACTGGAGAAAACCAATTTGTCATTTTCAAGTGGCTATCAGCTGGAGATAGCTTCTGGGTTAGGGAAGGGGGCTTGTGTCCATTTCTCCTCTCAGCACTGGGACCCTGTTAGGCCCAGACCTGTGCAGGCCCTGTGCACGCTGCCACAGTCTCTGTGAGCTGGTGTGTATATGTGTGTGTGTGTGTGTGTGTGTGTGTGTGTGTGTGTGTGTGTGTGTGTATGGCTCCTGCAAGGTTTAGAAAGCACGGGTTCCCTGGTGTTGGCTCTTACAGTCTCTCTGCCTCCTCTTTCACCGGGTTCCCTGAGCCGTGAGGGGAAGGAATTGATGGAAAGACCCCAGTTAGGACCAAGTGTTCCAAGCTCTCTGTGCACATTGTTGTCCAGCCCCGGGCCTCTGTATTTATCCTCACGTACTGTAGGAGGAAGTTTCTCTGATGATGGTCGGGCAAGGCACTGATCTATAAACGTAGTAGGATGTCATTAGGATTCCTTTTGTTGCTATGTTCCTTCAGCAGAACTGTAGTATTTGTTTTTACTGGTCTACCCCTGGTCTACCTAGTCTTAGGTTCTTGGATCCCACAGCAGTGTTGGGGATGGGTTGTGCCTCTTGGGGCGGGCCTTAAATCCAATCAGATAGAGATAGGCTGGTTAGTCCCACAGGCTTTGTGCACCATTGCAGGTCAGCTCTGTAGACTGAAGGGCTGGTAGCTGGGTTGGTGCTTGTCTTTCAGCTTTGGTAGCATGCAGTAGCAGGAACATGAGTCAGAAAGGGGCGAAGACTCCAGGTGGGCACCAGCCCAGCTTCTTCATGTTCAGTCAGTTGTGTAGGTGGTGTCTTCAACAACAGGGTCTTACCATCAGTTTGTGGAGAGCAGCCAGTAGCCTTGGCAATGTTTGGGGGGTTCCCACGGGGCCCTTTGACCAACAACTTGATTAGCTGTAACCAATTCCCAGAAGTGCAGATTTCTTTTGGCCACAAGAGATTCCAGCTGCGGCTCCATCTCCTCCATTATTTGGCAATTCCATTTACATCACCTTAATATTGCATATTTTAGGAAGCATCTACTATCTTAGGTTTCCATAAAGCCCTAAAAGGGCCCTTAGTTTTAGCTGTTCCTCCTACATTCCCTCCCTCCCCCTCTTCCTGAACCCTTCCCATTTGATCTTTTCATTCCAGAGCCCCATCCATTCATAACTATTTACTGTTTCCCCTTCCAAGAGTGATCCAGAGTGCTCCTCAGTCTCTCAATCTATACCTGACCTCTGTGCTTATATGGACTGTAGGCACCTCATCAAACACTTAGGAGCTAACAAATAACCACGTATAAGCAAATTTGTCTTTCTGGATCTGGTTACCAGCATAAGTTTTTTTTCTAGATCTATCCATTTACCTGTGAATTTCATGATTTTATTTGTTTGAACAGATGAGTAACATTAACTTGTGTAAATATAACACATTTTCTTTATCCACTCATCTGTTGAAGGGCATCTAGGTTGTTTCCAATTTCTGGCTTTTATGAACAGAGCAGCATGAACACTGCAGAGCAAGAACCTCTGTTGTATGATGTAGAATCCTTTGGCTATTTGCCCAAGAGTGGGTATACTGATAGATATACCACTGTCTGTGTGTATATATATATATATAAAATCTTGAGGTGGATCTGTTCCCAGCTTACTAAAGAACCAACACACTGATTTCCATATGGCTGTATGAGTTTGTATTTCCACCAGCAATGGGTGAGCGTTCCCCTTTCCCTGTATCCCTGCCACATGAGCTGCTTTGTCACTTTCACAGGTGTAAACTTCGACCTCTCTCTTTGTATTATTATTTTTTTTCCATTTTTTATTAGGTATTTAGCTCATTTACATTTCCAATGCTATACCAAAAGTCCCCCATACCCACCCACCCCCACTCCCCTACCCACCCACTCCCCCTTTTTGGCCCTGGCGTTCCCCTGTACTGGGGCATATAAAGTTTGCGTGTCCAATGGGCCTCTCTTTCCAGTGATGGCTGACTAGGCCATCTTTTGATACATATGCAGCTAGAGTCAAGAGCTCCGGGGTACTGGTTAGTTCATAATGTTGTTCCACCTATAGGGTTGCAGATCCCTTTAGCTCCTTGGCTACTTTCTCTAGCTCCTCCATTTGGAGCCCTGTGATCCATCCATTAGCTGACTGTGAGCATCCACTTCTGTGTTTGCTAGGCCCCAGTATTATTATTTTTGAATAATAGACCTTTAATGAGGAATGTGGCCTTAAGAGTCCCTCCCACACACACTGAAGTGGATTAGTCTTGTGCAGGTAACCTCAGGTGTGGTGAGTTCATGATATCCTGTCTTTCTTTCTTTCTTTCTTTCTTTCTTTCTTTCTTTCTTTCTTTCTTCCTTCCTTCCTTCCTTCCTTCCTTCCTTCCTTCCTTTCTTTCTTTCTTTCTTTCTTTCTTTCTTTCGTTCTTTCTTTCTTTCTCTTTCTCTCTTTCCTTCTCTCTTTCTTTCTTACTTTGTTTTGCCCTTCCTTCCTTCCTTCCTTCCTTCCTTCCTTCCTTCCTTCTTCCTTCCTTCTTCCTTCCTTCCTTTCAAAGATTTATTTATTAGTATGAGTGCTCTATCTGCATATATACCTGCATGCCAGAAGAGGGCATCAAACCACATTATAGAGGTTGTGAGCCACCATGTGGTTTCTGGGAATTGAACTCAGGACCTCTGGAAGAACAGCCTATGACCTCTTTCTTGACTTATCTTGATCATACACTGTTTTCATTGATTTTGACTTTGCTTCTTATAATTCTGACCTTTTTTTCTGCTTTACATATTTTAAGAATATTTTATCAGAAATGTACAGTTTATAATTCTATTAACCCTGGTGAGCTCTAATAAAAGAATTTCCCCTTAAACCTCATTTGCCTGATATCAATGAGGAGATCCAAACCTTGGTGGTGTCCACAACTATTTTTATACTTTCAGTCACTGTCTACTTCGACTGAAGGTGTGCACCAGCTCTTTACCACTATTTAGATAATGCTTCAAAATTTAACGGTGTATGATAGTAAAATTTCAACATATTCACTGTTCTGAAGCTTAACTGTGTGTTGAATCCACCCAGGTGGTTCTTATACAGGTTTAGTCTGTGATTGTTTGTACAATTACAAATTACCTAGCAATGTGACTTGTCCTGAACAGCTGAAGATGTTCTCACAGGTACAGTGGTTGACATCAGCTATTGGCAGGGTCAGAGTCTCCACACAGTTTCTTGCTCTCAAGAGCCCATTGAGAGTTTGAGCTTCCACACAGGATGCTGACACATGAAAACTACAAACTACAAAAAAAAAAAAAAAAAGAACAAACTACAAAACATCTTAGAGGTGGGGCAAGTCTTGGGGATTTTATAGTTTACTTATTTAATACCCCATTTTAACCAGGCATGAAGAAGGAGCGGCTAGATGGTATGTGCTCCGTGTGAACCTAGTGGGGGACACAGAGAGATGTCACTCAGCAATGTTCTCTATAAGACATTCTGCAAAACAGTGAGATCAGTGCTTCTCCCTGGCTACCATGTTTTTATGAAAAAGCCGACGGAGTCTTCGGACCAAGGGTCACTTGGAAGCAGGATCCCGTCTGCCTTGGAACATTTTAGGATTTTCCCTTGGTGCCTTCAACTTGAACACTCAAGGTCAACCCACATTATGAAAAATGATTCACCTTATCAAAGTCTATTCTCACAGCTACAAAGTATCTGCAGAGAAACCTCAAGTGTTGTGTTTGACCAAAAACTGGGCTACCATGGTCCACCCAATTTAATACATACAATTAACCATCAGAGGAACTATAAAGAAAAACCACCTATAAAACCAATTTTAAGTTGAGATAGTACTATTTTGGATAACCTCTGCCAGAAAAAAGTAAAGGTATTATTCATTGTCATACATATATGATATAAGAGCAAGTCACTTAGAAGTCAGAAAAAGTTACTCTTAATGACAGCCAAGAGGAAGGTTCTACAGGAAACAACTACAAATCAAATCAGGTGAGTTTGATAACCTCAATTTCGCTCCTATCATTTTCACAGTTAGGATAAAGCTAATTCTCTTGGATTGTTATTATGCAATAAAAATTAAACCAACCTTAGGTGAGCCCAGAGCCCCAGGGGTGGGGGAACAAAGAGAGTGTGCACATCAGCATATTCATTGAAGGTTTAAAGATATTTAGTATTATTAATCAGGAATTTAAATGTCCCAAAGACATAATACTTCTTTTCCCAGAATAAGATGTCTTATTCATAACCCAGATGAAAACTATATAAGAAGGAGGAGAGACGGCAGTGGTCCCCGGAATGCTTTGCTCTGGATTAATGGCTCTCATCCTCAGGGTCGTAAATTTAACTTCTATTGCTGTTTGTGCACTAAAGGGTACTCAATTGGCCCAAAAGAATTAATGCAACTTCTAAAAGTTGGCCAACTAATTTATAGGCAATAACTTACACGTCAGGAAAAATTGGATCAGCAAGTAATGCTATATTTATTTCCATGAAAGCCAGCAATGTTTTTTTCCTCATGGAAGTTAGAGGGAATAAGTTCATCTGAAAGTTTCCCCTGAGAGTGGTGAACAGGATGAAATGGCCCTGTTGAGGAAGGAGTGTGGGGGAGTGTGAAGCAGCAGCTAAAGGGATCAGGAGATAGGAACAAGTGGATCTTTTTTTTTTTTTTGCACAAAAGAGTTTGTGACAGATTCTAGCTTGCAACTGAGGCCAACAGAAACCCAACCTTCTATGGCAACACAATTCAGCTCTTCAGTTGGCCAGCATTGCTTTTGTCTGGGTGTTGTTTGTGGAGTATGTTCCAGTGTAATGATCTGTCCTTTCCCAGCCCGTGCTTGACATTCAGCAGCCCAGCAAAAGCTGCTTAAACGTAGTCTGTATTCACGGCCATGTGTTCTCAAGTCTCTCTGCCAAGTCTGTTCTCACTGGATGGATCCTCAACCAATGAAGTATGAGAGAACAGGGTACCTCAGCGTCTCAACTCATTGATAAGATGGCTCTGCAGTATCTTCCATGATTCTGAGAAAGTCTCCGAAAAGACTGGCATCCATTGTGCCCATAGTAGTAATTTTTTTTTTTTTTACCAAATTATTGTAATTTGTCCTCCAGTATTTCCTGGATCCGGACTTCAGATAGCCTCCTAAATAACCTTACAGTCCTACCAAAAGCAATCTACAGGTTTAATGCAATCCCCATCAAAATTCTAGTACAATTCTTCATGGAACTTGAAAGGATGATTTTTGGATTCATAAGGAAACACACACACACACCAAGCCAGAATATCAAAAGCAATCCTGAATAATAAAAGAACTTCTAGATGTATCACCATTCCTGATTTCAACTTGTGCTACAGAGCTAAAGTAATAAAAAAATAGCATATTATTGGCATTAAAAAGATATATTGATCAATGCAATCAAATTGCAGACCCAGACAGAAGTCAACATAACTATGGAAAGCTGTTTTTTTTTTTTGACAAAGAAGTAAAAACTACACACTAGCAGGAAGGCTTCAACAAATGATGATGGCCTAACTGGATGTGTGCACACAGAAGAATGCAATTAGATCCGTATCTATCACCCTGCACAAAACTCAACTTCAAATGGATCAAAGACCACAACATAACACCAAATACGCTCAAATCTACAGAAGAGAAAGTGGGGAATAGCTTTGAACTCAGGAAAAGACCATCGGAATAGAAAGAACACCATTAGCACAGGCACTGGGATGGGCAATTAGTAAATGGTATCTTGCAAAATTTGAGAAGCTTCTGCAAGGTAATAGGACAAAGTGAGAGGATGCAGAATAGAAAAATATTTTCACATCTGATAGAGGCTTAATATCTAAATTACATAAAAAACTAAACTATATAAATAACACAAAAAGAACAAATAAATAACCCGATTAAAAAAGAAGGTACAGAGCTAAACAGAGAGTTATCAAAAGAGGAAACAGAAATGACTGAGAAACACTCAAAGAAACACACATTATCCCTACTCATCAGAAAAATACAAACCAAAACTACTTTGAAATTTCATCTTACACCAGTCAGTGTGGCCAAGATCAATAGAATAAACAACTTCTCATGCTGGTGAGAATTTGGGTTAAGGGGAACACTCCTGCATTGCTGGTAGAAGTGAAAACTTGAACAGCCACTATAGAAATCTGTGTAGTTTTTCCTCAGGAACTAGGAATAGATCAACCTGAAGCTCTGGCTGTGCACTGTTAGGCATATACACATAATATATATATATATATATATATATATATATATATATATGTATGTATATATGCATATATATATCAATCATAATATATACATGTGTTATAATATATAATATTATATATAGTATATATGTGTGCATGTGCATGTGTATGTGTACGTGTATATATATATGTATGACAGGGTGAGAGAAAGACCAAAACTAAGGGTCATCTAAAGGGTAATATAGAAACCTACTACAGTAGAAGCACACACACACATACACACACACACACACACACACACACACACACACACATCAAATCACCAAACAATAGGGTTACAAAACCCCTATTAGACAACTCTCAGCACCAAATGAAACCCCCAGGTCCAGGAATAGGTTACATCTATCTTATTGAGTTGTTGGTCATAGAGGCCCCATGGAAACTACCAAACAACTTAGGCTTTTGCCAAGGCTATTTGTAGCTCTCCACAAATAATGGTAAGGCATCATTGCTGAAGATAGCACTTACATATTTCATTGAACATGGCGCCTGAATACAGCCTTCACCCATACTGAATAGTTTTCGCAGTTACTTGAGGCATGCCACCAGAGGGTAATTGTAAATGCCATCCCAGCTGTAAACCCATCAATCTATAATGATGACTTACCTACCTGATATACAACCATGACACAGAAATTGTGGGAGTAGCCAACTACTAGCTGAGTGGACTGAATCCATGCCTACCCTGCTCAGGTAGCCAAGAATCTAGGGGATCGCCAAGTTCTACTAAAGGACTGTAGCAACATAGCGACTCCCAGTGACATTCTGCTATGGCTACAGGTCGCTGACGTCACTCAGGATCAGAGACGCTTCTTCCTGCAGTAGATGGGAACAGAAGACCCACAACTAGGCAATGTGGGACAGTCCTAAGTGGGATGTCTCAATCAAACTTCTCCCCTCGGGGCTCAGAAAACTACAGAAAAAGGAGGCAGGGAGATTGTAGAAGCCAGTAGGAATGGATGACATCAAAAGAAAGAAGGCCTTCTAAACACAGAAAGCCTGACACACTATGAACTCGCAACAATGGTGGCAGCACGCACGGCCTCTTCACAGATAAAAACCAGATGGGACCACAGTGCTGAGAGGGGAAGTGGACATGATGCCCTATCCCTAGCTAGGAAGCTGTGTCCAATTGACAACTGCCCATAAAGGAAAAATCCTGCTTTCTCCAACAGAGTCTCACTGGGTATACAAACCACAGTTTTAGGGAGGCCCAAACCCAACAGGAGACAGCCAACACAAAATGAACTCATTGTTTTAGAGATTTTTAAATCTCATAATACCCTGGGTATTTTCCATCTTGCTGGTCATTTGCCTGTGTATTATGGCTTCTGATTTTATGTTGTTAGTGGTTTTCTCTCTTTCTGTCTTTCTCTCTCTCTCACTCCTCTCTGTTTCTTCTCTTCTCATGCTTTTCCTTAGGTCTTTTTCTCTTTCTCTGTTTTGTTCTATTCTGCTTTTTTTTTTCTCTAAAGAAGGACAGAAAAAAGGCATGCAGTTGGATCTAGAAGAAGATGAGAGAGGAAACTGTGATCAGAAAATATTGTTTGAAAATATATATTTTCAATAAAAAGAAATGTCAGTTGCTATGTGTTCATAACACAAGTCTTCCAATCGTAACCATAGCCGTGTCAAGAACAAATAGAGCCTTTAGTTCTTGAGGCCACAGATCATGACATAAATAGCAGCTGGGCATCATGGTCAACAACTAGAGCATCAATTCTTTTAGATTTTGCTACTCAGCTCACACACAGACAACAAAAGCATGGTGTGTTGCCTCTGTGTCTACCATTGGTAAAACTGTGTGATACTTTACAAAAACTATGATCACATGGTCAGAATTATCTGGCAAAGATAAAAATACAGGAGAGAATGAATATGAATAAAAATATTAATGATGTCCTAGAGGAAGGGGCATCAGTAAAACAACAAAATCTCTCATAGATACATACATACACACATGTATATACATATACCTATATATGAAGACTATATACATACATGTGGTTTGTATATATACATATATCTCACATATATACACATATATACATATATCACATATATACATATATGTATTATCACATATCACATATATACACATACACATATGTATAATACATATATATGTATTATCATAACATCAAAGGTACAAAGGGTCGAACAGTGGAAGGTGAGCCACACTTAAAAGAAGTACTACAATTTGCCAAGGAGTGGAAGAGATGCTCATAGGAAGCATGCTATGTGAGAGAGTTTCAGATCATGCTCAGCTTCCCTGCAGTGTGTGTACAGAAGTACACATTAATTGTCTTCATTTCACTTTTCTGGACACAAACATTAAATTGTTTAATATTTTGACAAAGGTTCTGTCTCTATTTTTGAGGTGTTGGGGCCTGAATCTAGGGCTTTGCTCATGCTGGGTAGCCAATTTATCACCAAGCAATAACCCCAGCGCTTGATAGAGTTTTTGTGGTGGTTTGAATATGCTTGGCCCAGGAAGTGGCACTGTTCAGAGGTGTGGTTTGTTGGAGTAGGTGTGGCCTTGTGGAGGAAGTGTGTCACTGTGGGGGTGGGCTTTGAGCTCCTCCTTTAGTGGCCTGGAAGACAGTCTGCTCCTGGTTGTTTTTGGATGAAGATGTGGAACTCTCAGCTCCTCCAGCTCCATGCCTGCCCGGATGCTGCCATGCTTCCCACCATGATGATAATGGACTGAACCTCTGAACCTGTAAGCCAGCCCCAATTAAATGTCCTTTATATAAGAGCTACCCTTGTCATGGTGTCTCTTCGCAGCAATAAAACCCTAACTAAGGCAAGTCTTAAGACCACATTCTCCCACGGATTATTAAGATCCCTTTATGAGGTTGGGCACTCTGTCACTCTGTGACCCAGCACTGCTATGGAAGAAGCAAGGGCTGCCCCTCATTAGCTGAGCACCTTGTTTGAGTTGCTCCAGCCCCTTATGCCTCACTTTTCTCTTCCCTCTTAGTGCTGAGGAAAATTACAATGTCTGCTTTACAGAAATGTTAGAATAATTATCTAAGTTCATGAGTAGAAAAAAAATTTAGGACAAAGATCCACTAAGTAGTTAGTACCAATCAAATTACTTATTTTGTTGTATAGTTATATCCCAACTTTAAACTATACATTCTTAATAGCTATCAGCAATGTTTCCAATAATTGTATTATATTGGTCATACAGAGGTGATCTTTAGATATACATCTTTGAACATTTCTGTGAGAGAACTTATTAGATAAATTCTTTTTGCTTTTTGTTTGTTTCTTTTGAGACAGGGTCTTCTTGGCTGCCCCAAACCTCCCTATTTAGAACAAATTGACCTTAAACTTAGGGAGATTGTCTCTATAAGATCTGGCTGTAGAGCATTCCTTAATTAGTTATACGATTCAGCCCATGGGTTCCTCCTTTCACAGAATTATTCCAGGATTCATGTGCCAGGGTGGTGACTTTACATGTCATAATGGCACTGGCGGCAGGTCCATCTACGGGGAGGAATTTGAGGATGAGAACTTCATCCTGAAGCATACAGGTCCTGGCATCTTGTTCATGGCAAATGCTGGACCAAACACAAACGGTTCCCAGTTTTTTATCTGCACTGCCAAGACTGAATGGCTGGATGGCAAGCATGTGGTCTTTGGGAAGGTGAAAGAAGACATGAACATTGTGGAAGCCATGGAGCATTTTGGGTCCAGGAATGGCAAGACCAGCAAGAAGATCACCATTTCTGACTGTGGAAAACTCTAATTTCTTTTGACTTGTGGGCGTTTTACCCATCAAACCGTTCCTTCTGTAGCTCAGGAGAGGGTCCCTACCCCATCTGCTCGCAATGTCCTGTAATCTCTGCTCTCACTGAAGTTCTTTGAGTTCCATATTTTCCTCATTCCCCTTCAAGTCTAGCTGGATTGCAAAGTTAAGTTTATGACTATGAATAAAAACTAAATAAGAAAAAAAAAAAAAAAGAAAGAAAGCCATGGTGAGCAAACCAGTAAGCAGCATTCCTCTATGGTCTTTGTGTCAGCTTCTGCCTTTAGGTTCCTTCCCTGTTTGAGTTCCTGCCCTGCCTTCCTTCAATGATAAATTACAACATAGAAGTGTAAGCCAACTATTTTCCTTTCCAAGTTGCTATAGTCATGGTATTTCATCACAACAATAGTAACCCTAACTAAGACAAGTTGGTACCAGGAGTGGGTGCCATGAGATACCTCACCATGTTGTTTTGGGGAGGATTGTGGAAGACTTTGGAACTTTGGGCTAGAAAAGCCTTTGTGTGTTGAGAGCTCAGTGGGATGTTCTGTAGAAGCTTGGTTGAGAACAGTATAGTCAATGGAGGCCTGAGACACTACAGTAAAACCTTTGCCTTTTTTGGACAATGGGTGCTGAACTGTTGGAGATGGAGATCCAGTTGTGATCATGAAGAGACCAGCATCATTGGAGTGAAGCCTTCTGGGAAGTACTTCCTCAGGCTCAGCACTAAGAAACTGTGTTCCCGAAGCAGCCATGTGCTGGCAGCCACACCAGGTGGAATTTGTTTGAAGACAGGAAGGGGTCATGGAGAGCAGTTAAGGCTTGTCACATCATCATTGACGTGAAGTCTTCTGGGAAGTGTTTCCCTTGAGCTCAGCATACAGAAGCTGTGTTCTAGAAGTGGCCTTGCACTGGCAGCCAAACTTGGTAGTATAAGAATCATCTATGTGGCACTGGTTTTGAAGGCATGAAGGGGTCATGGAGAGCAGCTGAGGGTTGGCATTGTGTGGCAGGGCTAAAGTTCCTGAAGAGAGCACAGAAGAGGCTATTGGTAAATGTGCAGCCCTGTTGCAGCAGGGACCCCAACATTTTGGAGATGTCAGTTTCATGGGATGACCAGCAAGAAGAGTAGTCATAGTAGAGTGGAGTCAGCTGGAGCCTCCTCCATGTGCATTGAGCAGCACCCCTCTACAGCCCCTGTATCAGCTCCTGCCTTCAGGTTTCTGTCCTGCTTGAGTTTCTGTCTTGACTTCATTCTGTGATGAACAGCAACTTGTTCTGCATGGTTCAGAGAGCAGAGCCAGAGAAGTGACCCAAGCCATTTGTAGAATGGTGAGTAAATCCCAGACATTAGATGTTGCGATATCCATAATGTCGGAGTAAGGTTTTTGTTTTATTTAGATTGTGACTGTGCTCTGCTTATCCCCCTTGGAAGTAAGAAAGCATTTAATTAATTTTATTTTACATGATCCCACAGTTGAGAGACTTTGAATTTTAAAAGACTTTGCCGTTTTTTAAGTATTTGTATTTTTAAGGACTGTAAGTTTTAAAATTTTTGGGATGTTTATATTAATGTGTGATCTTGAAGAAGTAAAGGAAAGAAGGGTTGTGGCTTAATGATGATGTACACGTGTGTCAAGTTGACCAAAGGGTCAATTATGCTGGATGGTTCTGTGTCAGCTTGGCACAGGCTGCAGTTATCTAAAAGGAGGGAGCCTCAGTTAAGAAAATGCCTGCATAGGATCTGGGTGTAGGGCATTTCTTAATTAGTGATTGATGGGATAGGGTTCAGCCCATGGTGGCTGGTGCCAGCCTTGGGCTAGTGGTCCTGGGTTCTATAAGAAAGCAGGCTGAATAAGCCATGAGGAGCAAGCCAGTGATCAGCACCCCTCCATGGCCCCTGTGTCAGCTCCTGCCTTCAGGTTCCTGTCCTGCTTGAGTCCCTATCCTGTCTTCCTTCTGTGATAAACAGTGGTGTGGACCTGAAAGAAGCCAAATAAACACTTTCCTTCCCAAGTTGCTTTGATTGTGGTGCCTGATCACAACAATAGTAACCCTGACTAAGACATCAAGAAGATCTAAATCTCTATTTGAAGGCCATAACGTGTTTTCTCATTAACCTAAAATGTCTAACCTGTCGACTTAAAGGAAGTTAAGGAATACTCAGGATCCAGTACACATGCGTCCACTTTCTCCAATAATAGCAAGCTGCATAGTTTGTATAATTTTCATCCACCTACATGTAAAACTCTATGTGACTTCGTCCCATGTGTGGATTTGTATAAACTACTTTATTTCTTTGGCTGAGTTTGTTTTACATCTGCCTTGTCCCTGTCACCTAGAAACATCAGTCTGCTCTACATCTCTATGACTGTGTCATTTTTAAGAACGGTATGTGAATGTGGTTGTACAGTATTTAGCCATTTGAGGCTGGCTTTCAACTAAGTGTGATTACCTTGTGATCCACCTTGGCTGAGCGTTGTAGAAGTTTATTCTTTTTTATTGCTTACTGGTAGTACATTGGTGTATGGTTCATCTGTTGAAGGACATTAGATTGCCTTTTGTGTTTGGTGATGAAAGTAAAATTGCTGTGAATATTCTATCTAGGTTTTTGTATAAGTATCTTTGGGACAAATGCCCTAAAGTGTGACAGGTGGGTTATAAGGCAGATACATGTTTGGTGTTTGAAGAAACTGCCAAGTTATTTCTTGAAGTTGTTGTATCCTTTTGCACTCTTCCCAGGAATACATGCATGGTGTGTCGTCTCCTTGTGCTGGGACCACTGAGGGCTGCCATTATTCTTTCCCACAGCTGTTCTAGCAATCTTGTGGTGAGCACACTAGGGCTTTACTTTGCGTTTCTGTAACGGCCAACAGTGCTAACAGTCTCTCACTCTGCTTGCTTGCTGGTCTTACCTCGTTCTTGGTAAGCAACTCTTCATTTCATTATACATTTTTAATTGTATATTTACTTTTTCTCCTTCCTTCTCCTTATCTCTTCCTACTCCTTAACTTTTGAGATTTGTATTCAGAATAAAAGTGCTTGTCCCCGTGTGAGGTTCATGTATTCTTCTCCGTCCTATAATCATAACACAATCTTTCACAGAGTAAATGTTTCAGGTGGGTCCTAGTTCATGTTCTTTTGCTGTGATAAAACACTGATCAAAACATCTTGGGGAGGGGAAGGGTTTATTGGGCTTATAGTTACAGTCCACCACCAAGGAACGTCAACAGGGACTCGGCAGGCACCTGGAGGCAGAGACTTACAGACGCTGTGGAGGATGGAGGACCACAGCTAACTGGCCTGTTCTCCATGGCTTGCTCATCTTATGTTCTTATTCAAGACCAGCTACTCCAGGATGGTACTGACTGTAGTCTGCTGGGCACCTCCCACACCCATCGACAACCAAGGAAGAAGTCTACAAGCCAATCTGATTCCTGGGTGGCTTTAATTTCTGTCAAGTTGAAGCAGTCTAACTAGCACATATATTAAGGGAATTAGTCTATGATTATCATATTTCTAGGAAATATCTTTCCTGGCTATGGTACCTTTGTTTCATAGTTTTTCTTTCTATTGTAGCCAATTTGATCATTATTTTAATTCGATGTCCATTTTATATTATACTTTCTCTAAACTGTACAAAATATATTTTTTTCCCAATTTGGCATCTGTAATTTGCTCTTCGATTTTGTTCAGCTGCCTCAAAAAACATAGCTCTTTACAAAAGATTTTTAATCATTGACATTTCAGCGATCCTGTCTTTATGTCACTGCTAATTTGAGATGTTAAAGTTGACCTCTAAAGAGTACACCCAAGTCTTGTGTCTGTCAATACAAAAGCTGACAATGTTGTCTCCCAGAGTAGCGTGCACTCTATATCCGTCCTTCTGCCATTCAAAACCCCATGATAGAACTGGATGTGTATCCCAGTGGTGTGAGGCACGCTGAATTCAATCCTAACTGCGCAGCATCAAACAGCAAATTCTACACAAAAGGGAAGTAAGAAGATGGCATGAAAGATTAAAAAGTATACATAGCTATAGGCAAATAAAAGAGTAAAATTTTATAGAATATTACATATAACTATGAAAATATATTTGAAATGATGAAAGAATTGATTTACTTAGAAAAATATAATTAATCAAAATTGAACAAAGAAATTGAATTGGTCAGTTTTCATGGAGGAAATGGAGATTTGCCATCGCAAAGGGGACTGAGACATGGCACAGCAGTAGTGGAAAAGTGACATCCACTTTACACTGGTAATGAATGGGCAGATCACAAAATAATAAGGTTTGTAAAACCAACTGCCCGGGGTTCCGTTTAATACAGCAGGCCTGCCAAAGCAAAAAGATGAAAGTGGTCGGATGCCTTCTCATTTCTTTTAAGTTAATGACTGTATAATTTTTCTCCAGAGAAAAGATGTTGTATATAGAAATGAACAGATGTGGGTCTGGGGCCCTGGTTCCACTTTGTTTAATTACTGAATTTTATCTGTTTATTCTAGAAGCCTCCAGATGGCAGCATTTTCCTGTGGAAGAGATGCTGGGTGCTTGTGGCTCAGCTCTGCTTTGCTTTCTAACAGCACCCAGGAGTCAGGCTGTCAACAGGAGGAGACAGGAGGAAAGGTGGGAGACATGTTCCAGAATATTCTGAGCTGTTATACTCTAATGTACCATCCACAAAGAACCTTTGTGAGTTGACAGCTTGCATAGGCAGTTCCCCAACAACCATAATAGAAAGAGGGTTTAATTATTTTATATATATAAAGCAATATATATACCCTGTTTTTATATAACAAAATTTATTGATATATGCATATATATATGTATATATCTTATTTTACTTATTCACTTTACATACTGCCCGTTGCCCTTCTTCTGGTCACCTCCTCCCACAATCTTTTACCCCACCCTCCTGAAACAGGTATTTTATTTTGAGTTAAGTTTGTAACACTCTGGTTAGAAAGCTGATTTGTGTGTGTGTGTGTGTGTGTTTTGTTCTTCACATACCACTTGCACAGAAATGATTTTTATTTTTCATATTTTAAACCTTGGGCAGTGAAGAGTCAAGATTGCAATCACGCAGACGCTAACACTCAACCCTTATTAACTGCAATCGTCATGGTGTGGCGACCCCCAACCATAACATTATTTCGTTGCTACTTCCTAACTGTGATTTTGTTGACGTGATGAATCATAATGTAAATATCCAATGTTCGACCCTTGTGAGGAGCCGGGACCCACAGGTTGAGAACCACTGCTGCGGAGCCAGTCCTCGGCGCTCTGCTTATCATGGCATTCTCTGGTCCCAACATCCCGCTTCTCCTCACACCTGGAGTAAACCAGAGGCCTTCGATGCCTCTGAACCATCTGCCCTTCCCGCCCCTCTCAGCATCTTCTGTCACTTTGTTGTAACGCTGCTCTTTCTTCCTTGAATGCAATTATGTCTTTTCTGTGTCAGGATCTTCGCTTCCCAGCACCTCTAGGGTTGTGTGGCTCGCTTACCCATTCAAGTCTTTCAGCTATCATTTTTCAGAGAGTTCTTCCCTGATCACTACCCCCTTCTCTTCATTGTGTCTTTATTCCCCCCATATTAAAATAAAGAAAATATCTGATGCGTTCTCGTGTGTCTTAACCAAACACAATATAAATTCCATGAAAAGATGGGGCTTTTTTTTTCTGTCTTCCTTAATCTATAAAAATGCCCAACATATGCCACATACTAGGTGCTCAATAAT